>NC_049225.1:72216809-72525381 GCF_011100685.1 Canis lupus familiaris
AATTCAACAACAGAAAGGCAAATAATTCAATTTAAAAATGGTTACAGGGATGCCTGGGTGGCTCAGCGGTTGGGCGCCTGCCTTCGGCACAGGTCGTGATCCCAGGATCTGGGATCAAGTCCCACATCAGGCTCCCTGTGAGGAGCCCGCTTCTCCCTCTGCTTATGTCTCTGCCTCTCTCTCTCTTTCTCTGTGTGTCTCTCATAAATAAATAAATCTTAAAAAAAAATAAATAAAAATGGTTACAGAACTTCATTATTTCTTCAAAGACTATATGCAAATGGCCAATAAGCACATCAAAAGATGCTCGACATCATTAGATATTAGGGGAAACGAAAATCAAAACTGCAATGAGATACCACTTCACACCTACTAGAATGACTACAATAAAAACAGAACAAAATGGAAAATAACTATAATGGCAAGAATGTGAAAAAACTGAAATCCTCATACATTGTTGATAGGAATGTAAAATGGTGCAATCACTGTGGAACAGTGTGGCAATTCCTTAAAAAGAAAGATAAACATAAAACTACCTTATGACTCGTAAATTCCACTTCTAGGCTTATACTCAAAAGAATTAGGGATCCCTGGGTGGCGCAGCGGTTTGGCGCCTGCCTTTGGCCCAGGGCGCGATCCTGGAGACCCGGGATCGAATCCCACATCGGGCTCCCGGTGCATGGAGCCTGCTTCTCCCTCTGCCTGTGTCTCTGCCTCTCTCTCTCTCTCTCTCTGTGACTATCATAAATAAATAAAAATTAAAAAAAAAAAAAAAGAAACTTTAAAAAAAAAAAAAAAAGAATTAAACACTCAGGGATCCCTGGGTGGCGCAGTGGTTTGGCGCCTACCTTTGGCCCAGGGCGCGATCCTGGAAACCCCGGATCGAATCCCACGTCAGGCTCCCGGTGCATGGAGCCTGCTTCTCCCTCTGCCTATGTCTCTGCCTCTCTCTCTCTCTCTCTCTCTATGTGACTATCATAAATAAATAAAATTAAAAAAAAAAAAAAGAATTAAACACTCAAAAACATATATTTGTACACTAATGTTCATTACATTGAGAGTACTCAAAAGGTGAGAACAATCTATATGTTCCTCAACAAATGGAAATGGATAAACAAATTGTGATGTTTATATACAATGGAATACTATTCAGCCATTTAAAGGAATGACGTTCTAATACAACACAAACCTGGAAAATATCTTGCAAAGTGAAAGAAGCCAGACATGAAGGTTACAATTGAGAAATATGAAGGTAAATTAAAAATGAAAAACAAAAAAATTTAAATAGTTTTCTCTGAGAAACAAGAAATTATGACTAGGGAAAAACAAGGTTTTATAATGTTTGATTTTATAATGTGTATAAAATACTTCAATAAAAATTTGAAAGGTCAGTGGTTGTTAGGAGTCAGGAGGAGGCAAGAAAAAGTAGGTAGAGCACAGAGGATGTTTAAGGCACTGAAACTACTCTGATTGATACTATAATGATGGCTACCTGTCAGTACATACTTATCCTACAGAATGTATAGTTATCAAAGAGCAAACCCTCATGAAAACTATGGATTCTTCGTGATGACATGTCAGCACAGGTTCATGGATTGTAACAAATGTACCACTCTGGTGGAGGATGTTGATGATGGGGGAGGCTGTGAATATAGGAGAACAAGGGGTATATGGAAAAATACCTCTGCACCTCTATTCAATGTTGCTATGAGCCTAAAACTCATTTAAAAAATAAAGTCCATTGGGACACCTGCGTGGCTCGGCAGTTGGGTGCTGCCTTCGACTCAGGTCATGATCCCGGGATCCAGGATCGAGTCCCACATCGGGCTCCCTGCGAGAAGCCTACTTCTCCCTCTGCCTGTGTCTCTGCCTTTCTCTCTCTATCTGTGTCTCTCATGAATAAGTAAATAAGTCTTTTTTTAAAATAAATAAAGTCTATTAAATGTTTCAAAAATTAAAAATAAAGAGGCTGGGAAAATTGATTATCCATATGAAGGAAAAATAAAACTGGATGACAACTTCACCATTATCCACAAAAAGCAATTCTACATTAATTAAAAACCTAAATATGAAAAACAAAACTTGAAAACTTCAGGAAAAAATACATAGGAAGCTGAGGTGCCCAGATGGTTCAGTCGATTAAGCATCTGCCTTGGGCTCGGGTCAAGATCCCAGGGTTCTGGGCTCCAGCCTCACACTGGGTACCCTGTTCAGTGGGGTGTCTGCCTCTCCCTCTCCCTCAGACCCTTCCCCCAGTTAGTGCGTGCACATACTTTCTCTCTCTCAAATAAATAAATACAATCTTTTATCAAAAGATTTTTTTTTGAAGGTTAAACTTTTATTCAGCAAGGCTCGAACAATTACATGCTAATTTCCAGCTAGGTTGCACCAAAAATGACTTAAAAATTCCTTTTGGGGGGATCCCTGGGTGGCTCAGCAGTTTAGTGCCTGCCTTTGGCCCAGGGCGTGATCCTGGAGTTCTGGGATTGAGTCCCGCATCAGGCTCCCTGCATGGAGCCTGCTTCTTCCTCTCTCTCTGCCGGTCTCTGCCCCTCTCTCTGTGTGTCTCTCATGAATAAATAAATAAAAACCTTTAAAAAAAAAATTTCCTCTTGGTATCCCTGAAGAACTGGATTCCTGTTATATAAAAGCTTTGTTCTTTTTTTAGACCTACAAAAAGGTATGTACAATTGACTTCACCAAATGATCTATTCCCTTTTCCCATATTTAGAGAAATCCCTTATGATCCCTCAGACAGTTCCTTCTGGAGCAAGCTTCCTCCTTTCCCCCAGCCAGCCCCAGTGGGTTCACCTTTACAGGCTCTGGTACTAGGATAGGAGGTAAGACATGTGACTGTTTTCTTCTCTGGGATAAAAGACTTTTTATTTATTCATTTGGGAGAGAGCAAGTATGCACACAAGAACACAAGCAGCAGGGAAGGTCAGAGGGAGAAGAAGCAGACTCTCCACTGAGCAGAGTGTCCAACGCAGGGCTGGAGCCCAAGACCTGGGGATCTTGACCCAAGCCCAAGGCAGACGCTTAATCAACTGAGCCTCTCAGGCACCCCAATAAATCTTAAAAAAAAAAATAGGAAGTTATTTTATGATCTCAGAGTAAGGACTCATTTCTTAAAACACAAAAACACCACAGGGGTGCCTGGGTGGTTCAATCGGTTGGGTGTCTGACTCTTGATTTCAGCTAAGGTGGTGATCTCAGGGTCATGGGATCAAGCCCTATGTCGGGTGTCAGACTCCAAGCTTAGCAAGGGGTTTGCTTCTCTCCCTCTCTCTTTGCCCCTCTCCCCAGTGCACACTGACTCTGTCTCAAATAAATATCTCTCTCAAATAAACAAATCTTAAAAAAAACACACAAAAACATCACAAAAAAGGTTAATAAACCAGAATACATTAGAATTTGAAACTTCTATTTAAAGAACACAACTGAAAAATAAAAATTAGTAATAAACATCAAGCAACCCAGTAGAAAATCCTGCAGAAGAAAAAATATATTACAAAAAATCTTTTTAAAAATGATGCACAACTACATTGGTTACCAGCAAAATTCAAATGAATACCATAAGGGTATCACTTCACAACAATCAGATTGGCAAATATACAAATGTGTAATAATAATGGGTGTTGGCAAGCATGTGGAGCAACAGAACTTCTTGCACTCCGCTGGTGGTAATGTAAATGGATATAAAGTCTTTAGAAAATAATTGAGCCAAACCTCATAAAGATAAATATGTACTTAACTCAAAGACCTATCAAGTCTAATACTAGATATATCATCTAACGAAATTTCTGTACAGCAGTCTCTCCATCACTGCCATACCTACTGTTCCCTTGCAATGTATTCAATAAACTTCTATGAAAGGAAGGGAGGAAGGGAAGAAGGAAGAAAGGAAGGGAAGCTTTGGTGCATATAAGACAGAGGATGATGGGGTGCCTAAGTGGCTCAGTCAGTTAAACATCTGACTCTTGTTTCCACTCAGGTCATGATCTCAGGGTCATGAGATGGAGTCTGCATTGGGCTCCATGCTCAGCAAGAAGTCGGCTTGAGATTCTCTCTCTCCCTCTGCTCCTCACCACTGTCCACCACACACATACCCTCTCTCTCTCCCTCTCTATTAAACATATAAAGTCTTAGGAAAAAACAAAAAACAGGATGGCTACAAGGCAGTCACTAAAAATGTATTTTATGATAATATAGAAAAAAGCCCTAAATTGATTAGAAATTAGAAAAATAACAGTATATTCCTAAAAGGAAAACCAAACTGCACTGAATATAAATGAACTATAGTCTCATTTGCCAACATGAATGAATCTCAAAAATATCTTGCTGTGGGGCACCTGGGTGATTCAGTTGGTTAAGCATCTGACTCTTGATCTCTGCTCAAGTCTTGTTCTCAGGGTCCCGAGTTCAATTCCTACGTTGTGTGTAGAGTAGGCATAGCATCTAGGTGACTCAGTCAGTAAAATGCCCGACTCTTGATTTCAACTCAGGTCATGATCTCAGGGTCATGAGATCGAGCCCCATTGTCAGTTCCATGCTGGGCATGGGCCTGCTTAGGATTCACTCTCTACCTCTTCCTGTGCTTCTCCTTCTCCCACCCCCCCAAAAAAATCTTGAATTTAAAAAAGATTTTTTTTTAAGTACACTCACAACAGCATTAACAGCTTCAATATAAAATAAGAAATCATATAAAATAACATTATTTAGGAATACACTTATATCTAAAAAAAAAAAACAATCAAAAAGAAGAAGGAAGGATAAACAAACTGGAGGAGAGAAATACAAGCAGAGAGACAACTTCACACTGGTAAAGCCCTACACTATTGGTATTTAATCCACTGTTTGCTTTAAATGTAGGATATCTAAAGTTTTATATGTATGACATACTTTGTAACAAAAACTTTTTGTTCAATTAAGGGAATAACATCCCTGACCTTCAGTGTCCATAGTCTTATACAAGAACAGTACATGATAGAATATAATACACTAAGTGCTATACTAGACATTTAAAGAGAAAGGTCTTATATATACAAAATAATATTATATATGTCTCAGGGATACAGAAATACATCATAACATTATAAAGAGATACGTGAAAAAAATTTACATTTAGAAAATTGGTTACTTCTGCAAAAAAGGGAGGATAACACAATGGAAGGCAGTTCTAGGAAGTGTTCACTGTAAAAGTTTACTTCTTAAGTTGTCTAATGAGTACTGTCCTTTATTATCCTTTGAAAGTCTTAAATATTTCATAATAATTTCTCGTTTAAAATATTAAAGTAATTTTTATTAAATCTAGAAAAACAGAATTGCATAATAATCTCCTATGTGAGGGAAAATAATTGCCTAAGAAATAGATCTTTTTTTTTTTTTTAAGATTTTATTTATTTATTCATGAGAGACACAGAGAGAGAGAGAGAGAGGCAGAGACACAGGCAGAATGAGAAGCAGGCTCCATGCAGGGAGCCCGATGCGGGACTCGACCCCAAGACTCCAGGATTACGCCCTGGGTTGAAGGTGGGCACTAAACCGACGAGCCACCTAGGGATCTCCTTAAGAAATAGATCTTAAAAACATTAAAATATGACCAAACACATGAAAAAATGTTAGTACAATGAAATATGATATAGGTAAGATTTTTTAAGAAACTAGAGAATGAGAAAAAAATATCAAATCTAGTAAGTTTATTAATATACATATAAATTATGGGTCCAAATTCAAGTGGAGAAAGAAATAATCATTTATTTATTTATTTTAAAGACATCAAAATCACACACAAAAAATGCATAGCCTTAGGCAATTAAAATTATGCAAAAATTACAAAACTTCGAGATACCTCAATGAAAAGTCATTTAGCAGTTTTCTCCTGCCTGTATGTTTTACTGTTATTTTTTTCGAATATATGAAAGCCACTGGCAAAAGGGCCATCAAAAGTCCTTAACTAAGGTATGTTATTATTTATTTAAAAATGTATATTGTTTATAAAATTTCAAGAAAATTCTTTTTAATTATGGGCTCTCTCCCTCCAAGTAAAAACGTCACCGTGTCCCTTCCTAGGACCACTAAAGATGACTTCCCATAGTTCCAATGTATAGTAATTGTGGTGACCAACAAAAGAAGCTGCTGTTAGCTTTCTATCTCTGAGAAAACTAAAATCTGATAGTGCTTACTTGCTGACCTCTAATTAGAACTAGAGATCTTTAAAAAGAAAATTAAGTTTCTTGGAAAAAAATCAGTCATTATCCTCTCCTTTTTTTCTTTGCAAAAACTACCAATTTCAATTATCTAAAACTAAATACCTAAATGGGAATGACAGTTTAAAAGAATCTTTTTGAGAAAGTCAAGCACCTGGATGATGATTTAGAGCAGTCTCTGACTACATGTGCGCCTGAAGATGTTGGTTCAATATCTTCATTTTGCCTTCTTAATTCTTTCTCTCTGTTCATTTCCTCTTCTTTTTCTCTTGCTTCTGAAAAGATCAAAAAAAATTTCCAATTTAGACTTGAAAATTTGTCAGTATTGGGAAAATAACTGAACTACTACATATCAACATAAAATATAGTGAATAAAAATTGTGATGGAAAATATACAAATCTGTTTAGGAAAATAACACATATGCTAAGCAAAATTAGTATGTGAATAGTACATGAATGACATTGCACTAAGGGGGCACCTGACTGGCTCAGTCCGTGCAGCATGTGACTTGACCTCAGGGTTATGGGTTTGAACCCCATGTTGGGTACAGAGATTGCTTAAAAATAAAATCTTAGAAAAACAAATAAAAATTTTAAAAATAAAAAGATATGGAAGGTGAAAAGTAAAAAACAAAGTATCCAAAGGTAAGATTTTAGGTAATTTCATTTTTACTTTTAATGTTTTAAACTATAAACTCAGAATTTTGTTCATTTCTGACTTTCCCACACTGGATTTGTGGCCAGGGACTTCTACAAAAATCATGAGAATATTTCAAATTTCTTGAATTATTTACCCCAGAGAGACAAAAAAAAAATTATCCCAAGAAATTTAATCTTTTTTCCTCTGATAATGTCACTCTACAATTGGGGGACATAGAGGAAGTAAATGAATTATATGAATAGTTTGGTTCTCAACCGTCACCATCCTCAATAACCTGAGATAATCTTTAACATTTTTTCCTCATAACAGGTTCACAGGCACTGAGGAGGGCACTTGATGGGATGAGCACTGGGTGTTATACTATATGTTGGCAAATTTAATTTAAATTTTAAAAAATGTAAAAATAAATAGATGATTAATTTTGAAAAAAAACACTTTTTCTTAATAATAAAAGAAATACACCTAAATAATATCAAAAGGCATAATTAAAAAAAAAAATGGGATCCCTGGGAGGCAGGCTCCTGGTGCATGGAGTCTGCTTCTCCCTCTGCCTGTGTCTCTGCCTCTCTCTCTGTGTGTGACTATTGTAGAGAAATTAAAAAAAAAAAAGGCATAATTAATTGGAATGTTGTATTCTTTAGGGTCTTTTGTGGATACAATATGGAGGATAATAAACAGGAGATAATGGGCACCTGGGTGGCTCAGCAAAGGCCTTCAGCTCAGGTCATGATAATGGGTCCTCATATCAAGTCCTACATCAGGCTCCCTGCTCACCAGGAATCTGCTTCTCCCTCAGCCCTCCCCCACTGCTCATGATCTAATAAATAAAATCTCAAAAAAAAAAAATAAGGAGATAAATATATTTGGACAACTAGATAGACTTTTATTTCAAATAGGGAAGTTAAAACTCTACAGGAAGAGGTAAGGCAAACACTATAGCTCTAGCTTGTGTTGATATTTTTTGTGCTCCCCACTGGGCTAAGGTGGATTGGGAGTCAATTCTGCACTCTGATGCTGAGGTTGAAAAAAAATTAAAATAAGGAAAATAAAGTCCAAATAGAAGAGTGGGCCTGCATGGCTCCTACCCTCATCCTGATTCTCCAGTCAATCCCTCCATATTCCCCAGGGTAGGAGGGGAGGCTAGGGGGTAAAATCACACTTGGACACTTCATCCTAGGCTCTCATCTTGGGGCACTTCTGACCTTAATTAGTAAACAATACCTAGGCATACATTATTAACCTCCTGTGCAACAGCCATTTCTTTCTTTTGCCCTTGCTAAGAAAAACCGCAGTTTTCTCCAGATAAGTAACAAGTACTTCAGTAGATGCTGGTTCCCTGCCCAGAGAGGGTTAAGCTTGATTCCAAGTCAACTCAATGGCTCTTCCAGTGGCTGTTTTTTGGAATTGATGTTCCACACTAATACTAGTCAATAAGATGTGAGAAGTCATCTGGAGGAACATATGAGAAAGATTTTACGTCTAAAAAAAAAGATATACAAAATAGGATCCTCTCGGCGTGAGGAGAAGCTCATCTGGATAAAACAAAACTTCACTTAAAATCTGGGTTATGAGACGCCTGGGTGGCTCAGCAGTTGAGCATCTGCCTTTGGCTCAGGGGGTGATCCTGGAGTCCCAGGCTCAAGTCCCACACTGGGCTCCCTGCAAGAAGCCTGCTTCTCCCCCTGGCTATGACTCTGCCTTCTCTCTGTGTCTCTCATGAATAAATAAAATCTTTAAAAAAAAATTTTTTTGAGTCATGAGGACAGTCACTTTAAAACAAGTCAATATCCTGGGATGCCTGGGTGGCTCAGTGGTTGAGCGTCTCCCTTTGGCTCAGGACGTGATCCCAGGTTCCTGGGTTCGAGTCCCACACTGGGCTCCTTGCATGGAGCCTGCTTCTCCCTCTGCCTATGTCTCTGCCTCTCTCTGTATCTCTCATGAATAAATAAATAAAATCTTTAAAAAAAAAAAAAAAAGACAAGTCAATATCCTAAAACTAGCAAAACAGAAAAAGTGGGAAAAATTTAATGTTCTTCATGTCAGGACTCAGAAGATTGAAGAGCCCCATTCCAGAGTTGTTTTCATGTGCAACACTAAATTTTTCTTATTTGACCTATTTTTAATTAGGTCCTCTAGGACTTCTTTGAAAGTAACCAAAAGTATATTAATAACAACCTTAATTTAACAAATATTCTAGCAGCTAATACTTACATGGAGCCTACTATGCCCTAGATATTATTTTAAGCACTGCCTATAAATTAACTCCTTTAATCATCAAAACAACCTCTGAAGTAGATACTATTGTTTTAGCTTTATTGAAGTATAATTGACAAAATTGTAAAATATTTGTAGTGTACAATGTAATGATTTAATAAACCTCTAATTTATGAAAAGACTCTTGCCATGGAATCAAAGAACATATCCATCACCCCACATATTCACCCTTCTTTTTTCAGTGAAACCATTAAGTGCTACTCTCTCAGCAAATTTCAATTATACAATACAGTTGACATAGGTACTATCATTCTCATTCTGCATTTGAGACATCTATGCCATAGAAAAGTTAAGAACAAAGCTACAAAGTCCCAGAGCAGTGAACTGAGGCTCAACAACTGGATCTTTTCAAGATGTGACCAGACTTTCTTAGAGACTAAAATTACCCAATGAGGGGCACCTGGGTGGCTCAGTCAGTTGGGCATCTGACTTTGGCTCAGGTCATGATCCCAGGGTCCTGGGATGGAGCCCCACATCCAGCTCCCTACTCAGCAGGGAGTCTGCTTATCCTTCTCCCTCAGCCACTCCCCCTGCTTGTAGGCACACACTTTCGCACACTCTCTGTCAAATAAATGTAAGAATTTTTCTTTTAGTTACCCAATGAGCACCACCTACCTTATGTAATAATTTGCCTGCCTGTCTTTCCAAGGGGTTATAAAGCCCAGCCCTTTACTGCATGCTTGTGGCCAAACTATCTGGAAATTGAGCCACTTACCTGATCCTCACCAGAGGATAAATACTTCAAACTACTTGTCTTTAGTGAAGCATCTAATTTTTTCATTTAAAATTTTAACTTTTGGGCAGCCTGGGTGGCTCAACGGTTTAGTGCCACCTTCAGCCCAGGGCCTGATCCTGGAGACCCAGGATCGAGTCCCATGTCGGGCTCCCTGCATGAAGCCTGCTTCTCCCTCTGCCTGTGTCTCTGCCCTGTGTGTGTGTGTGTATGTGTGTGTGTGTCTCATGAATAAATAAATAAAATATATTTTAAAATAAAAATAAATAAAATTTAAACTTTTATACGATGATATAAGCACTGGGTGTTGCACTATATGCTAGCAAATTGAATTTAAATTTTAAAAATGTAGGGATCCCTGGGTGGCTCAGTGGTTTAGCACCTGCCTTTGGGCCGGGGCATGATCCTGGAGTCCCGGGATCAAGTCCCACATGGGGCTCTTTGCGTGAAGCCTGCTTCTCCCTCTGCCTGTGTCTCTGCCTCTCTCTCTGTCCCTCATGAATAAATAAATGAAATATTTTAAAAATAAATAAATAAATTTTAAAAATTTAAAACAAATAAATAATAAAATTTCAACTTTTTTTAAACTAGCCAGGATTTTCTAATCAGTTCCTGTCATCACCTACTGCTTCTTAAAGCAAGGGATAAAGATAAAAAGCAAGATTAAAACATGTTAGAGGGGGAAAAAAATTTCTTCCTCATTGTTGACTGAGGACAAAAACCAAATTTTTAATAGTCGGTAACCTTCTGACAAAGGGTATTATTTCATCCATTTTCACCAAATGTGAAACCAAGTACACTCTAAGTACTGTAAAAATGCTCTGTATCTTCCCTTAACCAAAATAAACTAACTTACTATCCAATACCTAAGTTTATTCTTCCAAGCACCTCATTTTATTGTTCTCTACTTTCAAACAGTTACCAATTTTTGGACAGCCATTTCTGTGAAAGCTCCTCCATACATATGCAATCTTTGCTTAGTTAACAGCAAACTATCCAAAACTACCATGTCATGGGCAGCCCCAGTGGTGCAGCGGTTTAGCGCCGCCTGCAGCCCACAGCCACGGCGTGATCCTGGAGATCCGGGATCGAGTCCCGCATCGGGCTCCCTGCATGGAGTCTGCTTCTCCCTCTGCCTGTGTCTCTGCCTCTCTCTCTCTCGCTCTGTATCTCTCATGAGTAAATAAAATTTAAAAATCTTTAAAAAAAAAAAAAAACTACCATGTCCCACCTGGGCTGATTCACACAAACTGCACTCAAAGGAATGTAACTTGGAACCTGAAAATCTCAGAGCCCATCATTATACTAATCACTTAAAAGAAGAAATAAAATGTAAGATAAATTGTAAAGGAAATAAAATTACTATAAACGTAAGCTAAAATGTTTTCTAATCATGATCCCCTTTTTATTCATGGGACTTAAACCTGCTAAATGCTTTTGTTACTTTTGTTACATTTCTTCATTAAATATACAGGGATGTAACTACTATATAGGAGCTCTATCAGGAGTTGTAAGTATAAAAGTGAAAATAAGGTTCTTATCCTCAAAATGTGAACAATATTAAGATAGAATTTATAGTATTTTTTAGTGTTATGGAAACAAAAACAGGAAACAATTATGTCCAGACAGGTTTTCAAAAAATTCCTAGAAAAAGTAAAATATGTATGAGGCCTTAAAGAATGAAGTAGGAAAAAAAAAAAAAAAAAAAAAAAAAAAAAAAAAGAATGAAGTAGGATCTAACCAGGGAGGAAGACCATTTCAGATGCATGCATATACAAACACAAACTTCTTTAAGCTTTTCGAATTTCTAAAATCTGGGACAGTTTTTCTTTTCATAATCCCTAAATCGTCCATTGAAATCATATTCAAATACTATCTTAACTGTTTTTTCAAAGATGTTTTTCCCTGTCATAACAAAAGAGAAGGTTCATAAATCCAATCTAAAGCACACCCCTGGGTGTGCCTGGGTGATCAGTCAGTTAAACCTCAGGTCATGGGACACCTGAGAGGCTCATCTGCCTTTGGCTCAAGGCGTGATCCCGGATTCAGTCCCACATCAGGCTTCCTGCATGAAGCCTGCTTCTCCCTCTGCCTATGTCTCTGCCTCTCTCTGTGTATCTCTCATGAATAAACAAAATCTTAAAAAAATAAAAATAAAATAAACCTCAGGTCATGAACTCAGGATCCCAGGATTGAGCACTCCCTCTCCGCCCCCACCCTCACCAAGCCCCCATGCACGTGTCACTCTATCTCATATGCTCTCTCTCTCTCAAATAATTTTTGATAAATAAAACTCAAGCACACCAAAAATAAGCATTTGAATAAAAGAAATTTTTCTTCCCCATTTAGCTTCTCATAGTATTATAGCTCTAAAAACGACCTATGTCGGAGCGCCCGGGTGGCTCGGGGTTGAGCGTCTGCCTTCTGCCCAGGGCCTGATCCTGGAGACCTGAGATCGAGTCCCACATCAGACTCCCTGCATGGAGCCTGCCTATCCGTCTGCCTGTGTCTCTGCCTCTCTCCCTGTGTCTCTCATAATAAATAAATAAAATCTCAAAAAAAAAATTATTTTAAATCAACTCAGGACCCCTTCAAAAAAAAAAAAAAAAAAAGGACCTATGTCTTTCACATGTCCTATACACTTTATTAGAGCATTCAGAAAAATAAAACTTAAAAAAATTGTACATTATTTCCTGACATTTAACATAAGGCATACTTTACTGAGGTTTTATAGTAATTCATCCTACTAGAGCATTTACATATCAAAACAGTTCATATTCATATACATAAATTTGCTATTAAAAGGAACCACAGTGGGGCACCTGGGTGGCTCAATAGGTGAACTGAGCATGGACTTTGGGCTTGGATCATGATCCCAGGGCCCTGGGATAGAGCCCCACATCAGGCTCCCTCCTCAGTGAGGAGGCCTCTTCTCCCTTTGCCCCTCCCCCTACTCAAGCTCTCACTCACACATGCTCTCTCTAATAAATAAGAATCTCAAAAACTATAGAACACTTCTGAAAGAAACTGAAGAAGACACAAAGAGATGGAAAAATATTCCATGCTCATGGATTGGAAGAATTAATATTGTGAAAATGTCAATGTTACCCAGGGCAATTTACACGTTTAATGCAATCCCTATCAAAATACCATGGACTTTCTTCAGAGAGTTAGAACAAATTATTTTAAAATTTGTGTGGAAGCAGAAAAGACCCCGAATAGCCAGGGGAATTTTAAAAAAGAAAACCGTATATGGGGACATCACAATGCCAGATTTCAGGTTGTACTACAAAGCTGTGGTCATCAAGACAGTGTGGTACTAGCACAAAAACAGACACATAGATCAGTGGAACAGAATAGAGAACCCAGAAGTGGACCCTGAACTTTATGGTCAACTAATATTCAATAAAGGAGGAAAGACTATCCATTGGAAGAAAGACAGTCTCTTCAATAAATGGTGCTGGGAAAATTGGACATCCACATGCAGAAGAATGAAACTAGACCACTCTCTTTCACCATACACAAAGATAAACTCAAAATGGATGAAAGATCTAAATGTGAGACAAGATTCCTTAAAAATCCTAGAGGAGAACACAGGCAACACCCTTTTTGAACTCGGCCACAGAAACTTCTTGCAAGATACATCCACGAAGGCAAAAGAAACAAAAGCAAAAATGAAC
The DNA here is from genome assembly GCF_011100685.1 of Canis lupus familiaris. Taxonomy (NCBI): domain Eukaryota; kingdom Metazoa; phylum Chordata; class Mammalia; order Carnivora; family Canidae; genus Canis; species Canis lupus. Next base: position 72,230,367 of record NC_049225.1, read on the forward strand.
TATTGGGACTTCATCAAGATAAGAAGCTTTTGCACAGCAAAGGATACAGTCAACAAAACTCAAAGACAACCTACAGAATGGGAGAAGATATTTGCAAATGACCTATCAGATAAAGGGCTAGTTTCCAAGATCTATAAAGAACTTATTAAACTCAACACCAAAGAAACAAACAATCCAATCATGAAATGGGCAAAAGACATGAAGAGAAATCTCACAGAGGAAGACATAGACATGGCCAACATGCACATGAGAAAATGCTCTGCATCACTTGCCATCAGGGAAATACAAATCAAAACCACAATGAGATACCACCTCACACCAGTGAGAATGGGGAAGATTAACAAGGCAGGAAACCACAAATGTTGGAGAGGATGCCGAGAAAAGGGAACCCTCTTACACTGTTGGTGGGAATGTGAAATGGTGCAGCCACTTTGGAAAACTGTGTGGAGGTTCCTCAAAGAGTTAAAAATAGACCTGCCCTACGACCCAGCAATAGCACTGTTGGGGATTTACCCCAAAGATACAGATGCAATGAAACGCCGGGACATCTGCACCCCGATGTTTCTAGCAGCAATGTCCACAATAGCCAAACTGTGGAAGGAGCCTCGGTGTCCATCGAAAGTTGAATGGATAAAGAAGATGTGGTTTATGTATACAATGGAATATTACTCAGCTATTAGAAATGACAAATACCCACCATTTGCTTCAATGTGGATGGAACTGGAGGGTATTATGCTGAGTGAAGTAAGTCAATCGGAGAAGGACAAACATTATATGTTCTCATTCATTTGGGGAATATAAATAATAGTGAAAGGGAATAGAAGGGAAGGGAGAAGAAATGTGTGGGAAATATCAGAAAGGTTGACAGAACATAAAGACTCCTAACTCTGGGAAACGAACTAGGGGTGGTGGAAGGGGAGGAGGGTGGGGGATGGGGGTGAATGGGTGACAGGCACTGAGGGGGGCACTTGACGGGATGAGCACTGGGTGTTATTCTGTATGTTGGTAAATTGAACACCAAAAAAAATAAATTTATTAAAAAATAAATAAATAAATAAATAAATAAATCTCAAAAAAAGGGGGGGGGTACCACAGTTATTTTCCTCAAATCTGATGCCAATGCCCCCAGAAAGACTCCAATCCAATCACGAGATAAGTAATGCTCGTATTGCAATTTTTAAACTTTCATGAAACGTAAGTGAAACTTCAGACTCATGTGTTTAGTTAAGGGGTAAAAAGAACAGTCCAAGCTCGAGGATATAATAATCAAGAAAGTTCAACACATTTAATTCATCACAGAAGAACTTGGTCTTGAGATGATTTTTCAAATTTTAAAAATCTAATAACTCTTCACTGTAATAGCCCTTAGGTGTTAAAAGCAGAAGTTCATTACTAAGAAAAACTATAGGAATTAAAAGTGATATTTTTAAAGTACTTTACTATGCCCAACATCTTAATCCCTTCAAGAACCTTCCAAGGAATTCCTTATTATCACTTCCATCTAACAGACTAGGAAATTAAAGATCTGAAATTTGAAAGTCCATCCATTATCTCTATTAAGATGCACAGCTGACCCTCAAACCTAGGTCATCCAACTCTAAATCCCAAGCTCTACACAATAGACAGGGCCATTTTAAAACATTCCCCAAAGAAGCAGGATTTATTTTTTAAAACGCAGTATTTAAGTTCTAAATTCAATCTTCTCAAGTATACATCGAGATCTTATCTTGCAAGGCATGGTATAGGGAACCATGCACTTAATTAGGTGAATTAATTAACAGACAATCTGTTCCAAGTGTTTTGTTTATCACAAGCTGAAAGATGTAAATACAAGAAAGTTATACTGTCACAGGATAAGCATTCCCTAAAATGTTTAGAAATTAAGTGGTTAAGGCATTTGTAAGTATGCCTTAAATAAAATGTCTATCTTGTCTGATGATATTGTTTAATATTTTTAAGTGCAGTAAAGGTATTTCAGTTAGGTTTTTAAAGCAATTGGTATCTCTTAAAGACATACTAAAATATTTATGGATGAAATAATGTGTCTCAGATTTCTATCAAAAAAATCTGAGAGAGCAACCCTGGTGGCTCAGGGGTTTAGTGCCGCCCTCAGCCTGGGGCGTGATCCTGGGGACCCAGGATCGAGTCCTGCGTCGGGCTCCGTGCATGGAGCCTGCTTCTCCCTCTGCCTGTGCCTCTCTCTCTCCTCTCTCTCTCTGTCTCTAATGATTAAATAAAATCTTAAAAAAAAAAAAATCTGAGAAAGTAAACAGAAAGAACATCAGCTGTGACCTATTCCAATACTTAAAATCTGTGTGATAGAAATTCATTACTATACTTTTTTTTTTAAAGATTTCTACTATACTTTTGTATGTGTTTGAAATGTGTTGATAATGACCATTCTTATTAAAAAAATAGTATGGGGGGGGGGGGGCCCTGGGTGGCTCAGCGATTTAGCGCCTGCCTTTGGCCCAGGGCATGATCCTGGAGTCCTGGGATCGAGTCCCACATCAGGCTCCTTGCATGGAGCATGCTTCTCCCTCTGCCTGTGTCTCTGCCTTTCTCTCCTCCTATGTCTATCATGAATAAATAAATAAAATCTTAAAAAAAAAAAATAGTATGTGGGCTTGTCACATACAAAAAACTTTATTCTTCCAAAGACCAGAAAATTTCACATCAAGCTCACTTTCCAAATAATAGATATTACTGCTATATAATTTATCATTTTAAAAAAAGGGAGCATGTGAGTGGTTCAGTCAGTTAAGCAATTGACTTCAGCTCAGGTGATGATCCAAGGGGCCTAAGATGAAGCCGGGCATCAGGCTCCCTGCTTAGTGGCGAGTCTGTTTCTCCCTTTCTCTCTCCCTCTGCCTCTCCTCTTGCTCATGCTCGCTCTCTAATAAAATCTTATTAAAAATAAATAAATAAAAATAATAAAAAATAAACCAAAAAGTCCAATAGCCAGAACATTCACTTAAATTTTTCCAGAAGTCCTGTCTCTGATTTTTAGCACCTTTTGCTCTACCAAGATACATTTATCTTTCCCATTCCAGTGTAAGAAGGATCTGAATCAGATCCAAAGAAAGCAGTAGAGGAGTCAGTCTACTTAGAAGACAATAAGGTGGTACCCAGAATTGCCAACCACCTGGTATCAAACCAGACAGTCTGGAAATTAAGGCCATCATTAAAGGTCTAATACAACTCATTAATGCAGATGTTCAACAGCAGCAGTCACAGTCACTGTATGTCTGAATTTTCTATAAAAATTCCAAATACTGGGATCCCTGGGTGGCGCAGCGGTTTAGCGCCTGCCTTTGGCCCAGGGCGCGATCCTGGAGACCCGGGATCGAATCCCACGTCAGGCTCCCGGTGCATGGAGCCTGCTTCTCCCTCTGCCTGTGTCTCTGCCTCTCTCTCTCTCTCTCTGTGACTATCATAAATAAATAAAAATTAAAAAAAAAAAAAAAAATTCCAAATACTAAAAAAAAAAAAAAAAAAAAAAAAATTCCAAATACTGGTTCCGCTGTAAGCAGAAAAAGAAAAAAATAAAACAAAAATCAGATAAAGGTGAAAGAAGAGGTAATAAAGAAACTGCTATTCTGATTCCTTTTTCTTTTTTTTAATTTATTTGAGAGAGAGAGAGAGAAAGATGAGAATGGAGAGAGAGCACAAGCAGAGGGGAGGAACAGGGGGAGAAGCAGATACCCCACTGAGCAGGAGGCCTGATGTAAGACTTGATCCCAGGACCCTGAGCTGAAGGCAGATGCTTAACTGACTGAGCCACCCAGGCACCCTGCTATTATGATTCTTACAAACTAATTTAGAATCCCTGTTTGTTCATAGCACACTTCAAAAAAACCCTAATATTCAGATTTTCTTGTGCTAAGATATAACTATTACCATGTTAAAAAAAACAGTAATAACCTCTGCTTCCAAAGAAACCGGCATATTTGGTCTTTTAACTATTATCAAATTTTCAGTCTTATAATAACTGTCGGAGTACCTGGGTGCCTCAGTCAGTTAAGCATCTGTCTTCAGCTCAGGTCATGATCTTAGGGTCCTAAGATCAAGCCCTGAATTCATCAGACTCCCCACTCAGTGGAGAGTCTGCTTCTCCTTCTCCCTCCCCCTACTGTGCTTGCTCTAATAAATAATAAAATCTTAAAAAATAATAACTGCCATCATATTCGTATAAGGTGTATACAGCATTTAAACCAATAAAAGAGCACACAAATGAACTTCTTACCCAGTGTTTTCCGACTTCTTTCCACAGCCGTCCTTCGTGTTTGTTCAAACATTGCTTCCAAATCAAATGTGCGAGCTTTTTTTCCTAAACAGAAATAAGTAGCATACTGTGATCTTCTTGCACTAAGCTGGCCAAACTTTAGATACTCAATAAACACTTATTAAATAATTAATAACCATTTAGTCTGTTTAACTTATAGCATGGCTATAACATACATATCTCGGAAGAGATTACTTCCCAGGGAATTTTTAATGACAGTCATATCATTAACCAACCAACTTTCCCATCCTCACCTAATTCACCTGGACTCTATTCCTTAAATCTACAACACTGGTCAAAGGCAGAATGGAGAATATTCATACCCTAATCTCTGGAACATGGGAATATGTTATAGACCAAAAGGGACTTTATAGACGTAATTAAGATTATGGACTTTAAAATAGATTGTTCCGAAATCCCTGGGTGGCGCAGCGGTTTGGCGCCGGCCTTTGGCCCAGGGCACGATCCTGGAGACCCGCGATCGAATCCCACGTCGGGCTCCCAGTGCATGGAGCCTGCTTCTCCCTCTGCCTGTGTCTCTGCCTCTCTCTCTCTCTGTGACTATCATAAATAAATAAAAAATTAAAAAAAAAAAAATAAAGAAATAAATAATAAATAAAATAGATTGTTCCTAGTTGATCCAATCTAATCACAGAAGCCCTTAAAAGCAAAGATGCAGGGATCCCTGGGTGGCGCAGCGGTTTGGCGCCTGCCTTTGGCCCAGGGCACGATCCTGGAGACCCGGGATCGAACCCCACATCAGGCTCCCGGTGAATGGAGCCTGCTTCTCCCTCTGCCTATGTCTCTGCCTCTCTCTCTCTCTCTCTGTGACTATCATAAATAAATAAAAAACTAAAAAAAAAAAAAAAAGCAAAGATGCAGAACAGATACAGGTGAAGTCAGGGAGGTATGAAGTGTGAGAAGGACTGTTTTGTTTTTTTTTTTTATTGGTGTTCAATTTACTAACATACAGAGTAACCCCCAGTGCCCGTCACCCATTCACTCCCACCCCCCGCCCTCCTCCCCTTCCACCACCCCTAGTTCGTTTCCGAGAGTTAGCAGTCTTTACGTTCTGTCTCCCTTTCTGATATTTCCCACACATTTCTTCCCCCTTCCCTTATATTCCCTTTCACTATTATTTATATTCCCCAAACGAATGAGAACATATAATGTTTGTCCTTCTCCGACTGGCTTACTTCACTCAGCATAATACCCTCCAGTTCCAACCACGTTGAAGCAAATGGTGGGTATTTGTCATTTCTAATAGCTGAGTAATATTCCATTGTATACATAAACCACATCTTCTTTATCCATTCATCTTTCGTTGGACACCGAGGCTCCTTCCACAGCTTGGCTATCGTGGCCATTGCTGCTATAAACATCGGGGTGCAGGTGTCCCGGCGTTTCATTGCATTTGTATCTTTGGGGTAAATCCCCAATAGTGCAATTGCTGGGTCGTAGGGCAGGTATATTTTTAACTGTTTGAGGAACCTCCACACAGTTTTCCAGAGTGGCTGCACCAGTTCACATTCCCACCAACAGTGTATGAGGGTTCCCTTTTCTCCACATCCTCTCCAACATTTGTTGTTTCCTGCCTTGTTAATTTTCCCCATTCTCACTGGTGTGAGGTGGTATCTCATCGTGGTTTTGATTTGTATTTCCCTGATGGCCAGTGATGCAGAGCATTTTCTCATGTGCATGTTGGCCATGTCTATGTCTTCCTCTGTGAGATTTCTCTTCATGTCTTTTGCCCATTTCATGATTGGATTGTTTGTTTCTTTGGTGTTGAGTTTAATAAGTTCTTTATAGATCTTGGAAACTAGCCCTTTATCTGATAGGTCATTTGCAAATATCTTCTCCCATTCTGTAGGTTGTCTTTTAGTTTTGTTGACTGTATCCTTTGCTGTGCAAAAGCTTCTTATCTTGATGAAGTCCCAATAGTTCATTTTTGCTTTTGTTTCTTTTGCCTTCGTGGATGTATCTTGCAAGAAGTTACTATGGCCGAGTTCAAAAAGGGTGTTGCCCGTGTTCTTCTCTAGGATTTTGATGGAATCTTGTCTCACATTTAGATCTTTCATCCATTTTGAGTTTATCTTTGTGTATGGTGAAAGAGAGTGGTCTAGTTTCATTCTTCTGCATGTGGATGTCCAATTTTCCCAGCACCATTTATTGAAGAGACTGTCTTTCTTCCAATGGATAGTCTTTCCTCCTTTATCGAATATTAGTTGCCCATAAAGTTCAGGGTCCACTTCTGGATTCTCTATTCTGTTCCACTGATCTATGTGTCTGTTTTTGTGCCAGTACCACACTGCCTTGATACCACAGCTTTGTAGTACAACCTGAAATCTGGCATTGTGATGCCCCCAGATATGGTTTTCTTTTTTAAAATTCCCCTGGCTATTCGGGGTCTTTTCTGATTCCACACAAATCTTAAAATAATTTGTTCTAACTCTCTGAAGAAAGTCCATGGTATTTTGATAGGGAGTGCACTAAACGTGTATATTGCCCTGGGTAACATTGACATTTTCACAATATTAATTCTGCCAATCCATGAGCATGGAATATTTTTCCATCTCTTTGTGTCTTCCTCAATTTCTTTCAGAAGTGTTCTATAGTTTTGAGGGTATAGATCCTTTACATCTTTGGTTAGGTTTATTCCTAGGTATCTTATGCTTTTGGGTGCAATTGTAAATGGGATTGATTCCTTAATTTCTCTTTCTTCAGTCTCATTGTTAGTGTATAGAAATGCCACTGACTTCTGGGCATTGATTTTGTATCCTGCCACGCTACCGAATTGCTGTATGAGTTCTAGCAATCTTGGGGTGGAGACTTTTGGGTTTTCTATGTAGAGTATCATGTCATCGGCGAAGAGGGAGAGTTTGACTTCTTCTTTGCCAATTTGAATGCCTTTAATGTCTTTTTGTTGTCTGATTGCTGAGGCTAGGACTTCCAGTACTATGTTGAACAGCAGTGGTGAGAGTGGACATCCCTGTCTTGTTCCTGATCTTAGGGGAAAGGCTCCCAGTGCTTCCCCATTGAGAATGATATTTGCTGTGGGCTTTTCATAGATGGCTTTTAAGATGTCGAGGAATGTTCCCTCTATCCCTACACTCTGAAGAGTTTTGATCAGGAATGGATGCTGTATTTTGTCAAATGCTTTTTCTGCATCCAATGAGAGGATCATATGGTTCTTGGTTTTTCTCTTGCTGATATGATGAATCACATTGATTGTTTTACGGGTGTTGAACCAGCCTTGTGTCCCAGGGATAAATCCTACTTGGTCATGTGAATAATTTTTTTAATGTACTGTTGGATCCTATTGGCCAGTATCTTGTTGAGAATTTTTGCATCCATGTTCATCAGGGATATTGGTCTGTAATTCTCCTTAGAAGGACTGTTTTTGTTTAATAATAATATCTACTAAAAATAATAATAATAATAATGTCTACTTCACATTTATAAGAATATGGTAAAAATCTTATTTTTACATAATGTTGACTTTGGGACAAAATGAAACCACCTTTCTGAAGGGCATTATGATAAAATGTATTAATTAGTTTTAAAAAATAAATACCCAGGAGCATCTGGGTGGCTCAGTCAGTTAAGTGTATGATTCTTGATCTCAGTGTCATGAGTTCAAGCCCTCGGTTGGACTCCATTCTAGGTGTGGAGCCTACTTAAAAAAGAAATTTTAAAAAATTTAAAAATAGGGATGCCTGGCTGGCTCAGAGGTTGAGCACCTGCCTTCGGCCCAGGGCATGATCCTGGAGACCCGGGATCGAGTCCCATGTCGGGCTCCCTGCATGGAGCCTGCTTCTCCCTCAGCCTGTGTGTGTCTCTCTCTGTCTCTCATGAATAAATAAATAAAATCTTTTTTAAAAAATTAAAAAGTACACATACCCAATGTTTAGGTTACTTTTTATTGTTTATATTTTTATTATAGTCCCCTCCTTAGAAATCTGCCCTATGGAAATATAGATAAAACTCCTACAAAGAGAAACAAAAGGGTTATTTATAAAGATATTTAGTATTACTAATAAGAGTTTGAATCAGAAACTATGCAGGCCAAAATTATGGCACTTCTTTTAAATTCAGCCATTAAAAATCACGTTTTGTAAGAGCACTTTATAATATGGGGACGTCCTCAAAGTATTAAGAATTAAAGTATATAATTAAGAATAATAGGGATCCCTGGGTGGCGCAGCAGTTTGGCGCCTGCCTTTGGCCCAGGGCGCGATCCTGGAGACCCGGGATCAAATCCCACATCGGGCTCCTGGTGCATGGAGCCTGCTTCTCTCTCTGCCTGTGTCTCTGCCTCTCTCTCTCTCTGTCTGTGACTTAAATAAATAAATAATAAATAAAATATTAAAAAAAAAAAGAATAATATAAAATTGTATGTACGTATGATCTTAACTTTCCTGATAAATACACAGCAGGAAAGAAGACTGGAAAACAAACTCCTAAGTCTTATTAATGATTCTACTTCCTTCTCATCTATTGTGTTCTTCAGATTTTCTGCTATTAATATGCATTACTTTTGAAATTAGGGAGGAAACTATTTTAAAGAACTGAAACAAAAGTAAATACTCTAGTAATACATAAGCATATAGTATTTTTGTCAACATGACCAGCTGGGAGTAAAAATGTAGCGGAAGACGTCACCATAATAAATGAGTATATAGGGGCAGCCCGGGTGGCTCAGCGGTTTAGTGCCGCCTTCAGCCCAGGGCCTGATCCTGGAGACCCGGTATCGAATCCCACGTCGGGCTCCCTGCATGGAGCCTGCTTCTCCCTCTGCCTGTGTCTCTGCCTCTCAATCTCTCTCTGTATGTATCTCATGATTAAATAAATAAATCTTAAAAAAAAAAAAAAAACGAATGAATGAATGAATATATGAACACCAACGAGGGACCTGGACACAGGAGTCTGATATTTGTTCTATCCAACAACCAAGAGAAACGGGAAGACAATTTACCTTCTTTCTTACAGGGAATAAGGTTTTAAGAGGACTACTCTGAAAGAGGACTGTCTCTCATTTAACAAGACTCTCCAGAGACTCCAGAGACAATTCCGGGGGAAAAAAGCACTTGAATCAAAAAGGATTTAATAACCGTTATATATCACTTAACCGGGCAGCCTGGGAGGCTCAGCGCTTTAGCGCCGCCTTCAGCTCAGGGTGTGATCCAGGCGACCCCGGATCGAGTCCCGCGTCGGGCTCCCTGCAGGGAGCCTGCTTCTCCCTCTGCCTGTGTCTCTGCCCCTCTCTCTCTCTCTCTCATGAGTAAACAAATAAAATCTTCAAAAAATATGTATCACTTGACGGCCCACTGGTTGCCAGAAAGGCCATCTCCTTATAGACCACAGGCAACGGCTCGCTCTCAGTCTCAGGACACAAAATCTCCCTCCACTAGCCGACGCCGCCCACCGCCTGGCCCACAAAGCCATCTTTCCCACAAGGCTGGTCCCAACCGACCGGCAAGAATTAGCCAAAGGCTGGGGAAGAGAGTACCGGGCAACCGCCAGGCGCACGCCAGCGCTCCGCTAGCAGGACTCGCACAGCGGGAGGTGCGTTAGAGGGGTGACGCAGGGTGACACAGCTGGGCCTCCTCTCTCCACCCGGGGCTCTTAAAACCTCTGCAAAAGCAGGCGAGGCTAAGCGTAAGGCAGGCACTCACCGAACCCGGTGAAGCCCATGGTGACCGCCAGCTGCGGATCCGGCCCCGACGCGTCCGAACCTGTCACTGCGGCAAGAGGAGGAGACCTCGTTAGTATGGCGGCCCCGACCCTACCCTCTCTCCCTCCCTGGCATCGCCCCCACGAAACCCACCTTCACTGGGCCCCGGGCGCTCCATGGCCGGCCGCCCGCCCGCCGGGCGACTGCCCGCAGCCGCAGCACAGACAGACCCGGAAGAGCCGCGGCGACACCGGAAGTACCGCCTTGCGGAGCCTGCGCCGCCTCCGAGGCCAAGAGCGTCGCCTTCCGCGGAGCGATGGGGAACTCCGGAGCTGCGCCGCCCTAGCGGACGGGCGGGGCATAAGCGCGACGGAGATCACCTAACTCCACCCCCCCACCCCGCCCCCCCCCCCCGCCCCCCCCCACCCCACCTCCCCGCTGGAAACCTGTAGTTTGGGTCGACCGCCTTTCTCTCTTCCTTCTTTCTTTCTTGTTCTTTCTCTCGCGCTTTCTTTCTTTTATGTTTCTCCCTCTTTCCCTTTCTTTCTCCAGATTTTAGTCAATGAGTATATATGATTGGTATAATAAGCATTTAGAAAAGAGAAAGAGAGGATGAGCCCACAGGTCCTACAAGGGACAAGTAAACCTCTGGAAACACTCAGGCAATATTTCTCAATCTAGGCTGCGTATTAGTACTACCTAGAGAGGGGTTGGGTTGGGTTTGGTATTGAGGTACAGTTGACACAGTGCTACTACATTAGTTTCAGACATTCAACGCAGTGATTCAACAAGTCTATCTATTATGCCTACAGGTGTAGTTACCATCTATCACCATACAACACTATTACAGCACTATTGACTGGATTCCTTCCCAACGCTATACCTTTTGTTCAACGACCTATTCATTCTGTAACTGGAAACCTGCGTCTCTCCCTTTCCCACATTTTGCCCATCCTTCTCCCTCTGGTGACGGTCAGTTTGTTCTCTGTATTTATGAGTTTGTTTCTGCCTTTTGCTTGTGTGTGTGTGTGTGTGTGTGTGTGTGTCTCTTAGATTCTACGTATTAGTAAAATCATACAGTGTTTTTCTTTGACTTATTTCACTTAGCATAACGCTCCCTAGGTCCATTCATGTTGTTGTAAATGGCAAAATCTCATACTTTTTTTGTGAACATCCTTTATTTTTTAGGTGCATATACTGCCAAAGTGACACAATCCCCACAGAATTCTAAAGAAAACCCAACAAACCCCCTTTCTTTGTGGTTTGTCCTTGTCTATGAAGAAACCCTCAGAGTTCTTCAACTTTTGAGTATATTTTAAGGATAAAAAAAATAGTATTTACTACATGACTGAAGAGCACACAGAAGCCAAAAAGACCTGAGTAACTAAAAGGGTTGTCAAAAAAAATGCTCTAAGGGTAACTGGGCTGTTGATTAAAGTATCTGACCCTTGATCTCACCTCAGCTCTAGATCTCAGGGTCATGAGTTCAAGCCCTGTATTAGGGCTCCATGCTGGTGGAGACTACTATAAAAAAGTGCTCTAAAGCTCGTATTCTTAGCCTAAGCCTCCCTCTGGCTGTCAGTCATGATCTTATAAAGATTCCTAGCCCACAGCAAGAGTTCCCAAAGCAACTTATAAACATATTTAGTATATTTTTACTTCATGCTTGTACTAATTTCATTACAACACTTCTCACCTGTGCTACAAACTAATGGGGTAATATTTATCTTTATATTTGTGAATTCTAGCAAAACCATAGGTAGCGCAAATAAATGTTGCTGAATAAAAATATGTTCATAGTTTTTCACTAGCCTGACTACTACCTTAGTCTCCGATCTCAAATCATGCTTTAGCTATACACCCTAAGTAATTATCAAGTCTAATACTTTTTCCATTGTAATTAAAATAAAATGCGGGATCCCTGGGTGGCACAGCAGTTTAGCGCCTGCCTTTGGCCCAGGGCGCGATCCTGGAGACCCGGGATTGAGTCCCACGTCGGGCTCCAGGTGCATGAAGCCTGCTTCTCCCTCTGCCTGTGTCTCTGCCTCTCTCTCTGTGTGTCTGTGTGTGACTATCATAAATAAATAAAAATTTAAAAATAAATAATTAAATAAAATAAAATGCAAAACTGTTAACATGGCCCCCAAAGCCTTTCAAACATAATCGCTTTCAATTTTCCACTACACCAGTCTTCTTTCAGCTCTATGAGCAGCTTCATTTTTTTTTATGAGCAGCTTCAGAACACCATGTCCTGAAAACTCTGACTCTTCACCAATCCTCATGCCTTTCATTGAATCCTACTCATCCTTCAGAACTCAAATTAAACTTTAGTGCTCTTCCAAGCATTTACAGGCCTTTATAGACCTCCAACTAAATTAGGCCAGTCATGTAATCTAGTATACTCTTCCTTCATAGCACAATGGCTAGATGGCCACTCAGTATTTATTAAATGAATGGGGGGAAAATGAATGAATAAGAGAAAGTAGTTGTGAAAATAAAAGCTACTCTTCTTATATGCAGAATGTTTTATAGTTTGGGACCACACAGAGTTTGATTCCATCCTAAGAGATTACCCAACTTCAAAATCAAAAGCCAATGTGAACTCCAATCAATAAGGCCAATTCATTGTGCCTTCAGGAAAAAAAAGTTGTGGGGATCCCTGCGTGCCTCAGCAGTTTAACGCCTGCCTTGGGCCCAGGGCCTGACCCTGGAATCCCAGGATCAAGTCCCACATTGGTCTCCCTGCATGCAGCCTGCTTCTCCCTCTGCCTGTGTCTCTGCCTCTCTCTCTCTCTGTGTCTCTCATGAATAAATAAATAGTCGTAAAATAAAAAACCAAGTTGTTATTAATGCCACTCTTTTCTGAGTAGAAATAAACAGGCCTCTGGTAGTAAAGTAGAACTTTATGAGTATAGATCATTAGGAAAACCATTACCCAAGCTTACACCTAGCTATTTCAGCTTCTCATTAGTCAAGGATTTATAGGGGAGAACTTGAGATAATATAATTTTTCTTTTCATTAAGACTTTTTTAGAGCAGTTTAATAGTCACAAAAGATCAAAAGGAAGGTGCAGAAATTTCCCACATATCATGTTGCTCTTACACAAGCATAGCTTTCCCCATTATCAATATCCCACACCATAGTGATACTTTTTTTTTTTTTTTACCATTGATGAACCTACATTAATACATCATGATGACTCAAAGTCCATAGTTTAGGGTTCACTCATGGTATTGTACATTGTATGGTTTGTGACAAGTGTATAATGACATGAATTCATTATGGTATCATCATTATGCTATGCGTATCTTTTCCTCTCAACTCCTACCAGTTACTGGTATTTTTTCTATCTACCTAATTTTGCCTTTTCTGGAATGACATACAGCTGGAATTGTACAGAATGTAGCCTTTTTCAGATCACCTTCTTTCACTTAGTAATATATGTTTCCTCTGTGTCTTTTCATGACTTAATAGCTTATTTCTTTTTAGCATCATTTAATATCCATTGTCTGGATGCACTACAGTTTACTTACCCCACTTCACCTACTGAAGGATGTCTTGGTTGCCTCTAAATTTTAGCAATTATGAACAAAGCTGCTATGAACATCCTATGCAACTTTTATGTGGACATAACTTTCAACCCCTGTAGATAATTATTAAGGAGCATGGTTTCTGGATAATGTAGTAAGAGTATGTTTATTTTCATAAGAAACTGCCAAACTTTTATTTATTTTTTTTAATTTATTTTTTATTGGTGTTCAATTTACTAACATACAGAATAACCCCCAGTGCCCGTCACCCATTCTTTTAAAGTGACTGTGCCATTTTACATTTTCACTGGCAATGAATGAGAGTTTGGTACTGTTAGTGTTCCAGATGCTTGCCCTTCTAATAGGTATGTAGTGGTACCTTATTGTTTTAATTTGCATTTTCCCTGAGGACATATGATGTGGAGTGTCTTTTTACATGCTTAACTGCTATCTGTATATCCTCTTTGGCGAGGTATCTGTTAAGGTCTCATTTTTTAGTCAGATTGTTTTCTTATTGTTGGATTTTTTAAGAGTTCTTTGTATATTTTGGTTTACAGTCCTTTATCAGATGTATTTTGCAGATATCTTCTCCTAGTCTATGGCTTGTCATCTCATTCTCTTGACATTGTCTTTTGCAAAGCAAAAGTTTTCAACTGTAATGAAAGGTGGGGATCCTGGGTGGCTCGGCGGTTGGGCGTCTGCCTTTGGCTCAATTGTAATGAAAGGCAGTTTATATTATTTGTGTCATGGATCATGCCTCTGGTGTTGTATCTAAAAAGTCATTGCTCTACCTAAGAAAATCTAAATTTTCTCCTACGTTATCTTCAAGGAGTTTTACAGCTTTGTGTTTTATATTTAGGCCAGTGATCCATGTTGAGTTAATTTTTATGACAGGCCTAGGTCTAGATTCTTTTTTTTTTTTTTTTTTTTTTGCACATGGATGTCTAATAGTTCCAGCACCATTTGTTGAGAAGATTTCATTATAGATATATAAAATTTTAAGCTACAAAATACTGTAGAAAAATATAAAGTGGAAGATATATATCATCAGCCAGTAGTAGATAATTATGGTTATAGAAAAATCACAAGATGTATCTGCTTTTGATTTAAAAAAAATAGAGACAATGTAATTGCACTAGTGGAGACTTGTACATTAAACTATTTTTCTCTGGTTTTGTCTTTATGAGACATGTTTATTATTATTTTTAAGATTCTATTTATTTATTCATGAGAGACAGAGAGAGAGGCGGAGACACAGGTAAAGGGAGAAGCAGCCTCCACGCAGGGATTCCCAATGCGGGATCACCTCCTGAGCCAAAGGCAGGCGCCAAACCGCTGAGCCACCCAGGCTTTCCTATATTTCTTTTTCAAATAGAGGCTCTTCATTCAATGTGGGACTTGAACTCATGACCATGATATAAAGAGGTGCATGTTCTACCAACTAAGCTAGACAGGCGCCCTGTTTGAAACAACTTCATAATAAAATGTAAAGTATTCCAGAGGAACTTTGATTTTCTTGGAGCAAAGTAAAATTATTTGTGAATTAAATACTTGAGAGGCAGAATAGCATAGCATTAAGCAAATGAGTTCCAGAACTAGAATGTCTGGGTTCAAATCATGATTCTGATAATGTAACTTTAATGAATTGTTTAGGGATGCCTGGGTGGCTTAGTTGTTGAGAGTCTGCCTTTGACTCAGCTTGCTCCTGGAGTTTCGGGATCAAGTCCCACGTTGGGCTCCCTGCATGGAGCCTGCTTCTCCCTCTGCCTGTGTCTCTGCCTCTCTCTGTGTGTCTGTCATGAATAAATAAAATCTTTTTTAAAAATGAACTAGTCTCAAAAAAAAAAAATGAACTAGTCTCAAAAAATGTTTCAAATTCTTCATCTGTTAAGTGGATAATATAACAGTAGCACCTATCACCTCATCGATTTTTCTGGTGATTGAATGACTTAATTATCATAAAACAATTAGAATAATGCCTGGCATGTATTACCTGCCCAATAAATATTGGCCATTATTAAGTACTGGATGCTAGTGATAGTGAAGACATAGTCTCTGGTCTCATGGAATTTCCCTTCTAATGAGCATATTTTAAGATAGTCTACTTAAATAGGGAGCTACTTGAGCAGTATTTCTCAAAGTGTAGTCTGCAGATTCCTATAAAGGTATTCATGAGATCAAAATTATTCTCATAATAATACTAAGACATTTGCCTTTTTCACTCTATTGACATTTGCACTGATGATATAATAGCAAAAGTGGGTAAAATCCTGGTACTTCAGCATAAATCAAGGCAGTGACAAGCAAATTGCTGTAGTCCTCGTATTCCTCAGTGTTACATACCCACTTTAAACAAAAATGAATGAAATGAGTTAGTCACTTCAAGGAAAAAAACTTACTGTACTTGTTACTAATGAAAATTTGAGCTTTCAAGATAAAATTAGAATTTTGAAAAACTTATCAAGGGCAGCCCCAGTGGCTCAGCGGTTTAGCGCCCCCTTTAGCCCAGGGTGTGATCCTGGAGACCAGGGATCTGCCGTGTAGGGCTCCCGGTAGGGAGCCTGCTTCTCCCTCTGCCTGTGTCTCTGCCTCTCTCTCTCTGTGTCTCTCAGAAATAAATAAAATCTTAAAAAAAAAAAAAAAAAAAAGAAAAACTTATCAAGATTGTATCATGGTTGTATCAACTATCATAGCTTTACAACTTCCCAATACTCAACTTTTCTGTTAAGATAAGTAGTAATATTAACATGATCTTTTTTTCTGTCAATAAGATACATCAACATTCGGAAGTTCTGTGTAACTTAAGAGAATATTTCCCAAATGACCAACTATGTTACAGAATCATACGTGGATAAAAGGTCCAAAATATAAGATAAACGAGTGGTTTTTAATTTAACAAAGTTCAAAAAAATTCACTGATGGTTTCAAATATCCACATCATAACTAACCTTTAAGAAACTGTAACACTTGGGGTGGGGCACCTGGTGGCTCCGTCAGGTAAGCATCTGTCTTTGGTTCAGGTTATGATTCCAAGTTCCTGGGATCCTGTCCCACATTGGGGCTTCCTGCTCTCAAGGAACCCTCTGCCTCTCTCTCTCCCTGTCTCTCTCATGAATAAATAAATCTCAAAAAAAAAGAAAAAAAAAAAAACAACAACAACAACAAAACCCTGAGCTGAAACTAAGAGTTAGTTCAACCAACTGAACAACTGAACCACCCAGAACTACCCAGGCACCATAAGTGGTATAGCTCAAATCTTGATCTCAGGGGCATGAGTTTAAGCCCTGTGTTGGGTGTAGAGCCTACTTACACACACAAAAAAACAAAATATTACATCACTTGTGAAATTTTGGTACACTATCAGAGAATAACCTTCAGAACTATCTAAAAAGGTTATTAAAATGCCTCTCCCGGGATCCCTGGGTGGCGCAGCGGTTTGGCGCCTGCCTTTGGCCCAGGGTGCGATGCTGGAGACCCGGGATCGAATCCCATGTCGGGCTCCCGGTGCATGGAGCCTGCTTCTACCTCTGCCTGTGTCTCTGCCTCTCTCTCTCTCTCTCTCTGTGACTATCATAAATAAATAAAAATTAAAAAATTAAAAAATAAATAAAAATGCCTCTCCCTTTCCCACTACATAACTGTGAAGCCAGCTTTTCTTACACCTTTTCTTTATATACTTCAAGTAAACGACAGATCACAGCATACTGACAGCAAATGCAGATATGAAAATCTAGCTATCTTATTAAGCTAAACATTTAAGAGATTTGCAAAAATATAAAATACCATTCTTCTAATATTTAAGATACTGTGATTTTTTTCACAAAATATGTGTCATTTATATTAAAATGAATTAGGCTTATTCTTTCAAATGACATTTTAAATTTCTCATTTTTAGAAGATTTTAGGGATTAACAAATACAACCCATACAAAACAAAAATTCTTTGTAATCCTTAATAATTGTTAGGAGTCTCCAGAGGTTTTGAGGTCAAAAGCTTTAGAATCACTGTTTAGGGAAGACTTCAGCACTCTTTCCCTGTAAAGGGCTAGATGGTAAATATTTTAGGATTTGAGGCCCTGCAGTCTGTGTAACAACTACTCAACTTAACACTGTTAGCTGGAAAGCAACCATAGGCAATATGCAAATGAATAAAGTCCTTGGACTTAGCCCTCTTAGAATATTGTTGCAGTGCAGGAATATTAGACCAGTATTGCCAGATCATCCAATTTGTAGAATTGAAAACTCTCAATCATATGTTTCATCTCAAATTAAAAACAAATGCTATACTAGACCGTCAGTTTTCAATCTGCAGTTTACTACAGAAAATTGACAGCTGGAGACCCATCTGCCTGTTTATCCACCAAAAATACAAATCTAATTTTTCCTGATATATTTACTATGAAGTCTTAAATTATACCTATATACCTGCAAGATCACAGAAATTTTAATATTCAGAGACCAACACCTGGAAGACAGCCAGACTGTCTCCAAAGTACTCAAGATACCTCTAGGTTTATACTCGGAAAATGTAGGACAGTGGTCAGTAGATACTCCCTAATGGGCAGTAAAGATCAGGTCCATCATTATCTTGGGGTCAACCACAGGCAAGGGCTTGTTGGCTCAGGGCAGTCCTTTTTGCTTGAAGGGGTACTTTCAGTTCCCATCACAGGATGTTTTGCCAGCAGGATCTTTCACCTAAGTTAAGATCTTTCACATAAGCTAGAAAGAAGGACTCAATTAAAAAGTTTGAGATTAAAATGGAGATAGCTGAAGTCCTCTTTCAGTTTAGCTAGTCAATAAAGAGTACTTCAGTTATTGACTAGCTAAACTATGAAGAATATAATTGGATGAACCTTACTTAACTGTGGTTCTAAATGAGGACTAAGGACAAATTTTTTTTTTCCAAAGATTTTATTTATTTTATTTATTCATGAGAGACAGAGAGAAAGAGAGAGGCAGAGACACAGGCAGAGGGAGAAGCAGGCTCCATGCCAGGGAGCCCAACCTGGGACTCGAACCCGAGTCTCCAGGATCATGCCCTGGGCCAAAGGCAGTGCTAAACCGCTGAGACACCTGGGCTGCCCCTAAGGACAAATTCTAATATTTCTAAATAAGGATGCTCTTTGAGTGCTTTGATTTGACCATTCAAGTTACCTTCCGTGTAAAATGAAGCCTATCTTACCTCTCCTTGCTCATCCTACCCTCCTCCTGGAGTTAATACATATACCCCATAAAAAATCAGGGTGATGCGCTTAACTGCTTTACTTTCTTGTGCGTCCCTGCCGGAAGCACCTTGAGGACAGGAAGGTGTCAGTTTTGATATTCCCAGCCCCAGGCACAGTGCCTGGCACAAACTATAAATGAGATTTCTGCAGGACTTGGTGATCTGTCGGGTGGCCTCCTTTTTACCAGTCCCTCTTCTTTGTGCTGGGGACCAACCGATGAATTACAAAGAACACTCTTCTTCCTCTCTGTAATAAGAAAGACAGAAACTCCCTGCATGCCACGAATGATTCAATAAACACACAATTCTCTAAAGAGTAGTCACACACAAATAGAAAAGCCTGATCAAAAAAAATTTTTAAGTAGGTTGCACCCCAAGGTGGAGCGTGAAGTCCCTACGCAGACATCGAGAGTCACACGCTCTACTACTACTGACTGAGCCAGCCGGGAACGTCTGATGAATTTTAATGGACACTGAGGCCCGCGAGAAATGTAGTGAAATCTGGCGCGTAGGCAAAGTCTTTCGGACCAAGCTACCAACTCCTATCCGCTCTCGCAAGAGAAGTTATTTGGAGCGCCAAAGACGCTGACGCGCGACTTTTACGGAGTCGCAGCTGAGGGATTCCAAACCTGCAAAGCTCGAGGCGCCGAATTCCAGCGCTCGCGAAACCCAGCAGAAGCGGAGCGGCGGGCGCGGCCGGACACAGCCCAGCTCCCACCTACCCAGCTCCTGCCCCCTCTCCTTCCCTCCCCCCACCCTTCCCGACCCTCCCCGGCCCCGGCCGCGGCCCATTCCCTTTCCCCTTCTTTCCCGCCTTCCCTAGGCGACCTCCACGACTTCCCGCTCCGCCTCTCGCCAACGGCCGGCCAGCCTCCGCCCGGGAGAGCGCGTCCGCTCCGTCGCCCCGCCCCCAACTCCCAGCGTGCTCCACGGCTTCCGCCCTCCAGCCCCGAAACGCAGCCTGCACCCTCCGCTCCCGGCGAACCGGAAGTGCGTCATGCACAGGCGCCGAGGCGCTCGTTTGGCGCGCGCGCCGTGAGCTGCGGGTCTGAGCTAAGGTCTCGGGTTTTCTCTCTTTTCTCCTTGGTTTTTGGCTTTTTCCGGACGTTCTTGTCTCCGAGTCCCGACATGCCGTCTTCTTTACTGGGCTCGGCGATGCCGGCGTCCACGTCGGCCTCAGGCCTGCAGGAAGCGCTGGAAAATGCAGGGCGGCTCATCGACCGTCAGTTGCAAGAAGACCGCATGTACCCGGACCTTTCCGAGCTTCTCCTGGTGTCTGCCCCAAGTGAGTGATCAGTGCCCATTCGGTAACTACCTTCTCAGCCGAGGGGACTCTCGTCTGACTCCCTAACTAGGTCCTTATCCCCAGGGTGGGGCCGACGAAGACATTTTGAGATTTAGCCGTTTGCTACACTTTGAAGAGCGGAAAAGAGCCTATTTTCAATATTTTTTCATGTTCTCGCTCCACTGCCGATATTTGAGAGGGTGGGAGTGGCGAGCAATCCCCGTTTGGAGCAGAAACGGCAAAGATCCCAACCTTTTTTTTTTTTTTTTAAGATTTTTATTTATTTACTCAAGAGAGAGAAAGGAAGGGGCCGGAGAGACAGGCAGAGAGGGAGAAGCAGGCTCCATGCAGGGAGCCCGACGTGGGACTCGTTCCCGGGTCTCCAGGATCACGCCCCGGGCTGAAAGGCGGCGCCAAACCGCTGAGCCACCCGGGCTGCCCCAAAGACACCCAACCTTAATGAGTTGCTCACTGCCTCCAAGCGTTTATCGCTAAGGCCAGTTGAGTAGGATCACCTGATCCAAGTCCCCTCCTTGTTAATTCTGCATATCAACATTAGACTAAAACAGACGAGCGAACGAAATTAATTTGGAAATTTACCATCCTGTCTCAAAGATATTCTTTATTCCGTTTGGAGTCAGTATAATACGAAGTCCCTGAAATATAAAGGTAGTTAAAAAGAACCACCAGGGGAATAAAGAAAGAGGGGAACATTAGCTGTGATGATGGGCGGGGAGGGTAAGCAGTGCATGTGCCAACAAAAGAGAGGTGACGGTAAAATACTTTTGACGGTTTTAAATTATAGCCAGGTTCCTCGAAGCGTATGGAATTACATGAGTTGCTTCATTCATTCATTCATTCAAGATTTTATTTATTTATTTTTGAGAGACACACAAGAGAGAGGCAGGGATACAGGCAGAGGGAAAAGCAGGCTCCATGCAGGGAGCCCAATGCGGGAGACTGGATCCCAGGACCCCGGGATCATGACCTGGGCTGAAGGCAGACGCTCAACCGCTGAGCCACCCAGGTGTCCCACATGAGTTGCTTTAAAAAGAGTGGACCCCTTTGTGAGATGTATATTGGAGAAAAGCAGAGAAGCCATAAGATAGAGACAAGACTTTTGGTAAACAGTAACCCAGTTAAAATAACAAGGATAAACTTGGCAGTGTAAACCTGGATGACACTTCTGGAAATTCATAAAAATCGTTGGGTAGACTTGCAGTCAGAGAAAAGATAGAAACAAAACAAATGTAGTATTTGTTCCTGACAGCTACACTTACCAGTGGGCTTGTCTTATAAGAACTGAGTGGCCTGTTAGCAACTCTTATCTTAAACAGCATGACTCCCTTTGACCTCCTTAGGTTTGAAAAGCAAGATGTAAAAAAAAAAAAAAAAAAAAAAAAAGGTCCATATATTCTTGTCCTCTCTTATCTGACCCAAATCTATCCTATCCACCTTTACACTTACCTCTTCAACCTAATCTCCTCCCCTGCTTCTATCCTATTCTCAAATTCTTTATTACAGTTACACTGAATTTAATATGTTTTCCATAAGAAGCTCTCTTCAGGATTCTATTTTATATCATCACTTACTTCATCACTTCTGGAATGTTCTTTCTTTACCTGATATTCTTCTAGACGCCATTAAATATCACTTCCTTTGTGAGGGCTTTCTTAGCCATTCACATAATTCCCTGAGTTATTAATTCCATCCTTTGTATTCCCACTGCCATTTAACATGTGTAATATGCTCTTAAAATTATGTTTTTAGATTAAATGGGATGTATGGGATTTGCTTCAAAAAATCCATTAGGGGGACTCCTGGGTGGCCAGTCAGCGAAGCATCTTCCTTTGGCTCAGGTCATGATCCCAGAGTCCTGGGTTGAGCTCTTCTTCAGGCTTCCTGCTCAGCAGAGAGCCTGCTTCTCCCTCGACCTCTGCTGCTCTCCCTACTTGTGCACTTTCTCTGTCAAATAAATAAATAAAATCTTTTAAAAAAATCCATTAGGGAAGGAGTAGCTAGGGATATAAATGAAACCTGATGGAGCATGTTATTGGTAATTATTGAAACTGGATAATTAGTAAACAGGAATTAATTGTATTTTTCTCTCTAGTTGTATATTTTATTTTTTTTTAATTTATTTATTTATGATAGTCACAGAGAGAGAGAGAGGCAGAGACACAGGCAGAGGGAGAAGCAGGCTCCATGCACTGGGAGCCCGATGTGGGATTGGATCCCGGGTCTCCAGGATCGCGCCCTCGGCCAAAGGCAGGCGCCAAACCGCTGCACCACCCAGGGATCCCTCTAGTTGTATATTTTAAATTGCCATAAGACATTTAGGATTTATTTCATACATCAGTCTTCCCCAGTATCTTTGTATTTAAAGGCAGCCTGGAAAGGTGCCTGGGATAAATATGTCATCAGTCAGATCTAAAAAACACCTCTCTGTTTAAGACATAGAAGGACAGGTTATATAGACCAGCCCACTCCTGCCCTTAGTTGACTGTGTCTTGGAGCAAGAGAAATGTTGCGCAATGATAACACTTTATAGAGCAGTCTGTGATTTCTCCCAATAAAATATTGCTTATGTGGTATCATTTGTATTTATCTTACTGGTCTGGAGGAGGGGTGGTCTAAGAAAAACGCATGGATTGTTTTAATCTATTAATATTTAAATGAGGAAAGAAATAGTGGTTTTTCCCTAACCAATATTTTGTTCACAATTGTTTTATCTGACAATCACAAAATAGCTTTATAAATATTTTCCCGTTTCGGATTAGTAAAATAATAGAAAAAAATCTAAATTATTGAATTAAATATTTCCTTTCTTATGGAGTCTTTGTGAAAGATAACCTTCTGTGTAGTGCTAAAACCTGTTATTGCCCCTACCTTAACACAGTATTTTTTCAGACCTCCTTTGTATTGGGTCAGAACTATTTTATTCTCTCTAAATCTGTATAACTGCCAGATACACAATATTTTTGTAGCTTGTAGTGCTTCAATATGCCCAGTTGATGCCTGAAACATTGTTATTTTAATAAATGCTTTGTTTTATTACTTGCAGATAATCCCACTGTTTCTGGCATGTCAGATATGGATTATCCTCTACAGGGACCTGGTTTGCTGTCAGTACCCAATCTTCCAGAGATCAGTTCCATCCGAAGAGTTCCTCTCCCACCGGAACTTGTTGAACAGTTTGGACGTATCCTGTTACCTTGTTTTTAACTCTTTAAGGTTTTTAAAAACTGGTGTTATTATAATTCTTGCTTTGTTTTTAATTGGTTTGTGTATATAAGTTCATTTAATGTTGTGTTTAAAAAACATTTAAGTGTGTGGATAGTTTGCCATGTACCTAGAAAATTCAATATGTAAGTGAATGGTGATGGGACACTTGGCTGGCTCAGTGGCTCAGCGGTTCCGCGACTGCCTTGGGCCCAGGGTGTGATCCTAGAGTCCCAGGATCAAGTCCCACATCGGGCTCCCTGCATGGAGCCTGCTTCTCTCTCTACCTGTGTCTCTGCCTCTCTCTCTCTCTCTCTCGAATAAATTATTACTTTTTTTAAAAAGATTTTATTTATTCACGTGAGACATAGGCAGAGGGAGGAGAAGCAGGCTCCATGCAGGAGCCCAATGCGGGATTCGACCCTGGAACTCCAGGATCACATCCTGAGCCGAAGGCAGACACTCAACTGCTGAGCCAACCAGGCGTCCCTCTCGTGAATAAATTAAAAAAAAAAAAAAATCTTAGGAGACCTTGTCCCATTTCATCTGGATTAGATGTTCCTTAAGAAAAAAAAGGTATGTTAATAATTAAATCACGTTTTAATTATTCTGGGACACCGAAGAGAGTAAATTGTTTACAAAGAAGTCTGCGTTTTTGAATGATACTCTTTCAAAGTAGTACTTTCCAGTTAAACACTATACAAGGAAGCTTTTACTACCACTTTTAGCTGAAAGATCCCTGATTTTCATTTTTTCTCATATTTTAACATTTTAAGACTGGGTTGTTCTAAAAATGTTTACAAACAAACTGGGGTGCCTGAGTGGCTCAGTCCATTAAGGATCTGCCTTTGGTTCAGGTTATGATCTCAGGGTCCTAGGATCAAGCCCCATGTTGGGCTGTCTGCTCAGTGTTGAGTTTGCCGCTCCTTCTCCCTCTTGTGATTTCTCTTTCTCTCTCAAATAGATAAATAACATCTTTAAACAAACAAACTGCTATGTACTTCATTTGCCCTCCCCAAAAGTTTTTGGTGTGGTTTTACACTTATTGGTATCTTAGAATTAAAATTTATAAGTGATTGCATTTCTATGGATCCCATAACAATGGAACATTAATGGTATCTTCATAGAATGAGTTGCTAGAGGAGTTATTTTCTCCTCTAAAAAGAAAGATTTTGGGGATCCCTGGGTGGCGCAGCGGTTTAGTGTGTGCCTTTGACCCAGGGCGCGATCCTGGAGACCCAGGATCGAATCCCACATTGGGCTCCCGGTGCATGGAACCTGCTTCTCCCTCTGCCTATGTCTCTGCCTCTCTGTCTCTCTCTCTCTGTGTGACTATCATAAATAAATAAAAATTAAAAAAAAAAAATCTTAAAAAGAAAGATTTTATCTGATTCTCTTAAAGTGTGGTATACCCTATAAAGATAATAGATTTGTAGTTATGTGCTAAGAGGTTTTTTTATATCAATCTATAGCCTTTATAAGTATTACGAAGCTATATTAAAGTTTAATCTGAGATTTTTAAAAGCATGTTAATCTATTTAAAGTAAAAACATTTTGGGATGCCTCGGTGGCTCAGCAGTGAGGGCCTCCCTTAGGCCTGGGGCGTGATCCTGGAATCCCGGGATTGAGTCCCACATCGGGCTCCCTGCATGGAGCCTGCTTCTCCCTCTGCCTATGTCTCTGCCTCTCTCTGTGTCTCTCATGAATAAATAAAATCTTTAAGAAAAATTAAAATAAAATAAATTTCAAAACATTTCAAGTTTTTCACAGTCTGATTCAGAAAAATAAAGGAAATGGAAAATTAAGGAAATACTTGTAAATAGAAAAACTAGTAGAATCTAATATTTTCCCTAAAATTTTCAATATTTGGGACTATGAAAGTGTTATTAAATATAAAATATACTTTATCTCATACTCTACCCTTGCTTAGTTAAATATTTTTCTTTAATGTTCTGATAGTACTATCTGTGCAAAAGACCTTAGAAAATTATTCATGATTGTGTCCTTGTTTTTTAATTACATAATATAATCCTTTGTCTATTCGTCTTGTGCATACACAAGCAGGAAGACTGTCAGGGAGAGGGAGAAGCAGGCTCCCCACAGAGCAAAGAGCCCTGATGTAAGGCTCAATCCTAGGACCCTGGGATCATGACCTGAGCTGGAGGCAAATGCTTAACCAGCTGAGCCACCCAGATGCCTCATTTTGTCTTTTTTCAATCTTACTATTTATAAGAAGCTTGCAAATTATACCTACCTATGACTTTAGCATACAGGTGCTTTATCAGTCTTGCTCTTACACAATGGAGAAACTGGTCCGGTAAGTTTTTTCATGTAAAAATTCAATAGTGTTATTCATAATCAATATTTTTTAAGTTAGTAATGGTAAAAACATTACATTTGTCCTTTAGAATACATTTCAGGTGGTCAGATGGCATTATTTAGAAATTATAAATTGCAGACTTATTTCTGTCATAAGCTATGTCTTTCATTAAAAATCATTAGAAATTTTATTTACTCTTTCTATTAAAGAGTGATTAGGTCATGATTTCTTTTTTTTGTTTTGTTTTGTTTTGTTTTTATTTCTTGTTTTATGATTTTTTTTATCATAAATTTTAAACCAAAATCTTTCGTAACAAATTTAAGAAAGATTGAAATCTTTTTACCTTACATCCACATTACTTCAGATATGCAGTGTAACTGCATGATGGGTGTGTTCCCTCCTATCAGCAGAGCTTGGCTCACAATTGACAGTGATATATTCATGTGGAACTATGAAGATGGGTATGTATTTAACACTGGTTTGCTGTAGCATGATTAGAATTTAGATTATCTTAATTGCAGCTAGTGTTCTACTTAGAAGCTGCCTAGTTTTATCTTTTATTTGTCTAATAACTGGGTTAGTGCTCCTCAGTCTACATTACCAGTCCCCCGGGGATGAAATTAAAATGTGGATTCTGGGGCAGCCCGTGTGGCTCAGGGGTTTAGTGCCGCCTTCAGCCCAGCCCGATCCTGGAGATCCGGGATCGAATCCCATGTCAGGCTCCCTGCGTGGAGCCTGCTTCTCTCCCTGCCTGTATCTCTGCCCCTCTCTCTCTCTCTCTCTCTCTCTCTCTCTGTGTCTCATGAATAAATAAAATCTTAAAAAAAAAAAATGTGGATTCTATTATGGAGCTCTGAGTGAGCCTCAAGAGTCTGCAACAAAAAAACAAAACAAAAAAAAAGAGTACATTTATGGGATGCCCGGGTGGCTCAGTGTTTGAGCGTCTGCCTTTGGCTCAGGGTGTGAGTGACCCTAGGGTCCCGGGATTGAGTCCTTGCATCTGGTTCCCTGCATGGAGCCTGCTTCTCCCTCTGCCTGTGTCTCTGCCTGTCTTTCTGTGTCTCTCATGAATAAATAAATAAAACCTTAAAAAAGAAAAACAGTCTGCATTTGTAACAATGCCAGTGATGATGCCAGTCTGAGTAGCAGGGGTTTGGTTACCAAGCTCTTATCTTCCAATAAGATAGCCTACCAGTTATTTGAGAGATGGTTTGACTTTTTTTGACTATTGAAGTGACTAAATAGTTTTGGTTTGCGAGCTTGACTTATGTATAATTTGAATATATATAATAGTCTGAAAGTCCAAGACATTCTTGCTAAAATAAAATTTATTAATCTGGTAATCTCACCTGGCTTTCTGAAAATAAATTTTGGCTTAGTACCAGTTCTCTGTCGTAATTTAGGTGATGAGTGGGATAATGGGAGGAAGGCCCAGGTCGTTGTTACTCTTACCCTTGGGTATTTAAGACACCTATTAGGGACACACACAGTATCATTGAGTTGAAGCGACACTAAATGAGAACTTGAACTTGTAGTTTAAAGGAAACCATTTTTGTTCACTGATTTTTTTCAGTTAGAACTTTTCATAGTTCTAGTTAGGCTGAATTGTTACATAGTCTTAATAGCGGTGATATATGGTTGTGATTGTTCATATACTCTGAACCATAGTTTGTTGTATTGTTGTAATGTCATTTTGATATTAAGGAATAAAACCTATTCATTTAGGACAAATTTAAGACAACCAAATGCAAAAAAATTATGTAATAGATAAACATAAGGATAATTTCCTTAAAAAGGGTTTTCACTTTAATGAAAATTTTTATATTTCCATTAATACCTAACATCCATGTAATAAAGTATTGAGTTTCTCATGTATCAGATGCTGTTTTGTGCTAGGAACAGCATTAAATGTGCTAAGTATAGTTCCTGTTCACATGCAACATACACAATCCAACCTTACTGTGTTCAGACTAGATCATTTAAAGATAAATCATCTGAACAATGTGCTTATTGGAAAAAAATCAAGGCACAAGTCTTGGGTATAAATCTCTAATTCACAAGTTCAATGCTGCAAAAACCTCAGGCTTCGTTTCAGTTATTTTATTAGCTTTCTGTTATATATCCTAATTCCACCTGGATAACAGAAGCACAATCTCGTTCAATTCATGGTTCTGTAACCCCTAACTTCCCCAGTATTGGTCTTAGTTTCTGCAACATATGCCAGTTATCACAACATGGGAAACTGGGACACCTGGTCCACATAAGTGGTCATTGAGGTGTTTTCTTTCTGTTTGCTTTGGCCCTTTTCGGGACAACCAGAAGTTTTCTCCAAAAAAAAATCTGGATCATATTTTTTTTTTTCTTGATGTTTATACTGGTTGGTGTTCTCTTTTTTTGCATCTTTGGTTTGATGTCTTTTCATTGTATTTGGAAATTTTTCAGTGATTACCTTCAAATATTTGTTCTGCCCCATTCTCTCCTCCTCTCTTCTGAGATTTTTTTTACTTTTGTTAGATTGATGGTCTTCAACAGATTTTTGGATCCTCTGTTCTATTCTTTTTTTTTCTTTTTGTTTCAATTTGGACAATTTCTGTTGATCCGGCTTCAGGATCATGGGTTCTTTTGTTAGCTATGTCAGGTCTACTTAAGTTCTTATAAGACATTCGTCCTTTACTGTGCTTTTTATTTCTAACATTTTCACCTATTTCTTATAATTTTCTCCTCTCTGCTAAAATTCCTTATCTGTTTATTTATATTGTCCACCTTTTCCATTAGTGCCTATGCTATGTTAATCATATTTATTTTAAATTTCTTGTCTTGTATTTCAGACATCTGGCTCATAGCTGATTCTATTTCTGTTGATTTGTTTCTTGACAGGCTTTTTTTCCCCTGCTTTCTGTGTCTCGTGATTTTTGAAAGCTGGATATCTTGTAGAACAGTGGGTACTGCAGTAAATAGTATTTATCCTTAGAAATGGGTATGTCTCTTCTTTTGCTAGGGCTTAGCAGGTAGGCCTTTATTATAGGGAAAGTTAACTTTTTCCAAGTCAGGAAATGAGCTGAGTTTGATTTTGCTATTGCTGTGATTACCCTCAGTGGACCACAGGTTTCAAATTCCTGTAGAATTACTTTGCACTTAGGATACAGATTGAGATACTGGAGGTTTTTTTCTTAATGTTTCTGTTCTACCCTCAGCCATATACTTTCCCTGTGAGTCTGTTCTTAGAGGATCTTGCCCCAACAATAGAATTGCTGTTATTTGAGCCTTGCAACTTGCCTGGGAGGAAGTTTGGGATGGAGGGCAGCATTTCCTGTTTTCCTGGTTTATGCTTATTAACCTTAGACAGGCCTGTGTGTCTGGACCTTGGAACTGAAACAATTTTGTTTGCTGGTTTAGTTTTCATTACATACTGTAATATTAAAGAATATTTTAAGATAAAAACTTTGTTTTCTTTATACATGTAACACGTTGCTTTTTTATTAACAGAGGAGATCTCGCCTATTTTGATGGACTTAGTGAAACTATTCTTGCCGTGGGGCTTGTGAAACCAAAAGCTGGTAAGAAATAAAAATGTAATGATTAATTTATATATGTATATACATAGACTTAAAATGGTTTAGCACTGCGCAGCCCAAGTGGCTCAATGGTTTAGCACCACCTTCAGCCCAGGGGCTGATCCTGGAGTCCCGGGATTGAGTCCCAGGTCGGGCTCCTGACATGGAGCCTGCTTCTCCCTCTGCTTGTGTCTCCGCCTCTCTCCCTGTTTCTGTGTGTCTCTCATGAATAAATAAATAAAAATTTTTAAAAAATGGTTTAGGACTGAATAACAAATTTTAAGTAGTTGAAATTTTTATTGAAATTTACTTCTGAGTTCTAATTAGAAATATATAAAGTGATTAGGAATGTTTAATAGTTTATTCACTTTATTTTATTTTATTTTTAAGATTATTCATAGAGGCACCTGGGTGGTGCAGTCATTTAGGCATCCGACTCTGTTTTGGCTCACGTCATGATCTCAAGGTCCTGAGATTGAGCCCACATGGGGCTCCACATTCAGTATAGAGTCTGATTAAGACTCTTTCTTCTCGGGACGCCTGGGTGGCTTAGCGGTTGAGCGTCTGCCTTTGGCTCAGGGCATAATCCTGGAGTTCTAGGATCGAGTCCCATGTCAGGGTCCCTGCATGGAGCCTGATTCTCTCTCTGCCTGTGTCTCTGCCCCTCTCTGTGTCTCTCATGAATAAATAAATCTTTAAAAAAAAAAAAGACTCTCTTCTTCTCCCTCTGCTCCTGCCCCTTGCTTGCTCATGTTTGCTCTCAAGAGCGTGTTTACTTTCTCTCAACATAAATAAATAAACCCCCTTTTTATTTAAGATTTAATTTATTTATTTGACAAAGAGCACAAGTAGGGGGAGTAGAGGGGAAGGGAGAAGTAGGCTCCCTGCTCCGTGGGGAGCCTGATGCTGGGCTCAATCCCAGGACCCTGAGCCAAAGGCAAATAGATGCTCAACTGACTGAGCCACCCAGGCGCCCCTAAATAAATCTCTTTTACAAAAGTATCTAAAAGTTTATTCATAATAAGTCGAGAGCTATTCCTGCTGGGCATTTTAGTAAATATAAATTGTCTATCTAAAACAAATAGTAAAATTTTGTTCTACCCAACTGTAAACTTCAGTGCAAATTTAAAATTATGACATAGTATTTGATAGGACAATAAATATGTGGTCTTTTATAATGAAACCTTTTTTTTGAGAGAGTGTGCGAGTGGGGGGCGGAGGGGCTTAGGGAGAGAGAATCCAAAGCAAGTTCCATGCCCAGGGATCCCTGGGTGGCTCAGAGGTTTAGCGCCTGCCTTTGGCCCAGGGCCTGATCCTGGAGTCCTGGGATCTGACGGATATGACAAAGTCAGAACTATTTCATAATCAGGGCACCTAGGTGGCTCATTCAGTTAAGTGTCTGACTCTTGATATTGGCTCAGGTCATGGTCTCAGAGGTGAGATCCATCCAGCGTTGGAGTCCAGCCAGCTCTGTGCCGGGCATGGAGGTTTTTTTGTTTTGTTTTGTTTTTTTAAGATTTTATTTAGTCACGATAGACCTAGAGAGAGAAAGAGGGAGAGAGAGGCAGAGCCACAGGCAGAGGGAGAAGCGGGCTCCACACAGGGAGCCCGACGTGGGACTCAATCCCGGGTCTCCAGGATCAGGCCCTGGGCCGAAGGTGGCACTAAACTGCTGAGCCACCCGGGCTGCCCAGCAGTGAAACTTTAAACTGTTCCAAAGACCTATATAACTTATGTTAATTTCTAAAAGGTACTAATAAGATGTACACTTTTATAGAAGTGAGAGCTGACAAAAGTGAGAAATGTCGATCATTTAACCTTGTTGCATCCTGAAGCCATCCTGAGATGGCTTCCATTTCTACCATTTCCTTTTGCAAAATACTTGTATAAATGATGAGAGATTTTAGAAAAGATCCCATCACTTGGCAAGATATGCTTTACTTATTTCCCTTTACTCAAAGCCATAAACTGACTCCGCCATCTGTAAAAGTCTAACTTCATTAAAGTTTGTGTAATCAAAGATGACTTTTTTGGCATAGGCTGGTGACTGAGTACTTAGAGATAAGGTTTTTATTATTTTTATTATATGGAGCACTTCACGAATTCGCATGTCATCCTAGTGCTGGGGGGCATGCTAATCTCTATATTCTAATTTTAGTATATGTGCTGCTGAAGCAAGCATGAGATGAGGCTTTTATTAAGGAAAATCTAAGTTTTTATATAGTTCAAGCTTTTTAAATCAACTTATGGAATATCAATTATATTTTGAGTTCATTAGGTAGAAAATCTGTTTCTTCAGCTTTACTGGCTTGAACCTTGATACACAAAAATGGCTTTTGTGCCCCTTGATGTTTAATCAGTGAAAGTAAAAGTTTTGTTGTTCTTTCTTCTATGACATTTAATTAATACCCTTAAGTAGGCTAAGGGTATATACAGGAAAAAATGTCCATAATTGTGACATAAAATATATTTTCCTTTATTCCTATCAGTAAGACACTATTTTTGGATATCGTAACATGACAGTGATAATTATACATAGAATCTCATGCCACTGTACAGTTTTTAATGTTAATACCAAAAAAATAAACAGTACTTTAGCACGAACTAACAAAAAAAAATTGTGTACTTGGTAATGTTCTGAGACTATAAATTACCTGTTTTTGATACATAAATTCATCTGGGAAACTCATTTAACATAAATTCATTTCTGTTTCTGTGAATTTGACTACTTTATGTACCTGATATAAGTGGAATTTATCTCTTTGTGACTGGTTTGTTTCACTTACTTTTTTTTTTTTTTTAAGATGTTATTTATTTGAGAGAGAGCAAGCACAAGCAGGGGAGCAGCAGGCAGAGAGGGAGGGAGAAACAGGCTGCCCACAGAGCAGGGATCCCAATGTGGGGCTCTGATCCCAGGACCCTGGGATCATGACCTGAGCTGAAGGTAGACACTTAACAGATTGAGCCACCCAGGTGTCCCATGATGTTCTTTTTTCTTTTAAGTGTGTGTGCATGTACATGAGTAGGGGAAACGGCTGAGGGGAGGGGGAAACCTCAGACTCTTCACTGATCCCAACCCGGAGTTTGATCTCACCACCCTGAGAGTCTGACCTGACCCAAAATCAAGATGAGATGTTCAACCAGTTGAGCCACCCAGGTGCCCCTCACTTAAAATGTTCTTAAGATTCATTCCAGTTGTAGTGTCAGTATCTCATCCTTTTTTAACACTGGATAATACTGCATTGTGTGTTCACATTTTGTTCATTCATCTGTTGGTGGACACTTGAGTTGCTTCCATCTTTTGGGTACTGTGAATTATACTGCTCTCAGTGTAGTATACAAATGGAAGGTTGTATGTTTTATAATGTAATGCTGATTTTAAATGGTATTAAATACTGAAGTGTTTCTTTTCTAAGATGGTTCTTTTTTATTGCTTACTTATTTAAATGATCATAGATAGTAATATTTTAACATCAAAATTAAATTGAGGGGGGACGCCTGAGTGGCTCAGCGGTTGAGCATCTGCCTTTGGCTCAGGGCGTGATCGTGGAGTTCTGGGATCGATTCCCACATCAGGCTCCCTGCATGAAGCCTGCCTCTCCTTCTGCCTATGTCTCTGCCTCTCTATCTCTGTGTCTCTCATGAATAAATAAATAGAATCTTAAAGTAAAATGTATTAAAAAACAAAACAAAAACAAAATTAAATTGAGTTGAGGCTTTTCATATGTTATTTAACTTTTTTTTTTTTTTTTTAAGTAGGCTCCAAGCCCAACATGGGGCTTGATCTCATGACCCTAAGGTCAAGAGTTGCATGCTCTACCAACTGAGCCAGCCAAATGCCTGCTACATAGACTGTTTAATAATTAGTTTTTTTTTTGTTTTTTTTTGTTTTTTTATTCATGAAAGACACAGAGAAAGAGAGGCAGAGACATAGGCAGAGAGAGAAGCAAGCTCCATGCAGGGAGCCTGATGTGGGGCTCAATCCTGGGACTCCAGGATCACACCCTGGGCTGAAGGCAGACACTTAACTGCTGAGCCATCCAGGTGTCCCGTGTTTAATCACTAGTTTAATGGTAAAACATTAGTCTGTTAATGCTTAAATAGTGGAAATGGATGTTTTTGGAATAATCCCTAATTCCTGTCTGCTTTATCATAGGCATTTTTCAACCTCATGTACGACATCTCCTGGTTTTGGCAACCCCTGTGGATATAGTGATCCTTGGACTTAGCTATGCTAATTTACAAACAGGTATAGGAAACTACATGTGGTGTTTTTAAAATAAAAATATATTAGCCAATTTAGTATAATTAAAAGCTAATTTTTTTCTTTTGAGTTAACTTTTCAGACTATTTGCTCATCGAAAATAGTATTTCCCTATGAGTGTGATATCTATCAGGTTACTAGGTCTATCAAGCAAATTATTAAAAAAAAACAAACGACTATTTTGAATACATTTATCATATTAATGTACACTCCTTAAATGTATAGTATAAAGGGGTAGTAGAAGAGAAATGATTGACATTAGTGAGTTTTTCTATTAATGCTTTCCTTTGTTTCTAGTTTTTCAATTGTCATTTTAACATATGGAACACTGAAATATACATTATTCTTTCCTTTAATATAAGAAGCTCTCAATTTATTACTAGTACATTCAATGGTTTCTTTTGCATCCTGGCAGTCTCTCTGTTTTGAGTGAAATGTTGAATTTCAGTGGCTCAAATTAATGATTATTACTATCACATACTTAGGCTCTTTTCCAAAATCTAATAATTTGGGATAGTTTTTTGATGATGATGTACAATGTTATATATATTATGTATTTTTTATATGTAAATATATTGTAGGTTCTATTTAACTTAAATAAATTGTATCAGACTTTTTATACAGTAATTTAAAAGTATTATGTTATAGAAGCTTTTGGGTATCGACATACCCGGAATTCAGTAGAAAATACCAATTCTGAAGATAATGCAGTAATTCTCTCAAACTTTAAAAAAGCTGTTAAGCTGATTCATGTATTCTTTCTTTAAAAAAAAAAATAGGTTCTGGAGTTCTTAATGACAGTATGTGTGGTGGAATGCAGTTGCTTCCAGATCCTTTATATTCTCTTCCCACTGATAATACTTACCTTTTAACAATAACTTCCACTGATAATGGCAGAATTTTTTTGGCTGGAAAAGATGGCTGTTTATATGAAGTAGCATACCAGGTAAGTCTGGCATTTGTTTTTTGTTGTTGTTGTTGTTGTTGTTGTTTTTAATTTTTTATTTATTTATGATAGTCACACACAGAGAAAGAGAGAGGCAGAGACATAAGCAGAGGGAGAAGCAGGCTCCATGCACCGGGAGCCCAACGTGGGATTCAATCCCGGGTCTCCAAGATCGCGCCCTGGGCCAAAGGCAGGCGCCAAACCGCTGCGCCACCCAGGGATCCCAAGTCTGGCATTTATAAACATTTTTTTCCCTCCTAAGGATAAGTAAAATAGGGATAGATTTTATTTTTGTTTTCTAATTATATAAGCACATAAATATATTTTTATGGAAAGTATTCAAATATAAAGTTAAAATCACAGTCTTCTGTGACTACACCATGTCTATAAAAACCAGTCCAATCTCTTTAGAAGTAAAACCTAGGGGGATCCCTGGGTGGCTCAGCGGTTTGGCACCTGCCTTTGGTCCGGGGCGCAATCCTGGAGCTCCGGGATCGAGTCCCACGTCGGCTCCCTGCATGGGGCCTGCTTCTCCCTCCTGCTGTGTCTCTGCCTCTCTCTCTGTGTGTCTATCATGAATGAATGAATGAATGAATGAATCTAAAGAAAAAAAAGTAAAACCTAGTTCTGAGTATGTCTTTTTAAGACATGATACACTGATAAATATCTATACATATGTGTTTATATATATACACATATACAAATTATGTTTGTATGTTTTTCCTTAGATTATTGCTTATGTTTTATTGACATAATTCGTGTTATGTTTCCTGATTGCTGCATAATTGTCTGTAAAATGGATGTATGTCATTTGCTTAATTCCTAGGTTTTGTTTTCCTCTTTGTAAATAATGCTATAGGAAATGTTCTTTTGCAGGCCCCTTTGTGTACATGTATAGATACTTTTTTGTGTAGAGACTTAAGAATTCTAATGGCTGGTTTATGTAGCATATGTGTTTAAAATTATAATTAATATTTGCATTATTGCCTTTAAGGGTTTTTTAGATGCTTAGCAGCCTTCTATGAATATCCTACCACCCTTCACTGGTATTATCAAATTTACTAATTTTGACCAATCTGATTGAGGGAAAATTTTTTTATTACTAGCTGAGGGGAGGATCTTTTCATATATTTATTGATCATGTGTGTTTTCTGAAATTCTTTTTTATGTTTTTTGCATACTGTAATATTAGCTTTTTCATAAGGTAAGTGTTAGGAAACTGATAAATAATCTTGAGTCATATAGCTAATTAATTAATGGCAGAGTTAGGATTACAACCCTGGTCAACTGTGTTGTTTTTTTTTTTTTTTTTTTTTTTTTTAAGATTTTTATTTACTTATTCATGAGAGACACTAAAAGAGAAAAAGGCAGAGACACAGGCAGAGGGAGAAGCAGGCTCCATGCAGGGAGCCCGATGTGGGACTTGATCCCGGGTCTCCAGGATCAGGCCCTGGGCTGAAGGCGGTGCTAAACCACTGATCCAGTGGGGCTGCCCTGTGTTTTTTTTTTTCTTTCTTTTTTTTTTTTTGGTAGTTTTATGCCCTGTGTTTTTTTTATATTACATTGTACCTCTTTCTTACCTAGTTTCTCTTGGCAACTTTTCATTACCGGGAAAAAAAAAAAAATTGGTTTTGTATGGCAAAAGTCAGACATTGAGAGGTAAACTATAGATTGTGGTGGCAATGGCTGCTGTTGTTAAGATTCCTTTTTAGCCAAAATGGGAAAAGATGATACAAGTACCTTTATGTACTTTGGGCTCTTATAAACGCACTTACTATATGCTTTACTACTTTCAAATAAAAGAGTTTTTAAGATAATTAAAATATGATTTTATTAACATAGCACTATAAGGTTTTGAAAAAGCTTGATTTCATTGAAAACCATGATTTGATTATGGCTAACAACATTTTCTATTATTAGTTAAAGGATTAAATTAAGTACTAATTCTGAATAGTATGTCTTTATAATTATGGGTATTTGACTAAGATTTGAGGATTTTTATACATGTGGGTATATAGCAGTTGCCAAATAGTAGTGACAAGTGTATCTATATTTACAAGTCTTCCTTCTTTTGATTTTTCCTTTTAAGGCAGAAGCAGGTTGGTTTAGCCAAAGATGCAGGAAAATAAACCACTCAAAGAGTGCACTTTCTTTCCTTGTTCCTTCATTACTACAATTCACATTCTCAGAAGATGGTAAGTAGAAAACAATAAATTTGACAACCAAATTTTCTTTTTAAGATTTTTATTCATTCATTCATTCATTCATGAGAGACAGAGGTAGAGACACAGAGGAAGAAGCAGGCTCCACACAAGAAGCCCGATGTGGGACTCGATCCTGGGATTTCGGGATCATGCCCTGAGCCGAAGACAGATGTTCTGTTGCTGAGCCACCCGGGCGTCCCTGACAACGAAATTTTTTAAGACTTTTTTTTTTTAAGTCTTTGTTTATTCATGAGAGGCAGAGATGTAGGCAGAGGGAGAAGCAGGCCCCATGTAGGGAGCCCGATGTGGGAATTGATCCTGGGACTCCAGGATTATGTCCTGAGCCAAAGGCAGATGGCTCAACCACTAAGCCACCTAGACGTCCCAATTTTTTAAGATTGTTGACATTTTCTTCAGAAATTCTCACTCTTAACTGAAAGTTTGTCTTATTAAATAACACTTGTATATATTTATAAAGGTTTTTTTTTTTTTTAAGTTATTATTTATTTGAGAGAAGGAGAATGTGACCAGGGGAGGAATAAAGGGAGGAGCAGAGGGAGAGAGGTAAGCAGACTCTGTGCTGAGTGTGAAGCCTGACACAGGGCTCAATCCCATGATCCCAAGATCACGATCCAAACGAAAATCAAGAGTCTGACACTCAACTGACTGAACCACCCAGATGTCCCCTCATAGGTTTCTTAAAGGAAGAAGAGATTATAAAATAAAGAGACAATATGAGTTTTATTCCCAAGTTCCTATGAATATAGCATCACAGAACATGTGCCTAAAACAGCTGTATGCATTTACACCAATACTGTGTGAGTGTGAGAGGGAGACCTCTAATATATGTTTTGCATGGTCTAGAACAAATCCTCAACATAAAATAAACATATCTGAGTTTTTAATAAAAGTGAGAGATTTAGTCAGGTGAAATAATTTAAAAATGCTTTAGTAAGATATGAGTCACACTCAAAATGTGACTGAAATTTTAATTTTTTTCCCTTCACAGTGATTTACTAAACTAACTAGGAAGTTTCTTGAAGGAATGCACTCAGTATAATTATTTCCTGTGTTTCTAACATATAGTAGACATTAATTAAATGTTGAAGAAATAATCTAGAACTTGGTTCCGATTTGGCTTAAAATTCATTAAAAAGACAGTAATTTCTTTGTGAAGCTCTTAAGGAGTCACAATATTTGATGTCTGCTCTTTCGTGTATTGTCTAATTTCAATGCTTCTTGGCTTTGTCCTCATGCAAATCTTGTAGGACTTACCTACAAAGCAAGAGGATAGCCCCTAAATGCAAAATTCTGATTTAACAATTTAAATTTGTTTTAAGTGGCTACTCTGTTAATCTTTAGAGGTTTTTTTCTCTTTTTTTGTCTTATTTTTAGATCCTATTGTTCAAATTGCAATCGATAATTCTAGAAACATTTTATATACACGATCTGAGAAAGGAGTAATACAGGTAAGTATTAATATACTATTTAAGAGGGGGGGTAAGAAAATCCCTGTTTTTAAGGAAGAGATTCAGTTACTCTCAGCCTTTTCCTATGAACTGTATGGTTTTTTTTTTGTTTGTTTGTTTGGTTTTTTTAAGATTTGATTTTATTTATTTGGGAGAGAACTCAAGTGCTAGGGAGGAGGGGAATGGAGGGCAGGTGTTGAGAAGCAGGTTCCCCACTGAGGAAGGAGCTGAATGTGGGCTTAATCCCAGGACCACAGGACCCCATGATCATGACCTGAGCTGAAGGCAGACTCTTAACCAACTGAGCCACCCAGGCACCCCTGAGCTGTATGCTTTTTATTTTTATTTTTATTTTTTTAAAAGATTTTATTTATTCATGAGAAACAGAGGAGAGAGAGGCAGAGACACAGGCAGAGGGAGAAGCAGGCTCCATGAAGGGAGCCCACCATGGAACTCGATCCTGGGTCTCCAGGATCACGCCCTTGGCTGAAGGCGGCGCTAAATCACTGAGCCACCCTGGCTGCCCAGCTGTATGCTTTTTAAAAAACATCCCAAACTACTTCTTAGGGCTCCCGTTTTTACGAAATTTCACATCTCCAGGGACGCCTGGGTGGCTCAACGGTTGATCATGCCTTTAGCTGAGGGCATGATCCCAGGATCCAGGATTGAGTCCCACATTGGGCGCCTTGCGGAGAGCCTGCTTCTCCCTCTTCCTGTGTCTCTGCCTCTCTCTGTGTGTCTCTCATGAATAAATAAATAAAACTTAAAAAAAATTTTTTCAAATCTCTGAATGTTTCCATATCTGTGTAAAGTGCCAAAATTAAAGGATCCTTGAAAAGAAGAGTCTAGTTAATAAAATAAAAAGTTCTCCAAAAGTTTATTTTGTAATATTTGTATGGATTATAGTTATGTTTAAGTGAGTACAATTTTTTATTCACAGGTGTACGATTTGGGCCAAGATGGACAAGGAATGAGCAGAGTTGCCTCAGTTTCTCAGAATTCTATTGTCTCTGCTGCTGGAAACATCGCTAGGTAATATGTAATTTATTGCCAGGCATTTCATTTGCACAAGGCATATAATTATATATGTGCAGCATACTAAAATTATTTCCTCTTCAGAATATCTGTAAAAGATAAGAAATGTTGAAGATGATGACACTGGAAGTTATGTTTGAAACAACTGCTAGAGACAGACTCTTCATTTAATTCTAATGTTGGATAGTTTGAAACACAAGGCAGATTTTTTATAATGTAAAGTATAGCATGACATGTTTTTCCTTGAAATTTTAAGCTTTAGGTGGCCTATATAGGCAATTAAAGGAGTTGTCACTAGGAAACTACATGTCACAAAGTCGTCATCGTCGTCATCTCCCCGCTTGTTACTACTACACCCTTTTAAGAGGACTGCATCATAAAAGTTCAGCTGGTCTGATAATTGACACAGTGCAGTTTGGGAATACAGAATTTTACAGTCGTGTTGCCCACATTGTTTTCTGAGGAAACTGAAACTAAGGAATGTTAACATTTCTCTGAAGTCTGACTCTAGGTATAGGTACTAGAACCCAAATTACAAGCCAAGACTTGAGACGCTATGTACTGGGATTTATGTATATCGCAACTAACTTAGCTCAGCTGCAAAAATTCTCTTCCCATAACAAAGACCTCAAATCTTCAGCTTCAGTTTTGTGTGTGCTTGGGTTATAGCTCTGTTTGCATATCCTCACAAAAAAAAAATCAATGCTTTCTTTGATTTTCACTGACAAAAGAATTCCTAGGCAATCTTTTTTTTTTTTTAATATTTTATTTATTTATTCATGAGAGACACAGAGAGAGGGGCAGAGACTTAGGCAGAGAGAGAAGCAGGCTGTATGCAGGAAGCCTGATGTGGTACTCAATCCCAGGATTCCGGGATTATCCCCAAGCCAAAGGCAGATGCTCAACCACTGAGCCACCCAGGCATCCCTAAGGCAGACAGTCTAGAACAGGGTTTCCTTTTACTTCCCCTAACTACCTTTCTTTTCAGAAATGTTTTCAAATCCATAGGAAAGCTAGAAGAGTAGCAGAGTAAAAACCGTTAATACCTTATCAGATTATCCAAATTCAGCAGTTGTTACCGTTTTCCCTCATTTCCTCACTTTCTTTTTTTTTTTTCACTTTCTTTCTGATGAACATTTGAAAGTAAGTTGCAGAATCATGACTTTCACTCCTTCATTTTCCATGTCCTAAGTCTCTTAAATAAGCACAATACTAATTCCACACCTAAAAGCATTAATAATTTTATGATATTACTTTGTAATTATATAGTGCATATTAAAATTACTTTATAGTCTCACTAATCTTTCATAATTGTTTTTCTTTCCGTTTTTTCCCAGATTCAGTCAGAATCCATGAATTAATTATGTTAGTCATTTGTCTTACAAAACAGCTGTCTTACCAGCTTTTATTTTCTTTTTTTCTTTTTTTAAAGATTTTATTTATTTATTCATGAGACAGAGAGGGGGAGGGGGGAGAGGGAGAAGCAGGCTCCTTGCAGGGAACCCGACATGATCCCAGGTCTCCAGAATCCCGCTCTGGGCCAAAGGTGGCGCTAAACCATTGAGCCACCAGGCTGCCCACCACCTTCCTTTTCCCCTTAATTATCACATTTGGTGGGGGAGGGGTAAGAGTCTTATTTGTGGAATATCTCAATTTGTGAATTTGTCTTTTTTCCTTATCATTCAATTCAGGGTAATTTTTTTTTTTTTAACCAGTATCACATAGGTGATGTGAACTCTTTGCAGCATTACATCAGTAGGCACATAGCCACCAGTTTTTCCACTACTGAACACTTGGAGTAATCTTTACAATGGTGATTTGATGCTCTGAGAATGTCTTGTTCGTCATTAACCATTCACTCAATGGAGATAGCCTTCTTTTATGATCTTTGAGGGAAGGGGTAACTTCTAACAATGTAAACTCGTATTCAGGGGGTTTTGCTGGCTCTTGGTGCTGTTGTATTAATTTTCTAAGAAGTTAGTCTTATTTTAGCATATTGAGATGTGTAGTAGATCATTTTAAAAAGAGACTAGTTTTCTTTCCTTTCTTGTAGGACCATAGATCGTTCTGTTTTTAAGCCAATTGTTCAAATAGCCGTGATTGAAAATTCTGAATCACTGGACTGTCAGTTATTGGCGGTCACACATGCAGGTATGTTTAATTTATATGTCCGCTGTTGCATTTAGAGCTTGATAATACTCAGATTTGGAAATTAAGGATTATGATTATGATTAGAAATATGTTTTTACTTCTGTATCAATTACCAAGCCATATTAATAATTTATAAAATTAAGGATTTTGAAAATTGGAAGAGTCTTTATGTTTTGTTTTTTTAAGATTTTATTTATTTGAGAGACAGAGCATGAGCAGTGGGGAGGAGGCAAAGGGAGAGGGAGAAGCAGACTCCCTGCTGAGCAGGGAGCCCAATGTGGGACTTGATCCCAGGACCCTGAGATCATGACCCAAGCTAAAGGCAGATGTTTTTTGTTCTTGGTTTTTTTTAAGATTTATTTATTTATTTATAAGAGAGAGAGAGAGGCAGAGACACAGGAGGAGGGAGAAGCAGGCTCCATGCTGGGAGCCTGACACAGGACTCCATCGCAGGACTCCAGGATCGCGCCCTGGGCCAAAGGCAGGCGCCAAACCGCTGAGCCACCCAGGGATCCCCTAAAGGCAGATGTTTAACAGACTGAGCCACCTGGGTGCCCCGGTTCTTCTAGTTCTGTCTCCTCATGTTGTAGATGTTAAAACTAGGCCTGACAAGTAAAATGACTAATATTCAATGACAGAGCCTGAATAGGAACAAGGACTCCCTTGGCTTATAGTTGCAGATTCTATCTACTAAAATGTGTTGATTCATATGGTAATTCAAAGTGACACTTTCTTAGAACTCTACTTTGGGTGGTGGTGGTACACGTGGTGATTTAAGATCAATCAGGGAAGTGATTCTGTAGCTTTAGCAGGAGTTTGTGTTTCCCTGTGGAATTGTTTCAATGACATGTGTATCTCAGCTCTTTCATTTTCTGTTACTGATGTATAATTTTATCCCATCATCAGGTGTAAGGTTATATTTCAGCACTTGTCCATTCAGACAACCATTAGCACGACCTAATACGTTGACACTGGTTCATGTCCGCTTACCTCCTGGATTCTCAGCATCTTCAACAGTGGAAAAGCCTTCAAAAGTACATAAGGCTCTTTACAGTAAAGGTAAGTTTTGAAATACTATCAGGTTTAAGATTGGATTTTTTTGGTTTTTTAGTTTTCATTTATTTTTCTTTTTAAGATTTTATTTATTGATTGATGAGAGACACAGAGAGGAGAGAAATAGGCAGAGGGAGAAGCAGGCTCCCCATGTGGAACTCGATCCCAGGACCCTGGGATCATGACCTGTGCCAAAGGCAGATGCTCAACACTGAGCCACCCAGGTGCCCCTAAAATTAGATTTTTTAATTGTTAAAATTAGAATGTCTTGAGTCATTTGAAAATAACAAATTTTCCAGTAAAATTTAGGATATTCTAATTTCGTGCATTAATTATGGCTTTATCACCTATAACCTCCCAGTAGACTTAAGGCTGATACCACTAAAGTCAGTATAAAGAGATTAGTGGGAGGAGTTGGAATTGAGCACAGGAGAGTATATTTCAAAATCAACTAGTATTGCTAAGATGATGCTTTTATAGTTTATTTATTCTGCCATTCCACTAGTAACTTCATCATTTTTTATTCATGTGTTTGAGATAACTGGTACATGAAATTCTGTTTCATTGAATATTAGATACCGTTGATTTCTTATATACTAAAAATGTTTTCTTTAGATTAATAATTAAATTCATAAGTTTATTGATTGTGAAATATATCCTAACATCAGGAATTTTAAGATGTGAAAAAAGTGTTTACTCGAAAGAAATGAAGTATAAGATCTTGAACATGTAATGATTCTATCCTGACAATAATTTTATGTGTTTTTAGGGGATTAACTTTTATTTTGTGACTTGTTTACTTACAACAGTGCATGATATGTATATATGTTACATATATTAATGTTAGTAATATTATTAAGATCATTAGGGATGCATACTATTTATATTTAGCATCATATAATAAGATTTTGTGTATTGAACTTTTAGGTATTCTACTGATGGCAGCTTCAGAAAATGAAGATAATGACATTTTGTGGTGTGTCAACCATGATACATTTCCTTTCCAAAAGCCAATGATGGAAACCCAGGTAAGTTATCCCAAGAATGTTAATCTTTTATATAATCTATAATTTTAAGTGAAGAATAAAATTGTAAATCTTTAGGTTGTGATACCATTTATTTTGAACAATCATATTGAAAGAAGTAGTATATCCTGTTAATTCTTTCCTCTGTGAGGTT
Source organism: Canis lupus familiaris (assembly GCF_011100685.1). Classification (NCBI taxonomy): domain Eukaryota; kingdom Metazoa; phylum Chordata; class Mammalia; order Carnivora; family Canidae; genus Canis; species Canis lupus. The sequence continues at coordinate 72,273,762 of NC_049225.1, forward strand.
AGAAGTCATGATGGTAATAATTAAAAAATATCTTTAAACATTGGCATCATTTTAGAATGTCTTTCTTTTTTTTTTTTTTTGGAATGTCTTTCATAATGTATCCAAAAATGTATATATCTTTTCTGAAATGACTTTTGTCCCATTTTAATGTATTAGGTTTTTAGTTATTTAATTATAGTTATGACTTAGAATTTTATCTTTTTTTAAAGATTTATGTATTTTAGAGAGCATATGTGCATGGGATTGAGAGGGAGAGGGAGAGAGAGAATGTCAAGCACACACTCTCTACTGCTTCGGAGCTCCACCTCACCACCCTGAAATCATGATCTGAGCCAAAATCAAGAGTTGGACACTTAACTGACTGAGCCAACCAGGCACCCCTTAGGATTTTATCTTAATGATGTCTTTAATTTGTAGTTCTACCTAAATTTAAAAACAAACTTTTTTCTTTTAATTATAGGAATTTTCTTTTTCTTTCATCTTTTTTTTAAGAGGGAGAGAGGGAAGGGGCAGAGGGAGAAGGAGAGAGAGAATCTTGAGCAGGCTCCATGCCCCTGCAGAGCCCAACTTGGGGTGTGATCTCAGTCCCTTGAGATCATGACCTAAGCCATAATTGAGTCCATTGCTTAACCAACAGAGCCACCCAGGTGCCCCTTAATTACAGAAATTTTTTAACATAAACAAGAATAGAGGAATGATAAATTGAACCCCACATTAAACACTTACCAACATTTTTTCCATTTTGTTTGATCTCTCTTTACTGCATATACAGATGTACACACACAAACAAATAATTCCATTTTCAAATCAAATACCACCACATACTCCATGAAATTGATGTGGAGATCCTGGATAAGGAGTATAGCCCCGGCCTGTCCTAGCCCAGTCTCACACCTGGGCTGCTCATCTTAGCCTTCAGCACAAAAGGAACTGGGGAGAAGCCAGCACCTCCAGGGATATGACTAGGGAAGGCTATCTCTGCCTTCACTGTTGGTATCCCCTATTCTACCCCATTTATTTCTCCTAAATGCCCTTACATAGCATATGCTGCCTGCCTCCTGATCAAACCAGATAAACCAACCTCCACCAAGGGTTTGATATTCTGAGACTCCCTTTGTAATCCTTTTTTTTTTTTTTTAAGATTTTATTTATTCATGAGAGACGGGGAGGGAGGGAGAGACACAGGCAGAGGGAGAAGCAGGCTCCATGCAGGGAGCCTGATATGGGACTCAATCCTGGGACTCCAGGATCATGCCCTGGGCCGAAGGCAGGTGTTAAACCGCTGAGCCACCCAGGGATCCCCCTGTAATCCTCTCTTTAAAGGTATTTTGGTTCCTGCTGCCACCACCTGCTTCCTGATTATTCTCAAATTTAAGCCTGTTTAGTTACGGGTAACAGGGAAAAGGTATGTAGGTGGGAGGAGATAGAAACCATCCCCAAGGGTGGGAAAGTGGTTTGAAAACATGAGCTCTTCCAAGTTTCTGACATGGCCCAAAGAGCTGGGAGGGGGGCAAGAAGCACTTTTCTCAGATTCTTTCTTTTTTTTATTAAAGATTTTTATTTATTTATTCATGAGAGACACACACAGAGAGAGGCAGAGATACAGGCAGGAAGAGGCAGGGAGAAGCAGACTCCATGCAGGAAGCCTGATGTGGGACTCGATCCCAGGACTCCAGGATCACGCCCTGAGCCAAAGGCAGATGCTCAACTGCTGAGCCACCCAGGCGTCCCTCTCCAATTCTTTCTTTATTCTTTAAATTTTACTGAGCACCAGCTATGTATCTCTGTTTAATGTGGTGTTGAGGTAGACTGAGGATTCAGAACTGAGTAAGATATGAACCCTGTCCTGATGGGAGCACAGTTAGGGAGTACAGGTTTGAATTCTTACTCTCTTTCCTTAAACCTGTGGTTCAAAGGATTTGATGTGTCTCTGGCCTTCAATTACCTTGTCTATTATAGTTAACAATAATTATAGTTATAATACTACCACTTCTGTGGGTTTGTTGTGGGACTTAATGATTTCTTGTGTAAAGCACTCAGCACACTGCCTGGCACATAGGAAGCACTCAATGAATGATAAATTTTTTTAAGCAAATACTATACATCATATCATTTCATTTGTATAGTACCTGAATTGTTTCCAAATGTGGAGTTTTTAAAAGAAAAACAATTACCAAATATAAATGTTGTACATGAACTTTAACCAAATTGTAGTCTCCCTAAAACTATAGTCTTCCCAAAGCTAGCTAAAAGACATTGAGATAATGGGAAAACTATATTGGCTAGGCATCAGATTTTTTTTTAATATTCTTTTTTTTTTTTTTTTTTTTAGAATTTATTTATTTATTCATGAGAGACACACACAGAGAGAGGCAGGACACAGGCAGAAGGAGAAGCAGGCTTCATGCAGGGAGCCCGATGTGGGACTCAATCTCGGGACTCCAGGATCATGCCCTGGGCCAAAGGCAGACACTTTACCTCTGAACCACCCAGGCGTCCCTGTTAATATTCTTAAGTGTTATATATGTTATATATAAGAGAACATCTTTATTTTTAGGAGATGCATGTAAAAGTATTTATCAGTGACATATGATATCATCACTTTCAAATGGTTCAGTTAAAAAATATATACCGTGTATATTAGAGAAAGGAAGTATGGCAAAATGCTAACAATTACTGAATTTAGGTATTGGTACTTTAAGCATTTTTAGATGCTTGAAATTTTTTATAATAGAATTTTTAAAAATTAAAACACTTTAAAAAGAAGAGTTTTTAGCAAAAACTTCAGAAGAGAACAAAAATCTACAGTCCACAAAGTGTAACCTATCCAGTTTATCCTGGAAAGGTGGTAGAATAAGTTTTGGTTATTGAAGAATTGAAGTAAATCCTGTTTAGGGTTATCTTAAGAAAATTTGCCTTTGCCTTCTGGTATGAAAGATTATTGTCATAGAAGATAGCCTGATTAAAGGAATAGACAGGAGAGCATTAAATAGAAACTTAGGAATGTTCGCTTTCATGTGTTATTAATTTGTATAATTCTGCATATTAGAGATTAGGTCTATATTTTTTTTCCTTTTTGGAAGGTTTTGCTTTGTGTAACTTTAATAACAGGTATAAAAAGTTTCTTTCTTTTGCACAGATGACAACCCGCGTCGATGGTCATTCCTGGGCTCTTTCCGCAATAGATGAATTGAAAGTGGATAAAATAATTACACCCTTAAATAAGGATCATATTCCAATAACTGATTCACCTGTTGTAGTACAACAGCACATGTTGCCTCCAAAGAAGTTTGTTCTCCTCTCAGCACAGGTATGTACATATTCTGTTAAGTTGGAGACAAAAAAGAAGCAATGTTTAATGTTAAGTATTCTGCAGTATTTGCTTAATAGTCATTTACTTAAGTACTTTAGTAATATTTACTCTTAAAGATATTCTTAAGGAACAGTTCGTAAATACCATTTATGAGTGTTATTCTTTTTCTAAAGTCGCATTTTACTCTAGTACAGCATTTTACTCTAGGTACAAAATAACCTGTTTTTTTATTTTTTATAATTCTCACTTAGGTTATTAAAAAAACATTTTTTAATATTTGTTTTCAGAATAGTGTTGCATTTAAAATTCAAATGTTATAACAAGGAGTATACAGAGTAAATTCTCCCTTCCATTTGAGATCCCTTTCCTGCAGACACCCATGTCCTCAGTATCTGTGTATTCTTCCAGAGGTGTAGATATACAAACAATAAAATATATTTCTAAATAAATGGTCGCGTAGGGGATCCCTGGGTGGCGCAGCGTTTATGCCTTTGGCCCAGGGCGTAATCCTGGAGACCCGGGATCGAATCCCACGTCGGGCTCCCGGTGCATGGAGCCTGCTTCTCCCTCTGCCTGTGTCTCCGCCTCTCTCTCTCTCTCTCTCTCTGTGTGACTATCATAAATAATAAATAAAAAAAAAAAAATTAAATGGTCGCGTATTATATACGCTGTTTTATACCTTGTTTTTAATATCTCAAACACATATTTTAGAGGTCTTCCCATATCATTATATAAAGAACTTTCAATTTGAAAGGTTTTCTTTTCTATGGATGTACCCTATTTAACTAAGCACCTATTAATGGATTATCTTTTGCCATTCGTAATGCTACAGCCTTATGTGTATATCCTTTTCTGAGTGTGTGAATAAAGCTGTAGAATTAAATCTGGGTGAAAGAATATGTGCATTTCTAAATTTGATAGATGTTGCCAGATTGCCCTGTATTATTCATATATATGTGCGTGCATTCACTATTGATGAATATTGAGTGCCTGTTTCCTCACATCCTGTTTAAGTATAATAAGCGATTTTATTAAGAGTAAGTCGGTCTTTTCAAGTGCTTGTTTTTCTATGGACTGCCTATTTCTACTTTATTGAGTTGTCTTTTTAAAAATCTATTATAGAGGCTCTTTATCAAGGAAATTTTTGTTAATTTTAGTGTCATTTTCCCTGTTATGTCATTTTATTTTGTCTATTGAGATTTTTCCCATACAGATAAACATATAAGAAGTCAAAATTTTCTGTTATCTTTTGGGATTTATAAAAGTATCAAAAGTATTTTTTTAAAGAACTTACTCTGGGGTTTATAAAAAAATTCACCCATAGTTTTTTTGTGTCTTACAGACCCATGTTTTCTTATTAAATTTTGTTTAGCCATATGTAGATAGATCTTGTATAGGTTGGGAGTTGAAACATATATGTTCTTTTTCACCAGTTTACTTTGTATTCCTGAAGGGGATGTTTTGTTGTTTTTATTAATATTATTAAATAAAATAGTGGGTCAGTTGATGTCAGCCATGCTTGATAAATCTATTATTTGTTTCATTTTTGTTTTTTTACCTTCTTAGGGGAGTCTTATGTTTCATAAACTTAGACCTGTAGATCAACTGAGGCATCTACTTGTGAGTAATGTGGGTGGAGATGGAGAAGAGATAGAAAGATTCTTTAAATTACATCAGGTAATTATTTGTACTTTTAAAAAATACGATATTTTGAACAATGAAACAATGCGAGTAAGAGCTGAATTTTATGTAAGTTAGATCAAAATACTGTAATTAACAGGTGATCTTAGCAATCTTCCTTTCTTTACATTAGCCATTATGTGTGTACTAATATTTGGGAACAGTATAAATAAATAAAGCCTATACAATAAACTCAGGTTTTTATATGTTATTGATAAGTTCTTTTTTTAAGAAACTATATATATATTTTTAAGATCTTACTTGACACAGAGTGAGCACATAAGTATTGGGAGCAGCAGAGGAAGGGGGAGAAGCACATTCTCCGCTGAGCAAGGAGCCTGATGCGGGGTTCAACCCTAGGACCCTGGCATCCTGACCTGAGCCGAAAAGAGATAACCAACCAACTGAGCCACCCAGGCACCCCATTATTAATAAGTTCTCATTAAAGCATACTAATCAGAGACTCAGGTTCCAGTTATTTTATACATTTTTATTACAAACACAGGATATTTGTGGACAAATCCTTTTGTTTGTTTGTTTGTTTTAATTTTTTGCCAATGGCCTGATGAAAAAATTGGGGACAGTAGTGATGAGGCCATTTGTATGTCAAAGCCGTAGCTAGAATTGACAAGGTATAAAACTCAAAAAACTTAAGATCAGGAATATCAGATCAAAGTTAAATACAGAGACACTGGATTCACATCACTGCCTCCACCACCAGGGTAGAATTCTGTGGTCTTCAGTTTCTTCATCTGTAAAACATGAATTACAGGGGATCCCTGGGTGGCTTAGCTGTCTAATGCCTGCCTTCAGCCCAGGGCGTGATCCTGGAGTCCCAGGATCGAGTCCCACGTCAGGCTCCCTGCATGGAGCCTGCTTCTCCCTCTGCTTGTGTCTCTGCCTTTCTCTGTGTGTGTGTGTGTCTCTCATGAATAAATAAATAAAATTTAAAAACAAACAAACCATGAATTATAGTAATGTATGATGTGGGGATTGATATATGCTAACCTCTTAAAATAGTACCTGGCACATGACAGGTACATAATAAATGTTAGCTATTGTTGTTATTTTCTAATAGGTAAAAAGACCATGAGAAAAAAATTAGGGGAATAAACTATAAACTAAAATAGAAACTAGATAAAAAGAAACAGGGCACCTGGATGGCTCAGTTGGTTGTCTGCCTTTAGCTCAAGTTACGATCCTTGGGTCCTGGGATCAAGCCCTGCATCAGGCTCCCTGCTCAGCGGGGAGCCGGCTTCTCCGTCTCCCTCTGCAGCTCCCTGTTTTTGTGCTGTCTTGCTCTGATAAATAAAATATTTCAAAAAAAAAAGAGCACACTTCAACGATGTTTTTGTGATAAATACTTTTTCATACCAACTGATTTCATTTACTTAACAAATATATATTAGGCACTTGCTCTGTGCTAGGCATAAATTTAAACATTGGATACAGCAGTGACCCAAACTTCGTTTTAAATGTTTACTATAAGGGAAGGTACTATTTTTTGTTTGTTTTTAAATAGGAAGACCAGGCTTGTGCAACCTGCCTTATCCTTGCTTGTTCCACTGCTGCCTGTGATAGAGAAGTATCTGCATGGGCTACTCGGGCTTTCTTCAGGTATATGTCAGTCTTCTTTTGTTCTTGGCCACTTTTTTCAATGGTTACATTGGTCAACATAGTTTAAGGGCTTACCAAATAGTTGAGGAACTGTATAGGCAAGTTAACATTCTTTTGCAAAAGGAAGAAATCTGGAAAGATTATAATGCTAATAGAAATAGCTACACAGAACACCTGATGGCTCAGCGGTTGAGCGTCTGCCTTTGGCCCAGGGCAAGATTCTATCCCGCATCCAGTTCCTTGCTGGGAGCCTGCTTCTACCTCTGCCTATGTCTCGGCCTCTCTCCTGTGTGTCTCATGAAAAACTAAATAAAATCTTTAAAAAAGAAATAGATTAGTACAACGTATGAATTTTTATCCTTGGATTTTATACAGAAACTGGATTCTGTTCTCCAACTTCTGTCTGGTCTTTTTTCTACACCTCTCTCTACTCCAGTTACTATATCAATTTTACTTCTTAAAACACTATACTGATTCTGCTTTTTTTGTATCGTTGGCATTGAGGGATTCTGAATCACTTTAAGGAAACTTAGTGTCAAAGAGGCATTTTCTAAGCTATTTAGCTAAAGTTGCAATTTGAAATGTGAATTGCTTAAAACCATTTTTCAAGTGCTATCTAGTCACAATCTGGTATAAAAAATACAGTGCCATATACTCTAAGTAAATTCTGTGCATTGCTAACCCTTCTTAAAAATTGCTAAGAGTCCCTTATAATTCTTCTGGTTGAGATTCAAGTCAACATTTATTAGATTAGTGTTGTGAGCACTGTAAATAGAATACATTAAAGTCTAATGTTTAAAGCATTTATTTGGGAGCTAGCAAGATTTGAAACAGTTCCAGCTTTGAAGGTGGATAATTTCACTGAATAAGCTCAGCCTCTTTTATCATAAAAACAGGTATGGTGGTGAAGCACAGATGAGATTTCCAACTACTCTCCCTGCTCCAAGTAATGTTGGTCCCATCTTGGGGTCTCCTGTCTATCCCAGTGAGTATGAAATACTGAAATAGACTATTTCTAATAGTTTGATTTTTAGAAACTGGAATATTTTAATGAATAAAGATTTTCATTATTTACTGCTACTTTTTTATTGGGTGAATAATTCTATAGATGTCTGACTCTTAAAAGCAATAATTTATTACTGAGACCTTTTATGTGTTAGAGAACAAAATAACATGTAATCAGTAGTATTTACAGAAATTGTTAGTTATCCAAAAGGAAGGAGGTGAGTGATTTAATAATAAGTAAACTCCCACCTCAGTGTTTTCCAAAGTGAGGATTGTTAGAAAGTTCCTGGGAAGGACGCCTGGATGGCTCAGTGATTGAGTGTCTGCCTTCGGCTCAGAGCATGATCCCAGAGTCCCGGGATGGAGTTCCACATCGGGCTCCCTGCATGGAGCCTGCTTCTCCTTCCTCTGCCTATGTCTCTGCCTCTCAGCGTCTCTTGTGTATAAATAAATAAAATCTTTAAATCTTAAAAAAGAAAGGAAAGTTCCTGGGAAATAAGAGGAGTCCCTAAAATTTAAATATGTCATGAATGGTGCCATTCCTCACTCCTGCTTAGAAATAGCTTCTCTGTCTAATTTAATCAGATTTAAAAGATTGGGAGGTTATTTTATAAATCTATATTCTTCTTTCTTTTTTAGGTTCCCCTATTCCTAGTAGTAGTCCATACCCAAATCCATCATTTTTGGGAACACCATCTCAAGGTACCTCATTTCTTTGTTTTATGTTGCTACTGCTGTTCTTTTTGAAGAGCTAATACTGTTACTGTCCTTAATGCTTAGTGAGAGAAATATTAACTTGCCTATGTCTCTTGAAAATAATGTAATTTAATAGAAGTCACGTCCAAGCAGTATTGACATTTAGCTGTGAATGCTTTTGTGTAGAAACACCTTTAGTAGTATACCTGGAAAGCTCTTAATTTGGGTATCAGGATTTAATTAGCAACCATGAAATCTGTATAATTAGCTCTATTTGACTCTCAACATTAAGAAGAGGTGATTGCAAGCTTTCTTACCTTTTCTCTTATATGCTGACACTTGAAAGCCTACCTGGAAGCACCATCCAAGTCTGAGTGTCTTTTTCCTAGGGAAGACCAAATTCGATACCTATTTATTCTACTGTTTTTGTAAATATTCTTACCTTCGGGTCTAGATACACAGACTTGGGTTAATGAGGATGCTGAATGTTTAAGTTTAAATTTAAAGATTTATCTTGGGGATCCCTGGGTGGCGCAGCGGTTTGGCGCCTGCCTTTGGCCCAGGGCGCGATCCTGGAGACCCGGGATCGAATCCCACGTCGGGCTCCCGGTGCATGGAACCTGTTTCTCCCTCTGCCTGTGTCTCTGCCTCTGCCTGTGTCTCTGCCTCTCTCTCTCTCTGTGTGTGACTATCATGAATAAATAAAAATTAAAAAAAAAATAAAGAAAAACATCGATACTTAAAAAAAATAAAAATAAAAAATAAAGATTTATCTTTCTTATGTGTTTGCAAGGTGTACATCCTCCTGCCATGTCAACTCCAGTGTGTGTTTCAGGAAACCCAGCAACTCAGGCTGCAAGTATGAGTTGTATGGCTGCACCAGAGATTGTGTACTCTGGAAAACATAATGGTATTTGCATTTACTTTTCTCGAATCATGGGGTAAGTTATGCATGGACTGACCAACTGTTGCTTACCTTGTCCTATTTTGTATAGTTGAATATTTTTATTTTTGCCTCTAAATTTGGGATATCATTTATTCCTAGCTCACTTGTTCATTAATAAGATTGTTTCCCATTGTTTAGCTTTTTTATCATCTAACCACCTATATCATCTAACCACCTATAATATGTATACATACATATTAATATATAGTGTTACCCCATTAACTAAGTGACATGTATCTGCAAGTCAAGTAGGCAGTCTGGTCTTGGCTAGACTCATTCATTTACATGCATTTAGCTGTGAGGTTGAAGAGAGCTCTGTCAATCTTGGCTGGATTCTCACATGTTTAGGGTCATGTTTGTTTATTTGTTTTTAAAGATTTTATTTATTCATGTGAGACACAGATAGAGAGAGAGAGGCAGAGTCACAGGCAGAGGGAGAAGCAGACTCCATGCTGGGAGTCTGATGTGGGACTCGATCCTGGGTCTCCAGGATCACACCCTGGGCTGAAGGCAGCGCTAAACTGCTGAGCCACCAGGGCTGCCCTAGGGTCATGTTTGTATGCTGGGACAACTGGATTGTTTTTCACATGGTCTGTCATGCTCCAGGTTACCCAGGGATTATTCATGATGGCAAGGTCTTATAAGAGGTAGAAATTTGCAGAGCTTCTTGATGCCTCGGTTAAGAGTTGGCTTACCATCATTTTCACCTCTGTCAATGGGCCAGGGAAAATCTTCAGTCCAACCCAGATTCAAAAATAAAATCCATTCAAAAATGGCAAATGTACTTCTCATTATGAGAGACACATCAAAGTTACATAGCAAAGGATAGGTTTAAGGAGGGACAAAGAATTATAGCCATTTTTTCAATTAGGTGATCATATCATCTGGTTAATTATCTTGTGTGCTATATATTTGTCTTAGACTTGAGATGGATGCTTTCATTTGAATCATTTGCTTAAAATGTGAAACAGTGAGACGCCTGAGTGGCTCAGTGGTTGAGCATCTGCCTTCAGCTCAGGGCATGATCCTGGAGTCCCGAGATCGAGTCCCACAGCGGGCTCCCTGCATGGAGTCTGCTTCTCCCTCTGCCTAGGTCTCTGCCTCTCTCTGTGTGTCTCTCTCATGAATAAATAAAGTCTTTAAAAAAATGTGAAACAGTGCAAAACTCCTTTATAATTTTGTTTTTGCGTTATAAACTTTCTTGTTTACAATTCATTGCCCCTAGTCTTGATTTTTTCTCAGCAGTATTTCATTATGTGAAATAATGAGGTATATCAGGTTTAGAAATTTTCTTGTATTCTGTTCTTTCAGATAACTTCATAAAGTGTTTTTTTTTTTTTTTAAGATTTTATTTATTTATTCATGAGAGACAGAGAGAGAAAGAGAGAAAGGCAGAGGCACAGGCAGAGGGAGAAGAAGCAGGCTCCATGCTGGGAGCCTGATGTGTGGGACTCGATCCTGGGTCTCCAGGATCACACCCTGGGCTGAAGGCACTAAACCGCTGAGCCACCCAGGCTGCCCAACTTCATAAAGTGTTAAATGAAATAATTGCTATACTTTAATAAACATAAGAAAGGAATTTACTACATAGTCTAATTATTTTTGTTTATACAGTATAATCATTAAAACATTTTTTTATTTCAGCAATATCTGGGATGCTAGTTTAGTTGTGGAGAGAGTATTCAAGAGTGGCAACAAAGAGATCACTGCAGTAAGTGTATTGTATAATGTATTTTGTTGGTGTAAAACTAGTTTATGGTATTGTATAAATAGATTGTTTCACATTTCTTGGTGTTATAAACAAAATGCAATGATTATTCCTTTGTGTACATGTCCAATAAACCCTCCTCGCCCTGGATGAAGTCCTAGCTCTGTCACTTTATAAATGATGAGTAATTTTCTTAATAGTTCAGTCTGATACTTCACTATAAGATGCGAATAATAAGACATCTCCATCTTAAGGCTGTTGTGAGGGCTAAACAAATTAAGTCCTAAAATTTAATATTACTCAAAGCTACTATTTTATATTTTGCTTATACATTCCCAAACTCCACAGACGCAGTACTAATTTCCATGCATTAGTACTTTCTAGAGTGCTTTAAGAATAGATCCCGTAAAACTTTGTATTATAAATTCAGGTAGTAAAAATTTTTTAATGTGAAATATGAATGTTTTAAAGCTTTTTTTCTTTAAGTCTGAGAGATACCAAATATTTTTTCAACTCTAATACTTTTAAAGTTCACATATCTAAGAATAAGAATACATTTACTTCACATGATATATGGTTCCACTTATATGAAGCTCAAGAACAGGCAAAGCTAAATTACGGAGTTAAGGCAAAGCTAAAATGCTGGTGTGAATGTATCAAACTTTAGGTTACCTGGGAGATGACTAATGACTAGAAAGGAGCATTAGGGAATTTCTCGGTGTTGGAAATATTCTGTATTGTGGTCTGGGTGGTAACTGGAGTAAAACATAAAAAGCTATCAAGATGTTCACTTAAGATGTGTTTTACGGTCTGTAAATTATGCCTAAAACAAACTAGAGCAGGCCAGGAGGGATGTTCTTATTAAGCCCTTTATTCTCTTCATCAAGCATAAATAATTATTGTTTATGAAGATAAGGTACTTAAAAATTGAAATTTGATATTCAGTTATATATATTTTTTTTGCCTATACACTTTTTCAGTGTTTTAAAGCTTTTGAAAATACTCTTTTTCTTACAGATTGAAAGTAGCGTTCCCTCCCAACTTCTGGAGTCAGTGCTACAAGAACTAAAGGGTTTGCAAGAATTTCTAGACAGAAACTCCCAATTTGCAGGAGGACCATTAGGAAATCCAAAGTAAGAATAAACAAAATTATTTGCCTATTTTTCCTTTTTTTCTCTGAGATGTAATTCATCTTATAAAATTCATCCTTTTAAATATTTAGTTCAGTGGTTTTTAGTATAGTTATAAGGTTATGCAGTTATCACCACTATCCAATTCCAGAACATTTTCTTCATGCCAAAGAGAAACCCTTTCCCCTTTAGAAGTCAGTCCCTGTTCAGGCCGCAATAACAATAATACCATAGAATGGCTTAAACAACAAACACTTCTCACAGTTCTGGAGGCTGGAGGTCTGAGGCCAGGATGTTTGGTTTCTGGTGAGGACCCTCTTCCTTCTTTGCAGACAGCTGCTTTCTTTCTGTGTCCTTACGTGGCAGAGAAAACTAGATGACAAACTCTCTGGTCACTTCTTGTAAAGGTACCAAATTCATCGTGGGGGCTTCACTCTCATCAACCCATCTACACCTAATTACTTTGCAAAGGCCCCATCTCCTAATATCATCACTTTGGATTTGGGACTTCAAAATAGGAATATGGTGGGACACAAACACACAGTCCATAGCATTCCCCATTTCCCTTCCAGTCCCTGGCAGCTATAATTGCTATACTTTAATAAACATAAGAAAGGAATTTACTACATAGTCTAATTATGACCTGTCTGTCTCTATGGCTCTATATTCTGATCTTTTATTTAATTCGAAGCATTGCCTTTTGGTTTTAGCTTCTTTCCTTTAGCATATTTTCAAGGTTCACATGTTTTATTTATTTTATTTTTTTATTTTTATTTATTTATTTTTTTTTTTTGAGGTTCACATGTTTTAATGTGTAATACCAGTAGTTTGTTTCATTTTTCAGTTCATCCGGCGTCACTCATTTGGGCTGTGTTTGCTTTTTGATTACTATGAAAAATGCTGGTGTGAACGTACCTATAAAAGTTTTTGTGTGACATGTTTCGGTTGAATTTTTTGTTATAGAAGTAACTTGGGCTTTTTGTAAAGATTTCACTGCACAGAAAATTTATGATCTGAAGTATAACAGTGTAAACTTTATGAAATTCATAAATAGGGATCCCTGGGTGGTTCAGCGGTTTGGCGCCTGCCTTTGACCCAGGGCGTGATCCTGGAGTCCAGGGATCGACTCCCGCATCAGGCTCCTTGCATGGAGCCTACTTCTCCCTCTGCCTGTGTCTCTGTCTCTCATAAATGAATAAATCAAATAAATAAAATCAAATAAATAAATAAATAAATTTCTTTAAAACTGCAAATATAGCACTTTCACAGGTCCTCCCCTGACAGTGGGGCCAGGATTTGGTAGCTGGTGCTGAAAGAAAACCTTTGATTGCATCCTTGCCCTGAGATGGTGCCAGTGGCAGCTGTCACTCAATGGGACAGAGACTGTTCTGTGACCCCGTAATCGACATTGTATCTTTCTCCTGCTGCTCAAACCTTAGGTCTTCTCCCTACATAAAAACAAAAAAATTAGGAAAAAAAAAACTGCTAAAGAATCTAAGTAGGCGGGACGCCTAGGTGGCTCAGTGGTTGAATGTCTGCCTTGGGCTCAGGGCGTGATCCTGGAGTTTCGGGATCAAGTCCCATGTCGGGCTCCCTGCATGGAGCCTGGTTTTCCTCCCTCTGCATAAGTTTCTGCCTCTGTGTGTGTCTCTTGTGAGTAAATTTTAAAAATCTAAAAAAAAGAAAGTAAGTAGGCATACTTTTATAAAACGTTGTATATACTCTATCTTTTGGAGTATTCCAAGTCAGTGGGATAAATAATTTTTATATTGGCTGCATGTTTTCCCATTATTTATATGCAAACAATTAATGGTATAACTCTAATCATTGCAGTGTTTTGTGTTTTCATGTTATGAACAAGGTACAGTGATTATTCCTCTTTATACATGTTTGTGTACTTGTTTAGTAATCTTCAGATGAGTTTTTTGAGAAGTAGAATTAGTGGGTCTAAGGACTTTTTTTTTTAATTTTTATTTATGATAGTCACACACACAGAGAGAGAGAGAGAGGCAGAGACACAGGCGGAGAGAGAAGCAGGCTCCATGCACCGGGAGCCCGACGTGGGATTCGATCCCGGGTCTCCAGGATCGTGCCTTGGGCCAAAGGCAGGCACCAAACCGCTGCGCCACCCAGGGATCCCGGTTTAAGGACTTTTTAAAATGTTGATGTGTAGTATTTAGTTGTCTCCTGAGAAAGTTATATCAGTTTTCTTTATTTTGAGCCTTTGGAACACTAAAGTATATCTTAACATATAAATTGATCTCTCCCTTCTCCTGTTAACCCACTTTAAGAGTTTATCTTTATTCTTGACAGTTCATTTAACCATAAATTGTCCCATAATTGGGATTAGTTTAATGTTTGATCTTATTCTCACTATCCTGAATTTGTGCTTTCTGCTGTGTGTTTTTTCTTTCCTTCCCCATCCCTTTATTTTACTGGATGAATCAGACCTCTCCCTACCCCAAACACAGATTTAGAAGTTTTATATATGATTTTATTTCTCTAGCAGTTAGTTTTCAGTTCTGAAAAATTCACATCTCCATCAGCCTTTGAAATTGTACAGAAACTATTATCTTTCCTTTTTCCCATCAGTATCCTTTCTGGAAATTATCTGGAATTTTAGTTGGAATATTTTTTTTTAACATTATGTTCTTCTGTTAATAGTTTCTTAGCAGTTTATTGAATTTTACAGTTATAATTGCAATTCTGTTAATTTTATACCCTGTTACTTTACTGATTTCTTTTTTAGTTAAGTTTTTTCATTGAGGTTTTTTTTTTTTTTTTTTCAAATATGTAGTCCTATCATCTGCAAATAGAGAGTTTTACCTTTTCTTTCCAGCTGTAGTTTCTTTTTCTTGTCTGTATAGGCTAATATTTCCAAACACAGTGGTAAATAGTAGTGAAGATACAGTGGACATCCAGATCTTATTCCTGACTTTAGTGGGAAAGCTTGTAGTGTTTTCTAAGAACAAGCCTACAGGGGTGCCTGGGTGACTTAGTTGGTTAAGTGCTTTCCCTCAGCTCAGTTCATGATCTCAGGGTCCTGAGATCAAGCCCCACATCAGGCTCTCCGCTCATTGGGGAGCTTACTTCTTCCTCTCCCTCTGCCTACTGCTCCTCCTGCTTGCATGATGTCTCTCTGTCAAATAAATAATATTTTCAAAAAAACAAAAACAAAAACATGCCTACATAGTTAATCATCCTAAGAAAGTACTCATCCATTTTTGTTTTATTGAATATTTACATAAAGTGAGTATTGGAGTTTGTCAAATGTCTGCATTTTGCAGAGATTTTCTTTTCCTTTATTAACAGATTTTTTTAGTTTCAACCAACCTTTCATGCTTGCAACATTAGTCGCACTAAATATTTTTTAATAGCTTCTGAAGATGTAATTTATTATTCTTCAAGATACACTTATTTTAAATGTTTGGTTCATTGACTTTTAGTAAATATATAAAATTGTGCAGCCATCACTAAAATCCAGTTTTGGAACATTTTCTGCAACCCAAAGACATTTCTTTTGTCCATTTGCAGTCATTTTAACTCCTTAACCCCAAATAATTATTAATCTATCCTATCTCTAGATTTGCCTATTCTTGACAGTTTATATAAATGGAATCACATAATTTGTGATCTTTAGAATCTAGCTTTTTTGCTTAGCATTATTTTGAGGTTCATTTTCTAGATCCATGTTGCAGCATAAATCAGTTATTTCACCCCTTTCTATTGCCTAATGAGCATGGGATTGTAAGGTCATAGTCATTTTCTCTCAGATCTTCATTTACAGTTTGTTCTATTTTTTTCCTAAGCTTTAATATTGCAGAGGAAAAGTGCATTGACTTTCTGATTCTCTTTACTCTATAAATGGCTTGTGTTTACCTTGAAGTTGTTTTTTTTTAAATAAGATTTTATTTATTCATGAGAGATGTGAGAGAGAGAGAGAGAGAGGGAGAGAGGCGCAGAGACACAGGTAGAGGGAGAAGCAGGCTTCATGCCGGGAGCCCAACGTGGGACTCGATCCTGGGTCTCCAGGATCACACCACACCCTGGGCTGAATGCTGCGCTAAACCGCTGAGCCACCCAGGCTGCCCTACCTTGAAGTTTTTTTTAACTTTTTGGCTTTATTACTGAATATTTAACAATTTCACCATAATATCTTCAGTGTGTCTTTTTTTACTGAGTGTTGGGAATTAAATTTTCTCATATGGGAAAAAGGTGGATTTTATTATATAACTTGAAACCAAAATACTGCTCATCTTTGAAGGATGCTAGAAACTCCACTCATAACTTTTTTCTTAAAAGATTTTGTTTATTTACTTTGGAATAGTGCACAAGCAGAGGGAGTGTCAAAGGGAGAGGGAAAAGGCAAACTTCCGCCAAGCAGAGAGCCCAGTGAGGGGCTTGATCCAAGAACCGCAGGATTATGACCTGAGCTGATGACGGCATTTAACTGAATTACCCAGGCACCTCTCAATTCATTACTTTTTTTTTTTTTTTTTTTTTTTTTTAATTTTTTGTGATAGTCACAGAGAGAGAGAGGCAGAGGGAGAAGCAGGCTCCATGCACCAGGAGCCCGATGTGGGATTCGATCCCGGGTCTCTAGGATCGCGCCCTGGGCCAAAGGCAGGCGCCAAACCGCTGCGCCACCCAGGGATCCCTCAATTCATTACTTTTAAATTTGGCAGATAAAGAGAAAGAAGCAACCATTTATCCGGCCTTTCTGAACAAAATGTACATCAGGAAAACCAAATAGAAACTTTAAGCATCCAGAAGATTAAAATGCTTCAGGTTTAAATCATCATTGACTGACCAGTGATTATTTCACTATTCTACAGAGGAAAAGAATATTGACAGTGTATTCCAGTTCATTTATATGAAATATTCAGAATAGGCAAACTTAAAGAGATAGAAAGTAGGCTAGCAGTTACTTAGGGTAAGGGCAGGAGAGATGAGGATTGACTGCTAATAGGGAGTGGGTGAAAATGTTCCAAAATTAGATTGTGATAATTGCACAGCCCTGTGAATATATTTCAAAAAACTAAATTACATACTTTAAATGGTTGAATTGTATGGTACGTGAATTGTATATCAGTAAAATGGTTGAAAGCACAATATACATTCTGGAATATGTTTCAGCACAACTGCCAAAGTGCAGCAGAGGCTGATAGGATTCATGCGTCCTGAAAATGGAAATACTCAGCAGATGCAACAGGAACTGCAAAGGAAGTTTCATGGTAAGTTACTCCTTCTGATCAGTTGACTGTACGTGACCCCAATAAAGAGTTTTATTTATAGAATAGAAAACAGTGGACATTTCTCAAAAGGATCTAGTTCTTTGGTAATACAGATATTTTTTATTAACATCAGTGTGGTTGGGAAAGTGAGGCAATGTGGATCTCATATATTTCCATAACTTTCAGCCCATTAATTCTTTTCCCTTTCTATACAAGAAAACATATTTCAAATGAGTCTCTTAATTGTAAAATGGACATAATATGAAATTTACCATTTTATTTTATTTTATTTTTTATTTATTTATGATAGTCACAGAGAGAGAGAGAGATGCAGAGACATAGGCAGAGGGAGAAGCAGGCTCCATGCACTGGAAGCCCGATGTGGGATTCGATCCCAGGTCTCCAGGATCACACCCTGGGCCAAAGGCAGGCGCCAAACCGCTGCGCCACCCAGGGATCCCCGAAATTTACCATTTTTTTTTTTTTTTTTAAAGATTTTTATTTATTTGTGATAGTCACAGAGAGAGAGAGAGAATGAGGCAGAGACACAGGCAGAGGGAGAAGCAGGCTCCATGCACCGGGAGCCCGACGTGGGATTCGATCCCGGGTCTCCAGGATCGCGCCCTGGGCCAAAGGCAGGCGCCAAACCGCTGCGCCACCCAGGGATCCCGAAATTTACCATTTTAACTACATTCACATTGTTGTGCAAACATCACCACTATCCATTTCCAGAACGTTTTTCATCTTCCTATAAAACTCTGTACCCATGAAACAATAACTCTTCATTTCCCCCACTGCCCCAGCCCCTAACAACTGTCATCATTTTTGTTTTTTGTCTTTGAATTTGACTACCTGTATACCTCAAACATATATATATAAATTTCCAAATTTCTTTTCTTTTTAAGACTATTCCATTGTATGTCTATACAGGTTTTTCCTGCTATATGAAAGTAGAGTGTTCCTGTGAAACCTTTCATAAGCCAAAATGGCATAAAGTCAGGAAGTAATTACCATTAATTTATATGGAAAAATTTTTGAACATTCCCAGACCCCAGAAAATAACCTTTCTTAGGCTTTTCTCTGTTCCTCAAAACATTTTTTTTTAATTTATTTACTTTTTTTTAGTACTCTCTGCACTCATTGTGGGGCTTGAACTCACAACCCCAAGATTAAGAGTTGCATGCTCTTCCGACTGAGCCAGCCAGACACCCCATCTTAGGACACATTTAGTGTTAAAGCACAGATGCTCATAGACACATTTTAAAGTTGTGGTGCTTGATGCCAAGGTGATGTGTGTGGTTTCTGGGGAAGGAGTTTGGTGAGGTGCATGCTATCTCTATAATGGCTTGCTGCAAAACAACACTGAATGCTGGTTTGGGGTTTTGTTTTGTTTTGTTTTTTCATGAAAGCAGAGAAAACACTTGGGTTTTTGAACACGTGGGTTACTTCCACCTTAGAGATATTGTGAATAATTCTTCTATAAACATGGTAAACAAAATAAATTTGAGTCTCTGCTTTCAGTTCTTTTGTTACATAGCCAGAAATAGATTGCTGGATCATACGGTATTTTGTTTTTAATTTTTGAGGAACCGCCACACTGTTTTCTATGTGCCATTTTACATTTCTACTAGTAGTTAGTACACAAAGTATTTGAGTTTCTTCAGGTCTTCACTAGTTACAGTTCTCTTTTTTATGATATCTATCCTACTGGGTACAAAGTGGTATCTCATTGTGGTTTTTGATTTGCATTTTCCTAATGATTAGTGACACGCCATTTTATAGAGTTAAAAACGTCAGTCAATATTTTTATTGTGTTTTTTGGTCTATTGTAAATAGCAACCAAGGAAAGAGCAAAGTAATAGAAAACTTATAATCATCAATTATTCTAGAAATAATTTGGAATAATAATCATTGTTTAAATTGGGCCTGATGGGGATCCCTGAGTGGTTCAGTGGTTTAGCGCCTGCCTTTGGCCCAGGGCAAGATCCTGGAGTCCCGGGATCGAGTCGCACGTCGGGCTCCCAGCATGGAGCCTGCTTCTCCCTCCGTCCTGTGTCTCTCTCTTTCTCTCTCTATGTCTGTCATAAATAAATAAATCTTAAATCTTAAAGAATGGCCTGCCATTCTTTTTTTTTTTTTTTTTTTTTGAAGAATTTTTTGTGTTCTACTTGAG
The DNA here is from genome assembly GCF_011100685.1 of Canis lupus familiaris. Taxonomy (NCBI): domain Eukaryota; kingdom Metazoa; phylum Chordata; class Mammalia; order Carnivora; family Canidae; genus Canis; species Canis lupus. The sequence goes on from NC_049225.1 coordinate 72,293,264, forward strand.
CCAATTATTCTGGCTGATAGAACTTTGCTAATTAAGACCCAGCCATTTACTCTTGTCTCTTCTTGTTAAGTCTAGTTTTCTGTTTACTATTTTATAAACATTTTTTCATTACTATTTGTACTTCAGTAAGGTCTTTTAAGCCTGACAATAGCATTGGTAAGGATTAAAACAAAAGAGGGTTCAAATTGCTGGCAGTGTACACTGAAATTACTACTTTGGAGAGCAATTTGATCATATCTTATAAAGCTGAAAATGCATATATATTGATAGCCAATAGTTTCACTTCTAAGGATATATCATGTAGCAGTCTTTATCAGACTTTTTTCTCTGTAGTGAGAAATACATTTTATGTTATGACCCTGATGTTTGAAAGCATACATATACAACTGAAACAAAATTATAGGGAATAAGTACCTGTTTTATACTCTAATATTTTACTTTTTTATATTTCCTCTTTTTTTTTTTTTGTAAGTAGGCTCCATGCCCAACGTGGGGCTTTGAACTCACAAGCCTGAAATCGAGTCTCATATGGTCCAATGACTGAGCCAGCCAGGCACCCCAATTCTGTTTTTTGTGTTTTTTTTTTTTTAAGATTTTATTTATTCATGAGAGACGAGAGAGGCAGAGACACAGGCAGAGGGAAAAACAGGCTCCATGCAGGGAGCCTGATGTCGGACTCCATCCCAGGTCTCCAGGATCACACCTGCGCTGAAGGTGGCGCTAAACCGCTGAGCCACCTGGGCTGCCCCTGTTTCCTTTTTAAGAAGAAAAAAGAACTCTCATGACTGAATTGATTTTGTGACTTGCGGGTTTACTTTTTTTTTTTTCCCACCAATTTATCTTAATCCAGATTTGAGGAACATAGTCCTAGAGAAATCTGATGGTGCTCTTTAGAAGTCTTTTAAGGATGTTCATTGCACTATTGTTTTAGTAGCAAAGCATGGGAGACAATATCAATGTCCTTAAGGTGGCACATGGACCTATTTGTGGTATACTTACATGATGGAACATATCTAATAATTTATACTAGATTATGATGGAATATATCTAGCAATTTAAATATACTTGGTTTACACTTATTAATATAAATAGCCTGTGAAAATACAACTGGATGGGAAACATGTAAATAATTTAAAAATAGTATTTTTGTTGTTTATGTGTACATTCACACAGACAGACATACAGAAACACATACACATAATGACAGGGTAAAAGCATGAATTCACCAAGTCATGATCATGGTTGGCTATGATGAGGGAGGGAGATCAATGAGGATTTCAGCCTTAACTATTATTTTTTATTTCAAGTTAAAGTGTTGTTTTATTTAAAACAGAACCATATGTCATTTTATAAAACTTCATTAGTTGTATTTTGTAATTAGAGGCTCAACTGAGTGAAAAGGTTTCACTTCAGGCAATCCAGCAGTTGGTTCGAAAATCATACCAGGCTCTGGCTTTATGGAAACTTCTTTGTGAACATCAATTCACTGTCATTGTAGGAGAACTTCAAAAGGTAAGATTTCTTTTCCCTTAAGAGTATACTGTTAATGCTGTGCTTAGTTTGTTTTCTTTTGAGTGGGCTTTAGTTTTACCCTTGTGTTTGGGAGGGGACTTTTGGGGGGAAGCATTTAGGTTACAACGAAGTTAATATCTTCTTAATGGAAATCTTAATGGAAGATTGCACTAAAGCATGAAAACTGAGGGATCTGCATTGTTAAAACCACAAGTTTTTACAGTATGTGAGAATTTTATCTTGGTATGTGAATAAAATCTTTACCAGAAATACCTTTTTAAACAGTAGATTATAATCTTCATTTGGATTTCAGATTCTTTGGGGAATTTGATCAAAAACTCTTTCTTCCCACCCTCAAAGAATGCATACAGATGCATCCACAAAATTTTTGCATGTAATTTCAAAGAGTCCAATGACTTAAACATTCTTAGTTTTATTTTTTTTTTTATTTTTTATTTTTTTTTATGATAGTCACAGAGAGAGAGAGAGAGGCAGAGACGCAGGCAGAGGGAGAAGCAGGCTCCATGCACCGGGAGCCTGATGTGGGATTCGATCCCGGGTCTCCAGGATCGTGCCCTGGGCCAAAGGCAGGCGCCAAACCGCTGCGCCACCCAGGGATCCCACATTCTTAGTTTTAAAGAAAGATGTTTACTGTTGTGAGAAATGAATGGGTTATATTTCTCTTGCCATCCTCATTTGAATCCTTTTTAAATATAATAGTAATTTGCATTCATTTAAATGTTAGGCCATTGGGGGGGAATGTATTCCTACCTTTTATTAATTGTGAACACTTCTAAACATACGCAAAAATAAATACTACATTATAATCCCCATATACACACTTTATTCGTATTCAGTATTTTCAAGGTTTTATCAACTCATTAATCTATTCTTTTTCTTTACCAAATTACTTTATTTTATTTAGTTTTTTAAAGGTTTTATTTATTCATGAGAGACACAGAGAGAGAGAGGCAGAGACATAGGCAGAGGGAGAAGCAGGCTTCACACAGGGATCCTGGATGCAGGACTCGATCCTAGGACTCCAGGATCATGCCCTGAGCCAAAGGCAGACGCTCAACCGCTGAGCCACCCCGGCATCCCAAGAAATTACTTTAAAGATGATCCTAGACATCATGTTATTTCATTCTTATATACTTTACTATGTATTTCTTTGGTGATCTGGCCACGACAGCTATCACCCCCATTGATCACCAAGATTGACTCAGCTGATCTGACTGGCTAGGCGGGTATCCCCTTTCTCCCTTACCACTCCATGTGTGTCCTTTCCAAAGCTTTGTGCTCAAAGAGGATGACTTTCCCTGATAGAAGGTATAGGAGTAACTGTGCTTCCCTGCTAGAACCTCCAATTGAGCTCTCAAGGTCCATTTGTAGAAGTAGGTTAGTCAAGCTTCCGAGGCTCCAGACATCCAAATGAGGCACTGCATGTGACAGTCTGCCTTAAAATAAATTAAGTAATAAGAAAATAAAATTTTTTAAATGAAATTTTAAAAGATGGACATTTCTTTGAATAAGTCATCATTATACTTAACCATTTGAAATTTCTGTCTTACAAATATCTTTTTACAGGGAATCCCTGGGTGGCTCAGTGGTTTAGCGCCTACCTTCAGCCCAGGGCGTGATCCTGGAGTCCTGGGATCGAGTCCCACATCAGGCTCCTTGCATGGAGCCTGCTTCTCCCTCTGCCTGTGTCTCTGCCTCTCTCTCTCTGTCTTTCATGAATAAATAATAAATCTTTAAAAAAAAAAATCTTTTTACAGATTGGGTCATTCAAATCAGAATCTAAACAGTTGGTTCACTCATTGAATTTGATTGTTATTTCTCTTAAATCTGTGTCAAGTCTAGAGCCATTTTCTTTCTCCCTTGAAATTGCCAAGAAAGAATCAGATCATCAATCTTGTATGTTCTGAGGTTGTCTTTACCTCCTTGGAGTGAACTTACCCCTCTATTTCTTGTATTTTCTGCAAAATGGAAGGTAAGTATATAGAGGATTAAATTCAGGTCCATTTATTTGAGGATGAATAAAATACTTCATAAATACAGTTTACGTGTCAAACTGTATTTAATGGAAGACACAGAAGGTTTAATTGTCCCACTTTTACTGATAGTAAGATTGCTGAATTTAGGTCCTACCAGTGTGAAATTCCCCCATCAGACTTTCATCAACTTGAATTAGCTATTGCATATAGGATTATGAGATGGTCGTTTTCTCTGTGATTTCTTTCATATTTAATCACTGCAATTCTGTGAAAAAGAAAAAAAAATTCCCTTAATCTCTAAGGGCCTTTTCGTTACCCTGAAATGTTTAATTCTTGACCTTTTTTTTTTTTTTTAAGATTTTATTTATTTATTCATGAGAAACACACAGAGAGAGGCAGAGACACGGGCAGAGACAGGAGCAGGCTCCATTCAGGGAGCCCGATGTGGGACTTGATCCTGGGACTCCAGGATCATTCCCTGCCGAAGGCAGGCACTCAACCGCTGAACCACCCAGGAGGAGTCCGAAATTCTTGACTTTTTTTTTTTTTTTTTTAATTTTTATTTATTTGTGATAGTCACAGAGAGAGAGAGAGAATGAGGCAGAGACACAGGCAGAGGGAGAAGCAGGCCCCATGCACCGGGAGCCCGACATGGGATTTGATACCGGGTCTCCAGGATCGCGCCCTGGGCCAAAGGCAGGCGCCAAACCGCTGCGCCACCCAGGGATCCCCCAAATTCTTGACTTTTAAGTACCAATTTTCAAAATTAAGAGGCCAGCTCCCTCATTCTTTCCAGTAGTGTCCAGTGTGTTGTTTTGTTGGTGGTTTTGTTTTAAGCACATAACTTTTTTTTGCCTTTTAAAAACTCAAGTGAACTGTTTCACTACAAAAGCTCTTTCTTTTCCATGCCAGGTAGATTCATGATTTTTACTTTATTAGGTGGTAAACATAGGTAGATATTTAGGCTAGACATCTTTTTTGTGATGCATCTTTGAAACTTCCTTCTTTGCATCATAGATTCATGGATTTATGCTCAAGGGATGCAAATCAAATATTAAAAAATTGGAATATGGGTTGGATTTGTTCTGAAATTTAGGGGAAAAAAGAATACTCAAATCCCCAGAGTATTTTACCATAGCATGAATCACCTTAGTACTTGAGAACTCCATTTGATAAGCAAATTTGTCCAAAATGAGTTCAAAATCCCATGTTGGAAGACTTTTTTTTTCTTTAATAATAGTAGGCTCCATATCCAGCATGGAACCCAAACTAGGGCCCTAAAATCAAGACCTAAGCTGAGATAAGAGTCAAATGCTTAACTGACTGAGCCACCCAGGTGTACCCCTCTCCCCATGTTTTAGAAGGCTTTAAATAGAATTTTAACATTTAGGAAAAGTAAATGTAAGCCCAAGATCTTTCTTTTTTTCTTTCTTTCTTTCTTTCTTTCTTTCTTTCTTTCTTTCTTTCTTTCTTTCTTTCTTTTTTTTGAGAGAGAGAGAGAGAGAGAGAGCGAGAAAGCAGGAGGGGAGGAGGAGCAGAGGGAGCGAGAATCTTAAGCAGGCTCCATGCTCAGTGCAGAGTTTGACAGGAGTCTCAATCTCAGGACCCTGAGATCATGACCTGAGCTGAAATCAAGAGTCAGATGATTAATCAACTGAGCCACTGAGGTGCTCCATAAACCCAAGATTTTTTTTATTTTTTCTAATTTTTAAATTTTTTAAAAAATTTATTTTGAGGGCAGCCCAGGTGGCTCAGCAGTTTAGCGCCGCCTTTAGCCCAGGGTGTGATCCTGGAGACTCAGAATCAAGTCCGGCGTCCGGCTTCCTGCATGGAGCCTGTTTCTCCCTCTGCCTGTCTCTCTCTCTCTCTCTCTCTCTCTCTCTCTCTCTGTGTCTGTCATGAATAAATAAATAAAATCTTAAAAAAGAGAGAGAGAGAGTGCTCACAAGATGGGAGGGTGGAGAAGAGCAGAGGGAGAGGGAGAAGCTGACTCCCTGCTGAGCAGGGAGCCCAATGCAGGCTCCATTCCAGGACCCTGAGATCATGACCTGAGTCAAAGGCAGATGCCCAACCCAAGTGAGCCACCTGAGGTACCCAGGTGCCCAACCCAAGATTTTTTAATGTAGCTGAGTGATCCTTCTTTCTGGTTCTAACTAAAATTATGAGACCTGGCTCTAATTTTTGATCTGCCTACATTTTACTTTTCTCATTTGTAAATTGGGAGATTTGGACCTATCATACTGTGAGTTAACAATTCTGTATGATTCTAGGAAAGTTTGCAAAAATGTGTTAGTCCATATAGTTAGTATATTTTCTCCTTTGAATGAGTTTATTAATTTTTTGGTTATTTAAATTGTTACAGAAATTTTATAGGTGGAAATAGGATATTCCTATATTTTTGATAGAAAAGAATGACCTTCTCTTATACTCCTAGGAATTTCAAGAGCAGCTGAAAATCACCACCTTTAAAGATCTGGTAATCAGGGACAAGGAATTGACTGGGGCATTAATTGCTTCTCTTATCAACTGCTACATCAGAGATAATGCTGCTGTTGATGGCATTAGTTTACACTTACAGGATATCTGCCCACTTCTGTATAGCACTGACGATGCAATTTGTTCTAAGGTACGATGCTCTATTGGCTATTTCAGTATTTCTTAAAGGAGGAGGGTTCGTGGTATGAAAACCATAATAGAATTGGAATCAGGAACCGTCTTTTACTTACGACGGCTCTTCAGTAGGTCTCCTAACCTCTCTTGGCCTCCAGGGTCCTTGTCTGTATGATGAAAGAGGTTGGAATACATCATTTCTTAAAATCCTCGCATATTTAAGGTTTTCACAAAGAATCTTGATAGTATTTCAAGACCATATTTTTTTTAATGTTTCTTCTTAGAAATTAAAAATTACTAAAACTTTGTCTATAATAAGTTAGTTAATTGGGCAATTTTTATTGATCCTTTCTTACAGGTGAAAATAATTTAAAAAATCAGTATCACATGGACTGCCTGCTGACCAATAATGTATTGACTAGGCAAGAGATTTACCAGTCAAAAGCTATCTTGCTTAAAATGTTTGTGAGAGGAATTAATAATAGCTAGGATTTTTTGGTCAAAAATTTTTCTGCCTAAAATTAAGAAGAAGTAAGTTTGTAGAATTTTTATTTTTTATGATAATAAACCAGATGTAAATTGAGATGTAGACCAAAACTTAATGTTGATAACATCATCTTTATGCTGGATTTTATGTCTTTTTAAGTTCTTGCCTTCTCTAATTCTAGGCAAATGAACTCCTCCAACGTTCCCGACAAGTTCAAAATAAGATTGAGAAGGAAAGAATGTTAAGAGAATCCTTAAAGGAATATCAGAAAATCAGCAATCAAGTGGACCTTTCCAATGTTTGTGCTCAGTATAGACAAGGTGAGAAACAAAATGTTCTTCATATCTTGTTCCTAACTCAAGGGACAAATGATTGTGAATAAAACAAGCTGGTGAGAAAGAGCCTCTTATCAGAGGCAAATCCTTCAACTTCAGTTTCAAATTATATCACATAGGAATCTCATGCCCTGTGTTTTAGTATTTGATGAGTGCACTAGCCTCTGCAAAAACTGTAATGCTCTTTTTATCTCTTTTTATCTCTTGATATAAGTAACTTTTTTTTTTAAGATTTTATTTTTTTATTCATGAGAGAGAGGGAGGCAGAGACACAGGCAGAGGGAGAAGCAGGCTCCATGCAAGGAGCCTAACGTGGGACTCGATCCTGGGTCTCCAGGATCGCACCCTTGCCTGAAGGTGGTGCTAAACCACTGAACCACCAGGGCTGTCCTGAAATATGTAACTTCTTAACACAGGAGTTTCAGTCCTTGTCCAGTTAAACTACTATCTGTATTAGATAGCTTCATGGGTTACATTTATTTTTTTGGATCCTTTAAATTCTTTCGACTAATTTGAAAATACTGTTTGCTTGCTTTAAAATTACTTTAAATCAAATCTAACATATTATAAAAGTAAAAACTGTTAGCACAGGTATTGTTGTGAATCCAAGATTTTTTTCCATCAAGGAACTGAAAACCTTCCCTTTTATTATTCTAATTTTGAAATTGTTTTTCCAGTGAAGAAAAAATATATTTAATAGCTGCCTTTTGGACATGTTGGTGCCTTTTTCTTCGGTAGATTCATCAGACATAGTTTATATGTTAGTGTCATCAGGGTGACTAGTATACAGTAGAGACATAAAAACCTTGGTCAGTATTTTTATAAACCAGCTAAGGAAAAACAAATCTAGCTTAATAAGTCTTAGCTCTTTGTCCCTATTCTTTCTCATTAGTCCGTTTTTATGAGGGGGTAGTGGAGCTCTCTCTTACTGCTGCAGAAAAAAAAGATCCTCAGGGTCTTGGGCTTCATTTCTATAAACATGGAGAACCAGAAGAAGACATCGTGGGACTGCAGGCTTTCCAAGAAAGGCAAGTTTCTCATCTTAGCAGATTGTCAACTTTATGGATACAGACTTGCCTTGGTGTAAAGTTTGATTGGTAGTAATAGGAAAATAATATTTTAAATTCAACCCTTATAAAATTGAATTATGCTTTCACTTTAAAATATCTTGTTTTATGACAGGCCTTAATTAGGATTATAATTCTTATATAGGAATAGTTTTAGTTTGGTGGAAATTCTTAAGGGCTTATAAATGTTTTTGAATTTGCCTTTATATTTTTCATGACACTTTACTAATGTCAATTTTAAATGAGATAACTTATTGGAACCACATCCTCTCCCCCTTTCTTGGTGAAGATTAGTATTTTATATTAAAGGGATGATTTTTAAATGTCCACAAGTTAGTAGTGACTTAAAAAAATATGCATCTGTAAAGGAAATATATAAATATATAAACACATTTTTATTAATACATTCATATTTATGATTTCACCCTTTTATAGTTAACCATGTTTCTCAAACCTAGAAAAAGTATACGATTTCTATTGCTTTTAGTACCAAGTATATGTGTGAGTACATAAATCTATCCTCCAAAATAGTCTTCAAATTATTCTGTGTACTTAAATTAGATAAGTCACTTGCTGTCTAATGCAGTTGTTCCTTTTCCATTCTTTTTCAGATTAAACAGTTATAAGTGTATTACAGATACACTTCAAGAACTGGTAAATCAAAGTAAGGCTGCTCCTCAGTCTCCCAGTGTACCCAAAAAACCTGGGCCTCCAGTATTGTCATCTGATCCCAATATGCTGAGTAATGAAGAAGCAGGGCATCATGTAAGGGACATAGCATACTTTTATCCTGAAAATACATTATTTAGAAGTTCTGTGTGGTAGTGGTGGCAGCTCCACTTGGGGAAGGTGGTCGCTCTTAGAACTATAAGCATTTAAGTATTCTTGATTTCAGGATTTTATAAGGCTAATGGTTATGATGTCCAGCAAGAGAGCCTTTAATTGCTAATCTTTACTATTTTTTTATTTTAGTTTGAACAAATGCTTAAATTGTCTCAACGATCCAAAGATGAACTCTTTAGCATTGCCCTTTATAATTGGCTAATACAAGCTGATCTTGCAGATAAGCTGTTGCAGGTAAAAAACATTTTTTATCCCAATATTGTTAATTTGTATTTTCAAGTAGCACATACATATTTATAAAAAATTTATTTCCTTACCCTGAACCTACTATTAGGTATTAACATCAAGCCAAGTAATGTAATATCTTTTCCTAGTGGGCAGTGAAGCTGATACGGGTTGTTTATATTGTGCGGTGGAAGTCATTGGATTATGAATTAGGAGTCCTAAACTTGTTACCTCTGCCATTAATTCAGTATGTGATTTCACACGTCTTTTTACTATCCTAAGTCTCAGTGTTCTTCAGTGTATGAAATGAATGCATGGTATTTGATAATGGCAAGGATGTCTTTGAGCTCAGAGTCTAAGAATCAGTAGCTATGCTTTCAAAGTTTATTAAAAGATTTGTAATTAGGGGTGCCTGAGTGGCTCGGTCAGTTAAGCGTCCAATTCTTGACTTCATCTTAGGTTGTGATCTTGGTTGAGGTCGTGAGATGGAACTTGCTCGGGGTTCTTTCTTTTCCTCCAGCCCTCCTACCCCCCACTTGCGCTCACTCTCTCTCTCTCTCTCTCTCTCAAAACAATAACTTTAAAAAAAATCATGACTGGATTATGATTAGTTTAATCAACCTAATTCAACTCTCATAGCAACTTTGGTAAAAAAAAAAAAATCATCAGTAGTGAGAAAAATTGCCCTCTGTCTGTTGTTGGATTACAATTTTGCTTATGAAGCAAGGCGCACCTGTGTTTGTCTTTAAAATGTTATAGTTACTACATAAAGAACAACTGGATAGTCCAGAAAATGTTTTTGAGTGACTGTATAATTTACAGATTGCTTCTCCATTTCTGGAGCCGCATCTAGTCCGAATGGCCAAAGTTGATCAAAACAAAGTTCGTTATATGGATTTACTGTGGAGGTATTATGAAAAGAACAGAAGCTTCAGTAATGCTGCTCGTGTCCTGTCCAAATTAGCTGACATGCATAGGTATGGTATAAAATTCTCCTTATGAATAATGATTGATAGCTGATCTGTATAGTTACATCCAGATTTCAGAAATAAACCTCATTTAGGTTGTGTATGTTTTTATGCTTTTACTTTGATTTACCTTAAGTTTATAGTTCTTTCTCTCTCTCTTTTTTTTTAATAGTGTATAGAAGGTACTAAATACCCAAAACTCTCTCATCAGACTATCTTCTAAATCACTTCTTTATGCCTTTGGGGACGCCTGGGTGGCTCAGTGGTTGGGCGCCTGCCTTTGGCTCAGGTCGTGATCCCGGGATCCGGGGTCAAGTTCCGCATTGGGCTCCCTACAAGGAGACTGACTGCCTCTCTCTGTGTCTGTGTCTTTCATGAATGGATAAATAAAATCTTAAAAAATAAAAATAAAGTATGTCTTTAGATTCTTTCCTACTAAGCAGTTAGTATTCTTAATTAAAAGGACAAAAGCTTTATAATTTTAAATGTTTTACTAATTCTAGACTAATTTACTCTGCTCTTGTATTGGTTTAAATTACTGAAAAAGGGCAGCCCGGTGGTTCAGTTGTTAAGCGCTGCCTCCAGCCCCCAGGGCATGATCCTGGAGGCCCGGGATCAAGTCCCATGTCGAGCACCCTGCATGGAGCCCGCTTCTCCCTCTGCCTGTGTTTTTGCCTCTCTCTCTCTCTCCTCTCTGTGTATTCTCATGAATAAATAAAATCTTTTAAATAAATTAATAAATTACTGAAAAAGTCTTGAACATATACATTGAATATTGTTTAGAAACTTATTAAGGGGGCAGCCCGGGTGGCTCAGCGGTTTAGCGCCACCTTCAGACCAGGGCCTGACCCTGGAGACCCGGGATCGAGTCCCATGTCGGGCTCCCTGCATGGAGCCTGCTTCTCCCTCTGCCTGTGTCTCTGCCTCTCTCTCTCTCTGTGTCTCTCATGAATAAATAAAATCTTTTAAAAAAAAAAAACTTATTAAGAAAAGCATTGAAATTTTTAGATTATCATTTCAAAAAAAAACCAATTTAATACAATCTTGGACAGATCATTAATTTAACCCTGTATTTTCATTTGGAATCTTCTTTGCCAAAGTAACACAAAAGTTATATTTAATACTGGTTGCTGTGAGAGGTTGCCAACAACTAAATGAATTAGTGTTTGTTTTTAATGCCAAGTCTCTTTGTAATGTCAAAGAACCAGGTCTGATAGGGGATTGGAAAGGACTGAAGGTGGTAACCATGGAGGTGGATACATGCTTGGGGCTTTCTGACACCTGCCAGCCAGCCAGCCACCAAATAGATTTTGAGCCCCAGTGATGTATGTTCAAGGCATGTGGGAAGGAGTAGTGAACAATGTAAACACCATCTTTGTTCCCAGGGAGCTCCCATTCTAGTGGATATAGACCACAGACACAAATTCAGATTCTATAAATATAATAAAAATAGGATAATACAGTAGAAAGGGCCTGGTGGGAGAGCGAGCTGCTTTCGTTAAGATTGGTCAGAGAAAGCCTCAGACAAATTGTTAGGAAAATTGATTCTCAAATGATAAGAATAGACAGCTATTAAAGACATGGAGGGGGACAGCCCTGGTGGCTCGGCAGTTTAACAGCACCGTCAGCCTAGGGCCGGGTCCTGGAGACCCGAGTTCGAGTCTCACATCAGGCTCCCTGCATGGAACCTGCTTCTCCCTCTGCCTGTGGGTGTCTCTCCCCCCCCCCATGAATAAATAAAATCTTTATTTTTTTTTAAACATTTTTTTAAATTTATTTATGATAGTCACACACAGAGAGAGAGAGAGAGAGGCAGAGACACAGGCAGAGGGAGAAGCAGGCTCCATGCACCAGGAGCCCGACGTGGGATTCAATCCCGGGTCTCCAGGATCACGCCCTGGGCCCAAGGCAGGCGCCAAACCGCTGCGCCACCCAGGGATCCCAAATAAAATCTTTAAAAAAAAAAAAATCATGGTGGAGATGGTCCAACCATCGGAACAATAGTCTTTGCAGAGGTGCTGTATCAGATTCAAGTTTAATGTTTAGAGTACAAAAAAGAAAGCTGGTGGGATTGGAGCTGGGGAACACAGGACCAGGTAAAAGAGAGGAAGTTGAAGGAGTAGGTGAAGGCATGTGATGTAATCTGATTTTAAGAAGTCATTCTAGTTGCTTTGTGAAGGATCACATAGTTTTGGCCATATTAAGGTAGAGAAGTAAAGAATCTAAAAAGTGATAATGTTTTCCTTAATTTAGTTTTAGAAGAATCCAAGTTTTATTTTTTTATTTTTTTATTTTTTGAATCCAAGTTTTAATATACTGAATTGAAGTTTTAAAATAAGTTACTTTTTTGGATGTAAACTTAAGTATTTTTTTATCTGTTGCCTTAAATTCTAGTTCTCTTTTATTAGAAATCCTCTAGTAGTTTTTTCAAGTTTTGAATGGCCCTTTATGTTCATTTGGTATATACAGAATAGTATGTCATAATTAATATATTTGTATATTGGATTGTTAAGAATTCATATAAATAATAATAAGGGCTTTCCCCCCCAGCACAGAAATTTCACTTCAGCAGCGACTAGAGTACATTGCTCGAGCCATTCTTAGTGCCAAAAGTTCCACTGCCATTTCATCGATAGCTGCAGATGGTGAATTCCTTCATGAATTAGAAGAAAAAATGGAAGTAAGTGCTAAAGATACTTAAGCTTTGTCTGTATTGAGTAGTTGCTGCATTTATTCCATTTTCCTTTCTTCTCTCTAGTAAGTCATTGGTAGGTAGCAGTCAGTATAAGTAATTCTAGTCTCTTCTGCCTGTATGCATTTAGTTTCACAGTTAGACATAAATCTTTTATTGGATCACAGGACATTGCTGTAATTAAATTTTTCTCTGTGGCACTTCTAAAGGTTTTTTCCAACTGTTCTAACACAAGGGAGATTATGTCACATTTATCATTTATTCTGGAAACTGTTGAGTAATACATGAAGTAGAGTAGGCTAAACTGCCCTAATTAAGAGACCCAAAAGTATATGATGATCCAAATACAAAGTTTATTTCTCATTCACAAATATCCAGAGTGGGCCAATGGCTTTCTTCTGCTTGACTGATTTCAAGACCCAAGTTTTCTTTTCTGTTTCTACCATTCCGTATGGCCTTATCTTTTTCTTCTGTCAGAGACAGTAAGAGAAAATGTAAGAAGTGCATTCACTCTCTTAGAGACTTCAGCCCTGAAGTGTATACTTTACTTCAACTTACATTCCTTTGAAGAGAACTTAGTCTTATGGCCATATTTCCCTACAGAGGAGATTGAAAAATATGATCTAGCCATTGTGTGGCTACATTTGTGGGAGGGATGAGTGTTAGAGTGATAGCAAAGGTTCTCTACCACAGTATACTTCCTGTGAAATCTTTTATGTTGTGATGAAGAGCTGCTGGTTTGATAATGATAGAAGTCTTCATTTATACATTTTTTAAATTGAGGTATAATTAACATTATTAGTTTCAGGTACAAAATGTAATGATTCAGTATTTTTAGGTACAACAAAATGATCACCCTAATAAGTCTAACATCACCATATAAATAATTACAAAGTTTCTTTCTTGTGATAAGAACTTTTATTATCTATTTTCTACAACTTTCAAATATGCAATACAGTGTTACTAACTATAGTCCCTATTGAGGCGCCTGAGTGGCTCAGTTGGTTAATAAGTATATGCCTTTGGCTCAGGTCATGGTTCTGAGGTCCTGGGATCTAGCCCCACATTGGTCTCCCTGCTCAGTGGGGAGCCTATGGCTTCTTCTCCCTCTCCCACTTGTGCTCTCTTCGTTTGTTCTCCCTCAGATAAATAAAATCTTAAATAATAAACTATAGTCACTACTTTATACATTGTTTTTACTTTAACCAATTTAAAGTCAGATACTAGGAATCATTCCTTGAAGTACTTGTTGATTTATCATCAAGAACTTAAGACTTGCTTTTTTTCATCCAAACTAGGTTGCTAGGATCCAACTTCAGATACAAGAGACACTACAAAGGCAGTATTCCCATCATTCTTCTGTACAGGATGCAATTTCTCAGCTGGATTCTGAGCTAATGGACATAACTAAGGTAATAAAAAAGCAAGTTGAATTCCTCTAGCAGTCACCTAATATGTACAAGTTCCCTTGTTTCTTCTGCATTCTACTTTGTGTTTCATGGGAAAAATTAATCTATCTCCACAAAATTAAGATAAGCCATCCTGGGGAGCATATTGCTGGGCTGACAAATCACTGCTGTGGTATCTGACTCTTAGGAAAAACTAACTTGCTCTTTCCAGGTCATTTTCTATCAAGAATCTATCAGTTTCACATTGGGCCTAGTTAAAATTCCTGCCATCTATTTTATTGCCTTGCTTCTTGTCTTGGAAAAGTGACAGTCTTTGCTTATCTCTCCAAACTTCTCCCTTTCTTCATAGCAGTTCCTTTTTCAATAATTCTTGACATTTCTCCAAGTACCATTAAGCAGCCTGAGATTTGTGTTTCCATGATTCTTTAAACCCGGTTTAAACAACATTAATTATAAAAGACATGTTATTGCAGTATCTCCCTGCCAACCAAAAAAAGGGGGTGGGGGCACGCATGTTGAAATCTATTGGAGTTATGACCAGCTGCATGTCATCACATCTTTATATATTATATTTTAGGAACTATGGATAAAATCTTTGATCATTTTTAATTTTCAAGGAATGCATCACTGTTTCTGATTTTTGACCTCTGGTTGTATGTATAATGTTGGCATTTTCTCTGACAGCTTTATGGGGAATTTGCTGACCCGTTTAAACTTGCAGAGTGTAAACTTGCAATAATTCATTGTGCTGGTTATTCAGACCCTATATTGGTGCAGACACTTTGGCAAGATATCATTGAGAAAGGTAAGTGCTCACCTACAGGTATATTAGCATACATTATTTAGTGACTTGGTAAAGGAATGGAAGTTGCTAGAGGCTTTCATATATCTAGAGCTCATGAAAATTATATATACCTAAGTAGAGGGTAAGTGGAAGAAGGTACCCAGGTATGGGGGAGGGTGGTCCCCTAGAGAATGACCTCAATTTATATTGGAGAGGACTCTCAGAGAAAAAGATGGTGTCATTTTGTGAATGTACTTCTTAAGGGATTCTGAGACACTTTCCTGAAAATAACCAATGTCCTGGTAAGACAGAAGTATTTCAGACACTAACAAACAGGATCTGCTCATCATATTAGAATGTTATCTGTAGGATATTGAAACAGAATAAAATACCCAACTTAAACATTTCACATTAAAGACAATTTGGGGAAAGAAAGAAAGAAAGAAAGAAAGAGAGAGAGAGAGAGAGAGAGAGAGAGAAAGAAAGAAAGAAAGAAAGAAAGAAAGAAAGAAAGAAAGAAAGAAAGAAAGAAAGAAAGAAAAGAAAGAAAAGAAAGAAAGAAAGAAAGACAATTTGGGTTTCTAATGGCATGTCTTTTTCTTGCAGAATTGAATGAAAGTGTGACACTGAGCTCCCCTGATAGAATGCATGCGCTTAGTCTCAAGGTTGTGCTCCTTGGCAAAATTTATGCCGGCACACCTCGCTTCTTTCCTTTAGGTGAGCAGTAGCTTAAGTGCTAAAATGGGTGTTTTGTTTTGTGTTGTTTTCTTTTGATGGTTTTCTTCATTGACATGGCACAATAATGTTCTGCAGAGGGGAATTATTTCTTTGTTGCTATTCAGCTCAGTAGTTTAATTCTACCTCTCCAGAAAGACAGACCTCCAGAGATAGCAGAAATTATTGATAGATATGAAACAGTCTTTGACCTTGCAAGTGTTTTTATTATTATTCTTATTATTTCTTAAAGATTATTTAAGTTATTTAATTATTTGATAAATTATTTATTCATGAGGCACACAGAGAGAAAGACAGGCAGAAGGAGAAGCAGGCTCCATGCAGGAAGCCTGACCTGGGACTCGATCCCGGGTCTCCAGGATCACGCCCTGGGTTGAAAGCAGCGCTAAACTGCTGAGCCACCTGGGCTGCCCAACCTTGCAGGTTTATAGATCTGTCTGGGGATAGTGCTAACAGACCATAATGATTTATACTGTTGGTAACCCTCTACAAGTTTAAAGAGGAAAGAAAAATGGTGTTTTTCTGCACAAGCAATCTGTGCTTACTTCAACTGCTCTTATTATATTGAAGACCTATTTTTCTTTAAAATAACAAATAATTGGGGCACCTGGGTGGCTCAGCCAGTTGGGCAGCCAACTCTTATTTTTTTTTTTTTTTTTTTTTTTTTTTTTGCAACTCTTATTTTTGATTCAGGTTGTGATCTCAGGGTTCTGGGATCAACCCCCACTTGAATTGCACTTCCCGCTCAGCAGGAGGTCTGCTCAAGGAGTCTCCTTCTCACTTTGTCCCTACCCCTCCCCTCACACTCTGTCTCTCTCTCTCAAATAAATAAATCTTTGAAAAAATATTAAAATAGTGAATAATAGTGTTAAAAATGCAGTTTTTTAAACTCCTTAATCAACTATACTACTATAATTGTTATGTATATGACTCTAATTATTAGCCATTTGCCAATGTATAATGTTTTCTTCAGTTGTAAAACAATATTATCAGGGTGCCTGAATGGCTCAGTTGATTAAGTGTCCAAATCTCAACCTCAGCTCAGGCCTTGATCTCAGGGTCATGTGTTCAAGCCCCACGGGTTCCATGCTGGGCTTGAAGCCTACTTTAAAAAAATAATAAACCTAAATACATCTGTAAAGTAAGATGTTAACCACATAGGGTCTTTGAAAAATGTTGCGAACCAAGAAAATGCTCAAGAAAAAACACATTCCATTAAATCATTTGTTTGTTTGCTTATTTAATGAGGATAGAGACTTGTTTATACCCCGTCCCTGATTTAGAACTTAATTCCTGGAAGTGTCAAGAAATAAAGCCATTACAGTCCTACCCTTTTTTCTTGTAAGTATGGTGTTTAAACTTGCCATGTTATTTCATCGAGAAAAATAAAGAGAAAATAAACATGTAACAAAAGGACATACTTAATTTCTTTTGACAGTGTTTCTGCTTTGGCTTAGATTTTAAATTTTTGAGCACAATAAAGTTTAGGGTAGAAGAGGCCTTTTTTTCTTTTTTCTTTGTCCATCTTTCAAGGGCAAACAAGCTCCAACAGGCTTCAAACTAGAACAAGTTTAGAGTTTTTAGAATTTTGATTACTTATGCAAAAATTTTTTATAGTAGATCTAGGGGAGATGCAGGTTCAGTTAGTGACAGTGACAGTCAGTGATTCCTCTTGCCGATGGGTATTCGCATTGGTCAGTCTCAGATTTTGAGTATCATAAATATGAATGTGATTGTTACTGTTACAATCTTGTTTATGATAGGACAGATAGTAAAAAGTGAGAATGGACCCAAAATTAGAACCATCAGAATAAATAACATATATCTGAGGGGATGAGGCACTTTAAAAAAATACATTTCATATTTCTAAAATCTGGATGTAGTAGCCCTTCTTTTCTGAAAAACTGTTAAATTGAGAGTACATCAAGATACTAAAGAAATATCAGTGGATCTTCTCTCCAATAGCGGGATTGTAAATGGGCTCTATTTCTTGTACCTTTCTATTTTTTTCCAAATTCACCAAAATATAGTTTTTTCCCTAACCGCTTTAAATTTATAGCATATTCATAGTTGTGCAACAGTCACCACAGTTAAATTTAGACCATTTTCATCACCCCAGAAAGAAACCACATACCTATTAGCAGTCACTCCCTATTCCTTCCCACTCATGCCCTAGGCAATCACTAATCTACTTTATATCTCTATATTTGCCTATTCTGATATAGAACTTAGATATAAAAAAAATGGGGGGGTACGTCTGGGGGGCTCAGTGGTTGAGCGTCTGACTTTGGCTCAGGGCATGATCCCAGTTCTGGGGATCGAGTCCCACATCAGGCTCCCTGTAAGGAACCTGCTTCTCCCTCTCCCTGGTCTCCCCCTCTCTCTCTTTCTCTGTGTGTCTCTCATGAATAAATAAATAAATAAAATCTTAAGATAAAAAAAGCTTAAAAATTTTTTTAAATTGGTTTTCAAAAGATTTTTCTTTAGAAACTGCTAATTTATGAATAAGGCCTACTTTTTAGTATCAGGAGTTAACTTTTTTTTTTTTTTTTTAAGATTATTTGAGAGGAAGAGAGAAAAAGAGTGAGCATGAGTAGAGGGAGGGAGAAGCAGTCTCCCCACTGAGCAGAGAGATGTGGGTCCTGGGATCCTGACCTGAGCTGAAGGTAGCTGCTTAATTGACTGAGCACCCAGGTGCCCCAGGAGTTAACAATTGTATAACAAAAAAAGAGTAATTATGTGAGGTGAAGGATATGTTAACTAATCTTACTGGAGTAGTAAAAGCATGTTACTATATATATTGTATTACATTATATTGTATACCCTAAAATTACACAATGTAATACGGCTATTTTATCAGGGAGGGGAAGAGTTAACACTTCTGATTTCTGACATTTTTTCCTTCTCCAGATTTTATTGTGCAGTTTTTAGAGCAGCAAGTTTGTACTTTGAACTGGGATGTAGGTTTCGTAATACAGACAATGAATGAAATTGGAGTGCCATTACCTAGACTACTGGAAGTATATGATCACTTGTTCAAGTCACGGGTAAGGGATATATGAAATAAACTATTTAAAGTTAAACTTTTTCTAGATAAAAGGAGAATATTTTGATTATATAAGTATCTTGTCATCTGATAAAATTACATCAGCAATTTGCTTCATTGTGAATATAAGAAATTATTATACTTTAGAGTTTTAAAATTGGTGAGTTGCTTTGCTGTATATTATGATAAAAATTAAATATTTCTTAGTATTAGTAAACGTATTTGCTATCCCCTTGGTGGATAGCCTAACCCCATTATATCAAGAATCACCATTTGTGTTACAAGAACAAAATAAAAATGTATTTATTCCCAATAACTTCATCTAAAATATCAGTGATCTTCCTTATTATAAGACAAAAACTTTGTAACTATGATGGTGAGGCATGGTAACTAGATTTAGTATGGTGATCATTTCCCAGTGTATACAAATGACAAATTATTATGTTGTACAGCTGAAACATACAATGTTGTTTGTCAGTTCTACCTCAATTTACAAAGCAATCTTTCTCACCATATCAAACCTCCTCAGACTATATGTTCTATAATTTTAATCCTAAATTAAAAGATCCAAATGAAACCTTCTGACTTACATCATGTCTTCATGGTAATACCATCAAAACATTTATGCATTGTTTTGTAAGACGCTTAGATATCTCATTTAAGCCTCAAAGTGAGCCTACAATAGGAGGTGAGCATCTAACAGGGGCAGAGATTTTGAATAAATAACCTGCTCAAGTTACATGGCTAGTACTGGTAAAGCCAGAACTAGAATTAAGCTTTTAATATTATGTGGTTACTAAATTATTATCTGGTCATGGTTAATATTTGAACATCATTGAAAACTGCTTTGTGATGTTATTTAGGAAAAGTAACCCACTTTGTAGAGCATGTAATTTTCCTGTTCAGGAACCTGTGTTTCCTCTTGACATGGTATCTCATTGTGGTTTTGATTTGTATTTCGCTGATACTGAGTGATGTTGAGCTTTTTTTTTTTTTTCATGTGTCTGTTAACCATTTGTATGTCTTCTTTGGAGAAATGTCTCTTCATCTCTTCTGCCCATTTCTTAACTGGATTATTTGGTTTTGGGTGTTTTTTGATAAGTGTTTTGTACATTTTGGATACTAACCCTTTATCAATGTATCATTTGCAAATATTTTCTCCCATTCAGTAGGTTACCTTTTAGTTTTGTTGACTGTTTCCTTTCCTGTGCAGAAGCTTTTTATCTTGATGAAATCCCAATAGTTCATTTTTGCTTTTTCCCTTGCCTCTAAAGACAATGTCTAGTAAGAAGTTGCTTCAAAAAAAAAAAAAGTTGCTTTAGCCAAGGTCAAAGATGTTGCTGCTTGTGTTCCCTTTTAGGATTCTTACAGATTCCTGTCTCTCATTTCAGCCTTTAAACCATTTTGAATTTAATTTTATGTACTGTGTAAGAAAATGGTCCAGTTTCATTCTTCTGCATGTAGCTGTCATTTTCCCAATAACGTTTGTTGAAGAGACTTTTTTCATATTGGATATTTTTTTTCTGCTTTGTTGATGATTAGTTGACTATATAGTTGTGGGTCCAATTTTGGGGCATTCTATTTTGTCGTACTGTTTTTGTGTCAGTACCATACTGTCTTCTTGATTATAGCTTTGTAATACAGCTTGAAGTCCGGAATCGTGATGCCTCCAACTTTGGTCCTTTTTCAACATACTTTGGCTATTAGAGGTCTTTTCTGGTTCCACACAAATTTTTGGATTATTTATTCTAGCCCTGTGAAAAATGCTGATGTTATTTTGATAGGGATTGCATTGAATGTGTAGATTGGGTAATATAGGTGTTTTAACAATATTTGTTCTTCCATTCCATAAGCATGGTCTGTTTTTCCATTTCTTTTCCTTTTTTTTTTTTTTTTAAGATTTTATTTATTTTTTCATGAGAGAGACAGACACATAGAGGGAGAAGCAGGCTCCTCACAGGGAGCCCGATATGGGACTCAATCCCTGTACCCAGGATCATGCCCTGAGCTAAAAGCAGATGCTCAACCACTGAGCCACCCAGGCATCCCTGTTTTTCCATTTCTTAGTGTCTTTCAATTTTTTTCTTTTTTCTTTTTTCTTTTTTTTCATTTTTTAGAGATTTTATTTATTTATTCATAGAGACAGAGAGAGAGGCAGAGACACAGGCAGAGGGAGAAGCAGGCTCCACGCAGGGAGCCCGATGTGGGACTCGATCCAGGGTCTCCAGGATCATGTCCCCGGCTGCAGGTGGCACTAAACCGCTGCGCCACCGGGGCTGCCCACTTTCAATTTTTTTCGTAAGAGTTCTATAGTCCTCAGTACAGATCTTTTACCTCTCTGGTTAGATTTGTTCCTAGGTATCTTATAGTTTTTGGTGCAATTGTAAATGGGATCGATTTCCTTGATTTCTCTTTCTGCTGCTTCATTATTGGTATGTAGAAATGTAACAAACTTGTTATATCCTGCAACTTTGCCGAATTCCTCTATCTGTTCTAGCAATATTTTGGTGGACTCTTTCAGGTTTTCTACATAGAGTATCATGTTGTCTATGAATAGTGAAAGTTTGACAACTTCTTTGCTGATCAGATGCTTTTTATTTCCTTTTGTCTGATTACTGAAGCTAGGACTTCAGTTCTATACTGAACAACAGGGGTGAGAGTGGACATGTCTTGTTCCTGACTATAGAGGAAAAGCTGTTTTTCCCCATTGAGGATGATAATAGCCGTGAGTCTTTCAAATATGGCCTTTATGTTGATTTCTTGAAGGTTTTTATCAAGAAAGGATGCTGTATTTTGTCAGATGGTATTTTTGCATGTATTGAGAGTCTCATATGGTTCTCTCTTTTTTTAAGATTTTATTTATTTATTTGACAGGGGAGGAGAGAGCACAAGCAGGCTGAGTGGTAGGGAGAGGGAGAAGCAGACTCCCTGCTGAGCAGAGACGCCTTTAATATTTCTTGCAGGGCTGATTTATTATTCACAAACTCCTTTAGTTTTTTGTTGTCTTGGAAACTTTCTCTCCTATTCTGAATGACAGCCTTACTGGATAGAGTATTCTTGGCCACCTAGTTTTCCCATTCAGCACTTTAAATCTATCATGCTACTTCTTTCTGCCTGCCAGGTTTCAGTGGACAGGTCTGCTACTAACCTGTGTGTCTACCCTTGTAGATTAAGGACCTTTTGTCCCTACCTGCTTCCAGAATTTTCTTTTTACCTTTGTATTCTGCAAGTTTAACAATGGTATATTGTGGCTTTGACCTGTTTTTGTTGATTTTGATGGGAATTCTCTGTGCCTCTTGGGCTTGAATGCCTGTTTCCTTCTCCAGATTAGGGATGTTCTCACCTATAATTGTTCAAATAGACCTTCTACCCCCTTTTCCCATTCTTCTTCTGGGACTCCTGTGATAAGGATATGAGTTCGCTTTATGGAGTTACTGAGTTTCCTAAGTCTACCTTCATGATCTAATAGTTTTCTTTCCCTCTTCTTTTCAGCTTCATTATTTTCCATAATTTTATCTTCTGTATCACCTATTCTCTCCTCTGCTTCTTCACTCCTCATTGTCATTATATCCCATCGGTTTTGCATCTCAGTTACAGCATTTTATATTTCAGCCTGACTAGTTTTTAGGCCTTTTATCTCCGTAGCAAGTGTTTCTCTGATGTCTTCTATGCTTTTTTCCAAGCCCAGCTAGTAGTCTTAATGACTGTTGTTCTAATTTTTTTTTCTATCTTTTGCGTGTTTTGAAAGCTTGTTGTTACAACATTCTATATTAAAAAGGAGTCAAGGGGATCTCTGGGTGGCTGGGTGGCTCAGCGGTTTAGTGCCTGCGTGTGGCCCAGGCCATGAACCTGGAGTCCTGGGATTGAATCCCACATCAGGCTCCCTGCATGAAGCCTGCTTCTCCCTCTGCCTCTGTCTCTGCCTCTTTCTCTCCATCTCTGTGTTTCTCATGAATAAATAAATAAAATGTTTTAAAAAAATAAATAAATAAAAATAAAATGGAGTCAAGGAGATCTGGTTGGCTCAGTCAGATAAGCCTCTGACTCTTGAATTTGGCTCAGGTCATGATCTCAGGGTCATGAGATTGAGTCCTGCACTGGGCTCCATGCTCAAGCATGGAGATTTTAAGATTTAAGATTTTTCTCTCTCCCGGGATGCCTGGGTGGCTCAATGGTTGAGTGTTTGCCTTTGGCTCAGGGCATGATCCCAGAGTTCTGGAATCAAGTCCCACATTGGGCTTCCTGCATGTGGCCTGCTTCTCCCTCTGCTTGTGTCTCTGCCTCTCTCTCTCTCTCTCTCTCTCTCTCTCTCTCAAGTAAATAAAAATATTTAAAAAAAAAACAAACAAAAACTTTCTCACTCTCCCTTTCCTTCTGCCCCCCTCTCTCTTTCCCTTTCTTTAAAAAAAAAAAAGTGGAGGAGTCATACACTGTCCAAGGCCTGGCAATTCAGGAATGTTTCTGGTGTGTGCTGTGTGGACTCTGCTGTTGCATTTTAGGTGCTCTTTCTTACTGGTCAGTCTCCAGAGCTCCTTCTTGCCTCCAATGAGGAGTGTTTGGACCTTTAACTATGCATGCTTTCATTTGTTTGTTAAAATAAGCCTAGAAAAAAAAAGAAGAAAAAGCCTGATCCAAAACAGAAAAGGACCCCAAAAAAACAAACAGATAATCAAAAGAAAAGGGAGGGGGAGAAAGGAAAAAAAGAAGCCTGAACCCCCCCCCCCCAAAAAAAAGAAAAGGAAATGGATAAACTAACAAGCAAGGAAAAAACTATAAGCCTGATTCCAAAGGAAAAAAAAAAAAAGTAAAGCCTGGTCCTAGTCCCACCAGTACTATAGGTGACGCTTTGAAGTGTTCTATAGTCATTAGGTTTGGTGCGTGTGGGATGCTTCCTCTGCTGGTCTTCTGGGAGCGAAGCCTGTCACACAGAGTCAAACTTGTCTCAGTAAATAAGCACGTCCCAAGCACAAGGGGGTGGAATTTGATGTAAGCAGCACCCACCTCTCCTGGGGGCCGCTGTGCTGGTGACAAGGGGGAAAATAGCACCATCCCACTCTCTCCTCCCTAAACAGGGCATCCCACACCCCATGCTGTGCAGGAAGCCCTCACAGAATAGTGAGAGCTGTCAGCGCGCCCGGGGTCACAGTGGTCCTGTGTTAAATGCTAATTTTAATATTGGGAAATTTTGCTTGGTACTCTGGTGACTGGTTTAATAACATAAACAGTTGAAAAATCGGTTGACATATTTTACTTTACAATTCATGATACGTATTTTCTTTATAGGATCCATTCTGGAACAGAATGAAGAAGCCCCTGCACCTTTTGGATTGTATACATGTACTATTGGCAAGATATGTTGAGAATCCTAGCCAAGTTTTAAATTGTGAGAGGTAACTATTAATTAGATTTTGTAGTATAGTAAAAGCTTTCAGATGTTTCTGATAAGTATCTAGGCACCAAAGCTAGAATGGGGGAAGATATGGAGATTAACTATTTGAATATCAGCGTGCATGAAAGGTTAGAGTTTTTTCCATTTTTCAACCCTTTGAAAACCCTTAGAATCCTTTCTGTAGGTAAAATGATATAACTTGTGAGTTACTTCTAAACTCCTTTTCCTTTGAGTTAGTGATCTAGACAATTCAGTTATGTCTTTGTGAGATTATTGGCCTGATTTCAAGGTATATTTGTTTGAAAAGACCAAAAGAATATAAATAATATTAATTTAAGGAGTCATTCTTACTGCCTCCCTTCCCATTATAATAATCTTCCAAAGGAACACGATGGTCATGTGATAATTCACCTATTCTGTGGATTTCTTGTCTGTTTTCATTTATTTACCATTTACTTAATCATATGATCCTTCCTCTCTGTGGGACTTTACTAAGGTTAGCAGAAATTGGAGAAAAGTCTTAAAGTAGGAAATGTTTACTAAATGTATTTGTAGTTGATCAGGTATCTCTTCCTTTGCAGGAGAAGATTTACAAATTTGTGCCTGGATGCCATTTGTGGTTATCTGGTTGAGCTTCAGTCTATGAGCTCTTCAGTCGCGGTACAAGCCATCACTGGAAACTTTAAATCTCTTCAGGCTAAACTAGAACGGCTTCATTAATTATTGTAATGTATTGTCCGTACATTTTGATCTGTAAAATAAAAGCTCAGCTGGGTCCGGATATCAGGTGCTCTAAATCTAAGAATTTACGAACAATTTTAATAGAAATATGTTTTTAATACAGTACATTTGCCAGATGAATTTTTTATTACTATTTTGTTTTTTAGTAATCAGGTTAAAAAATAACATAAGATTACTTATGATCTTAGCACAAAGATAAAAAGTATTTAGAAATTCTTATTTTTAACTTAATGAAGGCAGAATTTTGAATTTACACTATTCATTTCCAAGTTAGTCCAACTATTTTTTTTTTTTTTTTTTTTTTTTTTTTAGTCCAACAATATTGATATCAAAACCTAAATAGGCTATTTGGGTAGGTCCCATAATACTGTACTATATAACAATCCTAATGTAGGCAAATAAACACCGTCTCTTTTTAAAAATTATTTAGGTTTTGGGTTCATCTTTGGAAGGAAATTTCTTCCAACTACTAATTATGTCAGTTGTAATTCTTAAAGATTAATACATATTTGGCTGTTTTTTGAGCAGGTGGCAAATGTGTAATTAATGTTCTATGTCCTAAATACCTACACAGGGAGGTACTGTTTTATTTTAGTGCCTACCTACCTGTCCTTGTGACTCATGACTGCGTTAAAGCAGGGGTTCTCAAAGTGTGTGCACCAAACCAGCATTATAAGCATTATCTGGGAATTTGCTCCATTTGATTCTTCCTCCGCCCAGTCAATAACCACAACAAATGAATTTTGTCCAAGACACAATATATAAAGCAAAATTGTTAGTAATGTAGTTTTTAATCTTCAACAAGTTGGAATAACTAAACCAAGTTCCCCAAAGTCATGGCAGCAACAATGAAGGAGAACAGAGTGGGAATGACCAGGACTAAGAAAAAAACAAGAACATGGACTTCTTTCCTTTCATTTTTTATGCCATCAAGAGTAATTACCTTCTGCTTATTGTCACTGAAGCATGCCTAATGATTTTTATAAAAGTACATTTTGAAAATAGTTTTCCTTCCCTTCTTTTTTCCTCAAGATCATGGGTTGACCTTTTCATATTTATTCTCTTAGAAGTTAGCTTCCTTTTTCCCATAAACTTCTGAATCATAGTATTTAATAGACTGTCAAAATGTCACTCATTAGGTACCACTACCTCTCATATTTTTCAGCTTTTTGTTCTTAAGTGTTGTTTTTTAGAGTATGTGAAATGAATATAAGTTATGCATTGTTACTTTTATGAACATAAAATTCTGTTACATCTACTTAAAACGAGAGTCTTGCCTAAATGTTATTTAGCGTGGCTCCAGTTCTGCTATATATATACATATATATTTTTTAAGCCCATTTACACACAAACATGTTAATATATATGTTAAATATCCACAACTCATAATATTGAAGCTACATCTTTCAAAAGCACCGTAAGCTAGCACAGCTAAATGGACCTTAGGAGTCAGAAATCTGAACCCTGTTCCTTTTATCAGAGAGCACTTTTGAGAGGGTTTAATAGTACCTACTGCACAGCACATGTTTTCCATACCCTTGGGAGAATGAGACTCTTAAGAGAAATTAGATCCCCTCCTTTTTAGCTCTCTATAACTGTGTTTCTAAAACGCAATTCGTAAGAATCACATGGATAACCTACTAAAACAGATGTTCACCTCTAATATGCTTATGCTGGTGGTCAGAGGCTCAAGCTTGGAGTAGCATTGTTCTAGCACATTTGTCCACTGTATTATCTTGTACTTGGTGTTATTCAACACATTAACACATTGTTTCTTTATAGTGACTATTAAACATATATAGGCAACAAATAAGTTGAAAATTATTTATGAAACAGTACATTCATTATAGGCAGTGATGAGTCACTGAAGATCTTAATTGTGACATTTGTTTTAGGTAGATCATTTTCATATAGCAAAATGGTCAGGAAAAAAGAGAAAAATCTATTTGAGTAACTTTGCAAGGTATGGTATATTGACCCTGAAATGCATGTGATCTATGTTCAGCATTTTTTAGTTATAACATATGTGACTTACTAGTGACTTGCTCATTGAACACTTCTCTGCTAATCACACGGATTTCCTCCGCATTTATGTTTTGTAGTTAATTTCAATCTCAGGATTCACAGATTGCTCATTCTCTTCCTCAGGATACTTCCCACCTCTTTTTTCCTCTTATTCACGAGAGGAAAAATTATGATAGTGATACAGTTGTATCAAGAAAATGAAGAACTGGAATATTGAATGTAAAGGTCTTGAAAGGGCACGTAATTTTCTTTCACTTTCTATCAGTTTCTTCATTTAAATTCTCTTAATAATAAAAATTTTTTCCTCAATATTTTTGAGTCTTCTCATTCTTGAGTTAAATCATTTAAACTTTCAAACTTTCATTTCCCTAAGAAAACAAATATTCCTCATAAGAAGATTAAAGCTAAATAATAAGACTTTTTTTTTTTTTATTGGTGTTCAATTTACTAACATACAGAATAACACCCAGTGCCCGTCACCCATTCACTCCCACCCCCCCGCCCTCCTCCCCTTCTACCACCCCTAGTTTGTTTCCCAGAGTTAGCAGTCTTTACGTTCTGTCTCCCTTTCTGATATTTCCCACACATTTCTTCTCCCTTCACTTATATTCCCTTTCACTATTATTTATATTCCCCAAATGAATGAGAACATATAATGTTTGTCTTTCTCCGACTGACTTACTTCACTCAGCATAATACCTTCCAGATAAGACTTTTTTAAATTCAAAAATTTGTAAGAATTAATGTAATTTATTCAGTTTTGTTCTATACTCCAAATATTTAAACTCATTTAACAATACTGTTATTTTTACTTTTTTCATTGCAAATAAGCATCATTTCTAAACTGCATTATCAGGATCCCTGGGTGGCTCAGTGGTTTAGCACCTGCCTTCGGCCCGGGGCATGATCCTGGAGACGCAGGATCAAGTCCCACATCGGGTTCCCTGCATGGAGCCTGCTTCTCCCTCTGCCTGTGTCTCTGCCTCTCTCTGTCTATCATGAATAAATAAAATCTTAAAAAAAAAAAAGTTTTTTTTTTTAATTTAAAAACCGCATTATGACATACTTGAAATTAAACATTTGTTTTAAAACTCTCAGTTATGGAAACTACCTCTTTTTTAAAGATTAATCAGTTTAGGGATGCCTGGGTGGCTCAGTGGTTGAGCATCTGCCTTTGGCTCAGGTTGTGATCCGGGGTTCTGGGATCAAGTCCCATATCGGGCTCCCCTTGAGCCTACTTTTCCCTCTGCCTATGTCTGTGTCTCTCATGAATAAATAAATAAAATCTTAAAAAGATTAATCAATTTACCATGTGGGAGTTAGGATTATCCTATCTCCAGTCCACAGCTGAGTTTCTACCTGTATAATGAACATTTTCACTTAGCTGACCTCCACAGCTCCTCAGTCAAAATGTGACCAGATATGCGTTTATTCCTCTTTTCTGCAATCTACCCACTCCTGTTCCTCCTTTTTTCTGTTCTCTTTTCTCTCTTCTCCTCTTCTCTCAAGCTTAACACACAACATGGCACTTGACCTCATGACCCTGAGATCAAAAGTTGGCATGCTCTATCAGGTACCAACCAACCAGGTACCCCCTTCCTCTATTTTCTACTCCGTCTTCATGATATGAAATCTCAACTCTGAAGCATGGTATTGCTTTTAAACTCTCTCCTTCCAGATCCAACCAGTCACCAATTTCTAAGCAAGCTTATTTTCTTAATATTTTCCATATCTGTTTAATTATCCCACTACTTCAGGTTTTTAGAGTTTAGTGAGGTTCACTTAGATGCTTGCAGTAATGTCACAATGGCCTTCCTGCCTCTAATTTGACCCCTTCCTTGGGTCTGTTTAAAATGTACACCTATGGGCAGCCCGGGTGGCTCAGCGTTTTAGCGCCGCCTTCGGCCCAGGGTGTGAACCTGGAGACCCAGGATCAAGTCCTGCGTCGGGCTTCCTGCATGGAGCCTGTTTCTTCCTTTGCCTGTGTCTCTGCCTCTTTCTGTGTGTCTCTCACGAATAAATAAAATCTTCGGAAAAAAAATGCACACCTAAATATATTACACCTCTACCTTTTCCCTCAGAATAAATTCCAAATTCCTGGTGTAGCATTAGGACTCTATTGCAGGGGATCCCTGGGTGGCGCAGCGGTTTAGCGCCTGCCTTTGGCCCAGGGCGCGATCCTGGAGACCCGGGATCGAATCCCATGTCAGGCTCCC
Organism: Canis lupus familiaris; assembly: GCF_011100685.1. NCBI lineage: Eukaryota > Metazoa > Chordata > Mammalia > Carnivora > Canidae > Canis > Canis lupus. The sequence continues at coordinate 72,322,345 of NC_049225.1, forward strand.
AGTGCATGGAGCCTGCTTCTCCCTCTGCCTGTCTCTGCCTCTCTCTCTCTCTCTGTGTGTGACTATCATAAATAAATGAAAAAAAAAAAAAAAAAAAAAAGGACTCTATTGCAGTTGACAAAAATTTAAGACTTTATGTTAGTTTAAGCAAAAGAATTTATTAGCCTTCAAAACTAAGAAATCCAAGTGTAGAACTACTTCCACAAGGCTAGTTCCAGAGCCTTGATACCTTCAGGGCTTTCTCTAGGTCAGTTCAGCCCTTCTTTTCATGTTTATTCTTTGTGTCTGCAGTTTGCTGCATACCTCTTGGGAGAATGCAGGCAGTGTCAAGTTACTTTGTTTTGGTTACTCCAACAGAGACGCCCCAGGAACGGTTCTGATTAACTCAAGCTTGAGTCATGGACTCAGTCTTGGGGTATGATGATATAGGATCATCATCCAAACCATACAGAACAGAAAAGAAGTGGGATCCCTGGGTGGCACAGCGGTTTGGCGCCTGCCTTTGGCCCAGGGCGCGATCCTGGAGACCCGGGATCGAATCCCACGTCTGGCTCCCAGTGCATGGAGCCTGCTTCTCCCTCTGCCTGTGTCTCTGCCTCTCTCTCTCTCTCTCTCTCTCTGTGACTATCATAAATAAAAAAAAAAAAAAAAACAGAAAAGAAGTGCTTTTTTTTTTTTTTTTTTTTTTTTTAAAGAAGTGCTTTCTTAATTGAATGCTAGGCAAACAACATTTCAAATCAGTCCACAAAATCTGTCCACTTGTTTACCAATACTTCCTTGTACAATAATGAAAACTATAAACCCATAGATCCAAGAAATACGAACCTAGAGCAGGACAGATGCAAAATCACACCAAAGCACATCATAATCAAATTCTAAGCAAATAAGTAGAAGGGAGCTTCCTCAGCCTGATAAAAGACAACTATAAAAAATGTACAGCTAAGAACACACCTAATGGTAGGAGACAACACTTTCTGCAAGATTGGGAACAAAATATGTATATTTCTTTTCTTTTTTTATATATTTATGATAGGCACACAGTGAAAGAGAGGGGCACAGACACAGGCAGAGGGAGAAGGCAGGCGCTAAACCACTACGCCACCCAGGGATCCCTGTGTATTTCTTTTCAACCTTGTGTTTGAGGTTCTGATCATGGTGATTTGGCAAACAAAAGAAATTTAAGACATATAAATTAGAAAAGCAGAAGTAAATGTGAGATTATCCATAGACAATTACCTATATAGAAAACCCTATATAATATACAGAAAATAGCACTGCTAAATAGGAAAAGCTACTAGGACTGAGAAGCAAAATCACAGGATACAAGGTCAACCTACAAAATCAATTGCATTTCAAGAACCATTATATTAAGGGTGCCTGGCTGGCTCAGTCGGAAGACTGTGCAACTATTGATCTTCAGGTTGTGAGTTTGAGTCCTACGTTGGGTGGAGAGATTACTAAAAAATAGACTTTAAAGAAAAAAAGGTTAACATTTATCAAAACGTATACATACACAGATCATACATGATACCATTTGTAGTTGAGATGTAAACATAAAAATCCAATATTGAATCATAACTGCATAAAATTAACTGCAGTACATAGTATATTACTGTAATAATTTAGTAGTTCACCTGCTTTTTCATTTTTAGGTTTTATTTATTTGAGACAGAGGAGAGAGGAGCAGAGGGAGAGGGAAGCAGACTCCCCACTGAGCAGGGAGCTAGATGCCGAGCATGATCCCAGGACCCTGGGATCAGGACCTGAGTCGAAGACAGATGTTCAACTGACTGAGCTGTCCAGACACCCTTTGCCTCCTGTTTCTATTGCAGCTCAAATGTTGCAAATATCTGCTTAAAATGCCAAGTGATGCTAATCATGTAAGCAATTGTCTCTCCAGTAAATTGTATAATGCAGTAAAAAGAGCTCTCTTGTGGTTCTTGTGCATTTTTCACATTTAGTGCTATTTCATAAACCTCAGATAACAACAATCCAAAGTGCCACTAGTGATGCTAAAAGAGCTCTCAAAAAGCAAATTCATGACATTACAAGAAAAAGTTGAATTGCTTGGTGTGAGGTCTGCAACTGTGGTTACCCAACATTTCAAGATAAATTAATCCAATGTAAGGACCATTGTAAAAAAAAGAAAAGTCATGAAGCTGACACTGTAGCTTCACCAGCAAGTATTAAAACCTTTCACTTTTCACAAAATACGTTTTTATCTTGAAGATGCACCTTTTATGTGCATGCAGGATTCCTATAGGGAAGGCATATTTAGGGGCACCTGGGTACTCGGTCAGTTAGACACCTGCCTTCAGCTCAGGTTATGATCTCAGGGTCCTGGGATCAAGCCCTGCGTCGGACTCCCTGCTCAGACTGGAGAGTCTGCTTCTCCCTCTCCCTCTGCCTCCCACCCCAGCTTGCGCTACCTCTCTCGAATGAATGAAAATCCTTAAAAAAAAAAAAAAAAAGTCATACCTGTAGACTCCTATGATTCAAGAAAAAGTGAAGTCATTATGTGGCAACTTAGAGCAAAAAGAATGTGAAGAATCTAAAGCTGGAGAATTTAATGCCAACAAAAGGTTTGATAAATTTCAAGAGTGGTTTGGCTTAAAAAATATCAAGATAGGTGCGCCTGGCTGGCTTAGTCAGAATAGCAACTGACTTGATCTTGGTGTTGTGAGTTCAATTCCCACATTGGATGTAGAAATTGCTTAAATAAAAACTTTAAAAAATCAAGATAATAGGAGAAGCGGCTTCTGCCAACCAAGAGGCAGCTGCTAAGTTCTCAGATGCCATTAAAATTATTGAGGAGTGATGGGGATCCCTGGGTGGCTCAGCGGTTTGGCACCTGCCTTTGGCCCAGGACGCGATCCTGGAGTCCCAGGATGGAGTCCCATGTCGGGCTCCCGGCATGGAGCCTGCTTCTCCCTCCTTCTGTGTCTCTGCGCCTCTCTCTCTCTCTCTCTCTGTCTATCATAAATAAATCTTTAAGAAAAAAATTATTGAGGAGTGGGACACCTGAGTGGCTCAGGGGTTGGGTGCCTGCCTTGGGCCCAGGGCGTGATACTGGAGTCCCGGGATCAAGTCCCACATTGGGCTCCTTGCAGGGAGCCTACCTCTGCCTGTGTCTCTGCCTCTCTCTCTCTCTCTCTCTCTCTCTCTGTGTGTGTGTGTGTGTGTCTCTCATGAATAAATAAATAAATTCTTTTTAAAAAATTACTGAGGAGAAAGGATATCTGCCTGAACAGGTGTTTGATGCAGACAAAAGTTCTTTATTATGGGGAGGGGGGGGTGCCACAAAGGACATTTATTAGGAAGAGAAGAGAACACCAGTATTTAAGATAGGAAAGATAGGCTAAATTTACTGTTCTGTGCAAATGCAATCAGGTTTATGACCAGGCTGCCCTTAGCTATAAAATTGCTAATTCCGGAGCCTGGAAGGGAAAAGATAAACACTAGCAGCATTTTTATTGTATAACAAGAAAGTCTGGACAACGAAAACCCTTTTCCTGTATTGGTTCCATTGATGCTTCATCCCTGATGTCAGGAAGTACTTTGCTAATAAGGGACTGCCATTTAAAGTTCTTTTGATATTGGACAATGTCCCTGACAACCTAAAACTTTGTATTCAATAGAGAAGACATCGAAGTGGTCTACTTGCGCCTAAACACAACGTCTTCAATTCAGCCTCTAGATCAGGGTGTCATAAGGACCCCTAAGACTCGTTACACATGGTATTCTATGGAAAGAACTGTCAATGCTATGGAAGAGAATTCCAATAGAGATTCTTTGGAGTCTGGGAGGATCACACTATTGAATATGTTATTGCTGTTTACAGAAAAAGCAGTGAAAGCCATCAAGCCTGAAACAATAAATTCCTGCTGGAGAAAACTGCGTCCAAATATTGTGCCTGACTTCACAGGATTTACAACAAAACCAAGAAAATCATGAAAGACATCAATTATGGCAAAAAAAAAAAAAAAAAAAAAAGGTAGGGGTAAAAGGTTTCAAGATATGGATCCTGGAGTGCTCACTTCGGCAGCAAATATACTAAAATTGGAACAATACAGAGAAGATTAGCATGGCCCCTGCACAAGGATAACGTGCAAATTCGTGAAGTGTTCCATATTTTTTCACTCATGTGGAATATAAGAAATAGTGAAAGGGACTATAAGGGAAAGGAGGGAAATTGAGTGGGGGGAAATTAGAGAGGAAGACAAGCCATGAGAGACTCCTAACTCTGGGAAACAAACAAAGGGTTGCAGAAGGGGAAGGAAGGTGGGGGATGGGGTAACTGGGTGACGGGCACTAAGAAGAGCACTTGATGGGATGAGCACTGAGTGTTCTATGTTGGCAAATTGAATTTAAATAAAATATTTTTTTAAAAAAAGATATGGATCCTGGAGAAATTCAAGAGCTAGTAGATATCACCACCAAAGGAATTAACAGAAAACAATAAAGTTGAATGCTTCCAAACAAATGCCAGATGATGGAGAAGACAGAAGAAGCAGTGCCAGAAAACAGCCTGACATTAGACAAGCAGGCAGAAGGGTTCTGATTATTCAAGAGTGCTTTTGACTTCCTTTATGACATGGACCCTTCTGTGATATGGGCACTGAAACTAAAGCGAACCGTGGAAGAAGTAGTACCACATATAAATATTTTTAGAAAAATGAAAGAGCAGGGAAGTCAGACAGAAATCACAGTGTATTTCCATAAAGTTACACAGCATGTGTCTGCACCCCCCCCCTCCCCGGGCCTCCCCTCCCAACTCTTCCACCTTTCTGCCTTTGCCATCCCTGTGTCTCTGTGCAAGCCTGGCGCCTCCTCTTCCTTCTCCTCAGCCTACTCAACTCAACATGAAGACAATAATGATGAAGACCTTTATGATGATCCTCTTCTACTTAGTGAATAGCACTTATTTTTTTAAATTATTTATTTATTTATTAATGAGACACAGAGAGAGAGAGGGAGAGGCAGAGACACAGGCAGAGGGAGAAGCAGGCTCCTCACAAGGAGCCCAATGCAGGACTCATTCCTGGATCCTGGGATCACAACCTGAGCTGAAGGCAGGTCCCCAACCGCTGAGCCACCCAGGTGTCCTTTCCTGTGAAAATCTAATAACTGCACAGTAAGAACCATGTGAGATGTTTTATATCATTATTGTCTTACCTCCTAAGTATTAATCTGTAGAACATCATGTACAAGATGTTTACAGAAATGGATAGCCTTTCTCTACATAGGCATTAGGTTAATGATATTTTTTTTAAGATTTTATTTATTTATTCATGAGAGACACAGAGAGAGGCAGAGACACAGGCAGAGGGAGAAGCAGGCTCCCTGTGGGGAACCCGATGCGGGACTTGATCCCAGGACTCCTGTATCATGCCCCAAGTCAAAGGCAGACAGATGCTCAACAGCTGAGCCACCCAAGCATCCCATAGGTGAGTGATACTTAATACAAAATTAATAATGTGTTAATTTTCTTAGAGTTTTATAACTTTGCTTTCAAAAATTACATTACTATACGTAATGGCTCTCTGATGATTGGAACAACTGCATATCTGCCATTCATAAAAAAGAAAACAGCTCAATAAATTGGATAAAATGATTGGATAAAATGATTTTATATTGGCATACCAACTCTTTGGAATTATTTTTTGACTCAGATAATGTTATCTGTGTTTTTCAATACAGTTTTATGGGATAGGTAATCCATCATGACCCTGCACATCCACACCCTTGCAGGTCATGCCCAGAATGCACAGCCCTGATTGCTCTTTCCCAGGCCATTTCTGAGGGCTGTGTTTGCTGAGGTAATGAGTTGGTCTACTAGCCCACTCACTATAAAAGTGGGAAATCTCCCAGCTAAACAATTCTCCTATAACACAACCCCCTTCATCCTTCTAACCACGTGTATTGCCTTGTGGTAATTGGGAGGTATGGAGAACCTCGTGGACATTGTACTGACACTCCACCTACTGCTTTTGCCTTGAGAAATAGTCTGTAACCTCAAAAATTCTCATGGCTTTTGCCATTCTTTATGGTAATAGTAACAAGTAAAAATTCGTTAGCTTGCACACAAAGTAAAATCCCAAACTCTTGGGATGCCTGGGTGGCTCAGGGGTTGAGCATTTGCCTTTGGCTCAGGGCATGATCCCGGCCTGGGATCAAGTCCTGCATCGGGGCCTCCCTCTGCCTGTGTCTGTGCCACTCTCTCTCTCTCTCTCTATGTCTATCATGAATAAATAAGTAAATCTTAAAAAAATAAATAAATAAAACTAATCCTAGTTTAAGATGGTAAAATGGGAAGTACATCTTAGAATGTATGAAATATGGTACTTGGTGTAGTGGATATTTTTTGTTTATGATTTGTTCTTCAGCATCCTGATAGCAACCTGACTTGGGGTATCTAATCATTAGGGTACTTGATATAATGAATTTTAAAATCTCTCCATTTTTTTCTTTCATTTTCCTAACAAGAACCCAATTTTATTAAACTACCTGTCCTTCCCCAATTTAGACCAGGGTAGGTCCTCACAGATAAAAGCCAATCTGGATAACTCACCCATCCTCACACTGTTTGTGTATCATGAAATCCTAAGTCCTACCTGGCTCAGTTAGTTAGCTGAGGTAGGGCAATGTGGGAGGACAGGTTATGTACTATTAATATGGCTACTAAGATCCACCTTAGTCTGTGTAGAACAGCAGTTCTCAATGAGTCTCCCAAGTCAGCACCCACAGGAGGCCTTGTGCTTACAATCTGCCTCAAGAAGCTCATTTCTCATTTCCTGAATGAGTCCTACATTTATTCCATATGATGCAAGCTGAGCCCGAACCTGGGAACCTAGAGATTTCTAGGAGATTCTCCTTTGGAGCAGCAGCTTTCCACTCCTGGGGCAGCTATGCATTTTGACCACATTTTTGAATAAGCTAATAACCTTTGAGGCATATGAGAAGCCTCATCAGAACATCTTGAGAAAATGATACTTCTTGCCATCAGATTAATCAAATAGTTTGTCCTCTTAGTTCCCTTTAAAACTTAATAAAGACAAAGAAAGAACGAAAAAACCCCAAACCTGAACTCATGATCTTCCTTCACTGCGCTATCAAAATCCTACTCATCCTTTAAAGGTGAATCTGTTGGGGTTCTGATCTCTTTTTTATTCTAGTCAAGCAGAATTTTATTTTTGTTTAAACAGTACCTTTCAGGGACACCTGAGTGGCTAACTTGGTTAAGCGTCAGCTTTCGGCTGGTGCCATGATCTCAGGGTCCTGGAATCAAGCTCTGAATCGGCCTCCCTGCAAAGCAGGGAGTCTGCTTCTCCCTCTCCCTCTGCCCACCCCCTGACTCATGCATGTGCATGCCCTCTCTTTCAAAGAAATCAGTAAAATCTTTTGAGAAATTAATGGTAGCTTTAAATGTATTCATTTTATTTATTTTAAAAAATATTTATTTATTTATTCATGAGAGACACAGAGAGAGAGAGAGAGAGAGGCAGAGACACAGGCAGAGGGAGAAGCAGGCTCCATGCAGGGAGCCCGATGTGGGACTCGATCCTGGGTCTCCAGGATCACACCCCAGGCCAAAGGCGGCACCAAACCGCTAAGGTACCCAGGCTGCCCTATTCATTTTATTTTTAAAAATAATTTGTTTATAGAGATAATCTCTGCACCCAATGGGGGCTCAAACTCATAACTCGTCACTCCAAGATCAAGAGTATCATGCTTTACGGAGTCATTGTGGCACCCCAATATATGATTTTTTAAAAACTGGTTTCCAGGCACCTGAGTGGCTCAGTCAGTTGAGCATCTAACTCTTGATTTTGGTTCAGGTCATGATTTCAGGTGTGTGAGATCAGGCCCTGTGTCGGGCTCTGGGCTGAGTGTGAAGCCTGTATGGGATTCTCTCTATATATTTCTCTCTGCATGCCCCACTCTAAAAACAAACAAAAATCTCTGATTTTAATTGAAATAACATACAGAAAAGCACACAAATAAATCATAGGATAAGTTTTCTCAAAGTGTATACATTTGTTTACCACCAGTAGAGATATAAAACCTTACCCAAAAGCATATATATTCTTTCCTATGTCCTGTCTTGATAGCCAAGGAATTTGAGCCAGTCCTGCTTTTTTCCTCTACATAGGTTTGTTTGTTTTTTTCCTTTTGATGTTTTTTTCTGGAAATAGAAATAACTGAGCCTGGGTGGCTCAGTCAGTTAAGCACCTGCCATCAGCTCAGGTCCTGATCCCAGGGTCCTGGGCTCGAGCCCTTGTGTCTGACTCCCCTCTCATTTGGGCCTCTGCTTCTCTCTCTCTCCCTCTGCTCTTCCCCCTGTTTGTACTTTCCCTATTTCAAATAAATAAATAAATAAAAATCTTTAAAAAATAAAGAAAGAAATAACAACTCCAATTGCTCTTTACACAAGAGGAGAATTTAGGATTTGAAATTAAAAGGCTGCATGTTACAACAGTACTGTTATGCTCATCTAGAGATAAAGGATCAACAGCAGCTTGGTAAACTATCAAAGCATCCCCGCACAGTCCATCTGTCAGGTGACACAGTTGTTGTGGGTCTCTTTCTGAAGTCTAGCCTCAGAAGAGAAAGAAGAGGTTGATTCACTGTTACTGAGATGACATATGGATCTATAGTGCTTGCCATGAGAAATAGTCTTTTGTCTCTGACAACTCTGGCAACTCTAACGGCTTGCATAGTTCAGTTTAACAGTTTCTGTTGAACTGGAAGATGGTCAAAATGGCTTCTGGATACTTACTCATTGTCTGCCCAACTACGTGAAAAATTGACCCTCCAAATGACAAGCAATGGGAAGCATACTTAAAATATAAAATGACTGCATTTCAGGTGACAGGGAAAATCCATGATTACCTATTGCTACTGTAATCTTGCAACTCACCTTGTCACAGTGATTAGTCTATAAATGACACTTTACTAAAGCCTAAACCAATAAATGCTTTTTTTTTCTTCTTTTTTTTATGACAAGAGATTGACTCAAAGTGGAATATGTGACTTAAATTGTTCCAATCAGAGTGAAGTATAGGTTGGAGAAATAGATCTTTTTTCAGGATGCGGTATCATAGTGTAAGCTCTAAGATATCTGTAGCTTTTTGCTACCGTAACAGAAATGACACTTTTTTTTTAAAGATTTTATTTATTTATTCATGAGAGACACAGAGACACAGGCAGAGGGAGAAGCAGGCTCATCAGGGAGCCCGATGCGGGACTCGATCCTGGGTCTCCAGGATCACACCCTGTGCCGAAGGCAGGCGCTCAACCACTGAGCCACCCAGGCATCCCGACACTTAAAAAAATATATATTTTATTTATTTATTTATTTGAGAAAGCAAGAACAAGCCAGCGGGAGGAACAGCGGGAGAGAGAGAAGCAGACTCCCCACGGAGCAGGGAGCCCAATAAGGGATCATGACCTGAGCCAAAGGCAGATGCTCAACCAGCTGAGCCACCCTGGCGCCCCACGGAAATGATACTTTTAAAGAATATTTTGGGAAGTAACTTTATAGTCATTGAAATTTGCTGCCTTAGGGACACCTAGGTGGCTCAGTGGTTGAGTGTCTGCCTTCAGCTCAGGGTGTGATTGTGGGGTCCTAGGATCAAGTCCCGCATCAGGATCCCCACAAGGATCCTGTTCTCCCTTTGCCTATGTCTCTGCCTCTCTCTCTCTCTGTGTCTCTCATGAAAAAATAAATTTAAAGAATCTTAAGAAAAATTTTGTTGCCTTACATATAAGTCACGGTTCTGAGAAAGAAGAACTGTGTTTGTGCTATGTATTTTTACAGGAATTTGACATTATCCAACCAAGGAACTAGTTTAAGCAGTCTCTGTAATGCTGTTTCTGTGCATCAGATGCTGGAGCTTGAAGTTCATAGAGCAGTCAGGCAGCAAGGGAAGGCGACTGCAAAGTAGAAGACAGCAAGGACAGGTGGAGCTGGAGCTCAGGACCAAAACCCATGTCAGTCTTGTTGCTTCTGACCTTGGTGGTACCTCATGTCCTGCAGAAGCTGGGGCCTTTGTGGAACTAAATACTTCCACCTGGCCCAGGAGTTGGGAGACTTTGCAAGAAGATCCAAGGGAAGTTAAAGCAGCTGCAAAGTCAGAGATAAGTGACCATATATAGGTCACGCTATAAGACACCTGCTTTGCTTCTGCCCTGGAAATCTCCCATAAGAATCTTCCTTGTGGTCTACTCTGGCTAGAGGCATATTGGGAGCGGATTCAGCTTAGCCAAGTCAACAGAGTTCAAAGCTACCACACTATCCATTCATCGGATCAGTGATATTCACTTCTTCAGATAGAAGATAGATACCACCGAAAACAAAGTTTTCATTTTCAGCTTCAAGGCTCCAAGTAGAATTATTTGATTCTTTAACAAGACAGCTGCCTAAACAGTTCAGCTTTGTTCACAGAGAAGGGGGTTCTCTCAATTTCTTGTTAAATATCAAATTCTAAACATTGATGTCTGAATATGACATTGTGCCAAAAGCCACAATACAAAGGCAATCCAGGGGATCCCTGGGTGGCCCAGTGGTTTAGCGCCTGCCTTTGGCCCAGGGCGTGATCCTGGAGTCCCGGGATCGAGTCCCACGTTGGGCTCCCTGCATGGAGCCTGCTTCTCCCTCTGCCTGTGTCTCTGCCTTTCTCTCTGTCTCTATGTCTCTCATGAATAAATAAATAAAATCTTTTAAAAAAACAAACAAACAAAGGCAATCCAGAGGAGACTCAGAATATGAGGAAGAGGAGAGTACTATGCAGGCAAGAAGCAGCAGCCCTTCTGGCTTAGTGGAAACAAGGAATCAGATGTGCATGTATTTCAAGATAAAATCTCATGAGGATGGAGTTGAGGAGAAAGTTGAAAGCAGAGTAGTTTTTCTCTGTCATTGGAAAAAATTGTCCTTTAGGATGTTCCCCCAATGGGGGGTGTGTGTGATCCCATCAGAACAAAACATGGTGATATGATAGGGAAAGGAACTGAATCATTCCTGACCTGCTCTCAGCTCTTATGCCAAGTTTGAGGCATATAACTCACATGCTCTGGGGAAGTTGAGAGCAAGGGACCAACCCACTGTAGAGGCACGAATGGAAAGACCAAGATTGAGCCTTAGTGGGCAGTGTAGCATCATCAAGGGAGATGCTTGCTGTACCACAGTAAATACCAATCCAAGAGATCAGGAGCAAATATCAAACATCCTGAAGCAGATGGTAAGAATATAGAACACAAAGTTTGAACACAAGTAGTCTTTCCTCCATTGTCTTTAGGGCACGTAACCCCTCCTACCATTATCATTATGAATCGACTTGGTAAATTAAGTAGAATGAGAAAAAGAAAACTCAGAAGATACGCCATTTATTTGAAATTCTTACCAAAGAAGAAATGGAAGTACTATTAATTGTCAATATGAAGACTTTCCCTACTACGCACTGAGGTAGAGACTCATGAGGTATATTCAGTTACAGAAAAAAATTATAAACTACACTTTCTTTGTGAAATGGTAGATTTGCCATCTTCTTACTTTACTACTAAAGAAGCCAGCCTGAAGACAAAGGGCAGAGTGAAGAGAATTAGAGAATAATAGAACCAGAACCCCGTCTGATCAAAACTTGCAAGAAATCTGCTGAATCTCTGCATCAATGAGCCAATCATTTATTGTTTGGTTTCTTTTATTGTTACATCCAGATTAGGTTCTATGTTACTTAAGATCTTAAAGATCTTGCTTAAAGGTTAGCAATTTAAATTAGCCAGTAGTTCACAGAATTTGGAATTAAACATAGGATGTCTAACATCCAAATCTGGACTCTTTTTTTTTTTCCAGAAGATTTACTTATTTATTTGAGTAAGAACACAAGGGGGAGGGGTAGAGAAGAGAGACAGTCTTAAGCAGACTCTGCGCTGTGGATGGGGTGGGTATGGAGTGTGACATGTAGCTTGATCTCATCATCTGGAGATCACAACCATAAGATCACCACTGGAGATCATGGCCTGAGCCAAACCAAGAGTCAGGTGCTTAACTGAGTGGGCCACCCAGGTGCCCCACAAAACTTGGACTCTTAATCACCATAACACGTAGGTGTAGCTTAATTGCCATTCCCTTTGCTGAATCTGCAACTACTTGCTGCTACTCAAAATATGGTTCGAGGACTTGGAGTATGGCAACACATGGAACCTTCTTAGGAAAGTGTATCTCAAGGCCTCAGTCACCCCAAACCTACTGAATCAAAATCTGCATTTTAAAGAGCCTCAAGTGATTCATATGTGTCTTATGGTTTGAGAAATACCATTTCAAGTCATTCTTTGGATTCTTACAACATGTTCCTTATTCATTGCTAGTTAAATATTCATCTATGTCCTCACCAAACAAGATAACCTTGTAAGCAGGAAATACGTATTACTATTTTTAAAATCTAACTACTTGTAATAATTGTCCACCAAATTAGTTGTCCATAATAATAATGGTCCACCAAAACATTCTTTCAGTATTACTGGGTACATTGCCAATCTACATTTCCCAGCCTCCCTTGCAATGTCCGTGTGATTAAGTTCTCTCTAGGGCAACATAAGAAATATTGTGTACTATCTCTGGGATCAGATATTAAGACTGTGGACATTCTCTCATTTTCCCCTTCCCTTGGCGGAAATCCACTCTGATCCAATTTGATTATGCAATAAGACTGAAAAATGTCAGAGCAAGTATCTAGAAGGAACTCGAATCTCTTAATTATCATATGGATGAGAGCTACTCCTCCAAACTGAAATTACTCACCTTGTAATAGTTATATAAGAGAGAAGTAAATGTCTCTGTTCTTTAGGCCACTGATTTATTGTAGGGGTTTTTTGATATGGCACACTAGTCTTACTAAGTAATTCATCACTCCATCTTATAATAGACCTCAGTTTAAAATGATTCCCCTTGTGGTCAGAGAATGACCTCAAATACACACAAATAGGGGATCCCTGGGTGGCGCAGCGGTTTAGCGCCTGCCTTTGGCCCAGGGCGCGATCCTGGGGACTCGGGATCGAGTCCCACGTCGGGATCCCGGTGCATGGAGCCTGCTTCTCCCTCTGCCTGTGTCTCTGCCTCTCTCTCTGTGACTATCATAAAAAAAAAAAATACACGCAAATAAGCACTCAGCAACCATTTCTGTCCTATGTGATTCTACCTATACCTGATTGATCCAGAATTGGATCCCAGCTGCACTGTTTGTATTTTCCCCCCCAAGAGATTTGCAATTTTGAACTGAGAATAACTGGAATTGAGTCGTGTTAGTGGCAAGGTGTTTTTTTTTTTTTTTAAAGATTTTATTTATTTATTCATGACAGAGAGAGAGAGAGACAGAGAGACAGAGAGACAGAGATACGGCAGAGGGAGAAGCAGGCTCGCAAGGAGCCCTACGTGGGACTCGATCCAGGGTCTCCAGGATCAGGCCCTGGGCCCAAGGTGGCGCTAAACCGCTGAACCACAAAAAACCCCCCCAAAAAAACAAAAAACAAAAAACAAAAAACGCTGAGCCACCCAGGCTGCCCTGTGGCAAGGCTTTAAAGCAGTGCTGTACAGTACAGGAGCCACTAGCCACATGTGGTTATTTCAATTTAATTAAAATAAGAAATTAAAAAAAAAATAAGAAATTCAGTGTCTCAGTTGCTCTAGTTACATTTCAGGTGTTTAATGCCATTGTGGCTAACAGCTACCATTTTGGACAAAGCAGACATAGAACCTTTTTACCACTGGGGATCCCTGGGTGGCTCATTGGTTTAGAACCTGCCTTGGGTCCAGGGAGTGATCCTGGAGTCCCAGGATCGAGTCCCACATTGGTCTCCCTGTGTGGAGCCTGCTTCTCCCTCTGCCTCTGTCTCTCATGAATAAATAAATAAAATCTTAAAAAAAAAAAAAAAAAAAAAAGAACCTTTTCACCATTACAGAAATTTCTACGGGAGAGCACTGCTCTATAGAGAATGCCCATGATCTGTCTGGTTCCAGTTCCTCCAAGGACCATTCCTTACATTCTGTGGGATACACCAGAATCTCTACAATAAATTCTCTCTTGCTTAAACTAATTAGATTTGATTTTATTATCTGCTACCTAAAGGATTTCAGTTATACATCTGGCACTATTAACTACAAGACATCAAAACTGCTGCTGTGAGAATTCTTTTTTTTTTTATTAAGATTTTATTTATTCATTCATGAGAGACAGAGAGAGAGAGAGAGAGAGAGAGAGAGAGAGAGAGAGGTAGAGACACAAGCAGAGGGAGAAGCAGCTCCACACAGGGAGCCCAATGTGGGACTCGATCAGGCACTGGGCTGAAGGCGGCGCTAAACCGCTGAGCCACCCGGGCTGCCCGAGAATTCGTTTTTTTAAAAAAATCTTTTTACTTATTCATGAGAGACACACACAGAGAGAGAGGCAGAGACATAGGCAGAGGGTGAAGCAGGCTCCCCACCAGGAGCCTGATGTGGGACTTGATCCTAGGACCTTGGGATCACAATCTGATGCTCAACCACTGAGCCACACAGGTGCCCTGCAGTGAGAATTCTTAGGCTTATTTTTATTTGATCTTATTTGGATTTTCACTTGGTTGGCTACTCCATCCTAGGGTTTCATGACACTAGTCTTTTGGTTTTCTTCCACTCCTTTGACATTTTTTAAAAAATTATTTTATTTTATTTTATTTATTTATTTATGATAGTCACACAGAGAGAGAGAGAGGCAGAGACACAGGCAGAGGGAGAAGCAGGCTCCATGCACCGGGAGCCTGACGTGGGACTCGATCCCGGGTCTCCAGGATCGCGCCCTGGGCCAAAGGCAGGCGCCAAACCGCTGTGCCACCCAGGGATCCCCTCCTTTGACATTGTCATAAGAATTGGTATTCTCAGGGGGCACCTGGGTGGCTCAGTTGGTTAAGTGTCTGACTCTTGGTTTTGGTTCAGGTCATGATCTCAGGGTTGTGAGATCAAGCCCTACGTTGGGGCTGAGCACACTTCCATCTTGTGTTTCCACCTTCTTCATTGCAGAGGTCAAAAGAAAGAATTTGGAAAAGGCACACATTCCCTGAACACGCCTCACTAACACGGCCATATCTGATTGGCAAGAAATAGCCAATGGCTGCATCTAGATACAAAGGGGTCCAGACATGTGGTTTTTGTGTGCTGAGGAAGATGAAGTGACATGAACATTGGACATGAACATTGGTGGGCAGTAGCAAATTTCACAGGCATCTCAAGGCATTTTCCTAAATAACGAGGTGGTCCTCTAGAAATAAATTCTCATCTTAGATGGTAAGAACACTAATTGTTTATATGCTGCTTTGAAAGACATTCCATACTCTGAAAAAAATATTCAAAAATATATATTTCTTAAAAATTTATTTTTTTAAGAGGGGAGGCAAATGAATTGAAGGAGGGGCAGAGGGAGAGAATCTCAAGTAGACTCCCCTGGAGCATGGAGCCCTTCACAGGGTGGATCTCACAACCCATGAGATCAGACATTAGCCAAAACAAACAGACACTTAACCAACTGAGCCACCCAGGTGCCCCTCAACAATATTTTTCTTTTATGATTTCATTTTTTAAATTTAAATATCGATACCCCTGGAATATATATTGGTGTGCAGTATGGATCAAGCTTTATTCCAAAAAAGGGGTTCAGTTGCATTAAGCCACTGAGATTTAGGGAGTATTTGTTACAGAATATATTCTACTCTGACCGAAATGAAGTTATAGGACTTAGATGGATCTAAGACAAGAAAAATATTTCTCCTATTTTGTATTAATATTCATTTGGTGTTAGAAAAAGATACGTGGGGATCCCTGGGTGGCGCAGCGGTTTAGCGCCTGCCTTTGGCCCAGGGCACGATCCTGGAGACCTGGGATCGAGTCCCACGTCGGGCTCCCGGTGCATGGAGCCTGCTTCTCCCTCTGCCTATGTCTCTGCCTCTCTCTCTCTGTGTGACTATCATAAATAAATGAAAAAATGAAATGAAAAAAAAAATTAAAAAAAAAAAGAAAAAGATACTTGGATTAGAGAGGGAAGAGCTAGTTCTATATAGATGTATCCATCAAATAGAGCCAAGAAAGTTTTAAGAGGGATATCTTAATATTGAATATTGACACACGGTTACCCCCAAATGCTCAAAGTCCCTACACAAAATTGTCATATATGGATAATTAGTAATAAATTAAAGATCCAAACCCACATAATGTATAACACCAAGAGTAAACCCTAATTAAACTATGGACTCTGAGTGATGATGATATGTCAACAGAAGTTCATTAATTATAACAAATGTACCAATGTGGTACAGGATATTGATAATGGGGGAGAGGCTATGCTTTTGTGGGAGCAAGGGACTATATGTGGGACCTCTATATCTGCCTCTCAGTTTTCTTGTGAACCTTAAACTGCTCAAAAAAATAATAAATAAAGCCTTAGGGGTATCTGAGTGGCTCAGTCAGTTAAGCATCCAAATCTTTTTTTTTCTTTTTCTTTTTTTTTTTTTAAAGATTTTTATTCATTCATTCATAGAGATGCAGAGAGAGAGGCAGAGACACAGGCAGAGGGAGAAACAGGCTCCATGCAGGGAGCCCGAAGCGGGACTTGATCCAGGGTCTCCAGGATCACGCCTTGGGCTGCAGGCAGGGCCAAACCACTGCACCACCGGGGCTGCCCAGCATCCAACTCTTGATTTTGGCTCAGGTCATGATTTCAGGGTGGTAAGGTCAGGGTGCTTCTGGCTCTGGGCTCAGTGGGGTGTCTGCTTGAATATTCTGTCTCTCTGCTCCTCCCCCAAGTTGTGGGTAAATGGGCCAGTGAGCTCTTTCTGTCTCTAAAATAAGTAAATCTTTATTTTTTTAAAATTTTTATTTATTTATGATAGAGAGAGAGAGAGGCAGAGACACAGGCAGAGGGAGAAGCAGGCTCCATGCACCGGGAGCCCGACGTGGGACTCGATCCCGGGTCTCCAGGATCGCGCCCTGGGCCAAAGGCAGGCGCCAAACCGCTGCGCCACCCAGGGATCCCCCTAAGTAAATCTTTAAAAAAATAAATAGTGACATCAGCTGACATTTTATTTAAATGAAGATAAGAATAATGAAAATCTTATAAAAATAGACTGTTATTCCGTATTTTCGTACAACTTACATCAACAAAATTAAAAGGTCAATGATAGATTTGCTCTATTTGGCAGAATAATAACTTAATTCTCATAATTATTTACAATAATAAAAACTTGAACAATGCCATTGAACAAATGGTCAGAGAATATAAAGAGAATTCATAAAAGGAAAATTACAGGGCAGCCTGGGTGGCCCAGCAGTTTAGTGCCGCCTTCAGCCCAGGTCGTGATCCTGGAGACCGGGGATGGAATCCCACGTCGGGCTCCCTGCATGGAGCCTGCTTCTCTCTCTGCCTCTCTCATGAATAAATAAAATCTTTAAAGAAAAAATAAAAAACAAGGAGTCAATATATACTTTAAAGTTATTGATTTAGTATTTCTCCGTCCTGGCTGCATATTAGAATTATTCGGAGAGCTATTTAAAAATACTGGCCCTTGGGAGCCACTACTGAAGATTCTGATTTGATTGATCCCAGATAGAACCCAGTTTCTCTTGCTTTTAAAAGTGCTCCAGGATCACGCCCCGGGCCGAAAGCAGATGCTCAACCACTGAAGCCACCTAGGTGTTCCTGACTCCTTGTTTTTAATATTAAAGACTAAACCTAGATGTACACAAATGTTAACGTGTAAGAACTTCAGGAAAGTCATTATGGTGTAAATGGAGAATAAAGTAAATGCTCAATAAAGAAACATCGCAGAATACGAAATCAAAATCCCCGGGACCAAGCCCAGGACCTCAAGCCGTGACGAGGAGGGCGAGGAGGGAACAGAGCAGGCACCGCCTGCGGCACTGGGAGTCAAGCTTCGGGGAAAGATGCCTTTCCAGGGTGGCCAGAGCTCTAGAGCGGCTCGCGGGCGACCGGGCCGCGGCCACGAGGCCGAAACAGCGCGCTCCACGCCAGCCAGTCCGGCGGCGAGTACGGAGCGGCCTCCCCGAGCCCCCGGGGCGAGCGTCTGCAAGCGCGCGGGAGGGACGCACCCCGGCGGGAGCCGCGGAGCCCGGGGCGGCGGAGGCGGGGGGGGGAGCCTGGAGGCCGGGAGGCCGGGAGCCCGGGCGGAGGCTCCGGGAACGAGGGGCGGGACGCGCAGCGCCGGGGCGCCGAGGAGGAGGCCGCGCCCGAGGGAGGAGCAGCGCGAGCCGCCCGCCCCGCCCCGCCCCGCCCCCGCCGTCGCCCCGGCGCAGCCTCGCGTCTGGGCCGCCCGCCGCGCCTCGGCCGTCGCCCTCCGGCCTCCTCGCCGCGCTGCCCGTGAGGCCCTGGGTCTCGCCGCGCCTTCCCCGCCTCGGACGGACGGGCGGGGCCCCGGGAGGTAACTGCCCCAGGCCCGGCCGCTCGCCGCCCGCCGCCCCGGCCCCCCCGCGCACCGTGCGGCCGCCGGCCTCCGCGGGCTCCGGGGCGCTGCCCCCCCCGTCCTCCCCTCGCGCTCGGCCTTGCCCCGCCCCCGCCCCCGCTCCCCCCCCCCCCGCGCTCGGTGTCCCCCTCCCCCCTTCTTCCCCCCCGTCCTCCTCTCGCGCTCGGCCTTCCCCTGCCCCCCCCGCCGCCCCCGCCGCCCCGCCCTCGCGCTCCGTCTTCCCCAGCCTCCCCCTCCGCCCCCGTCCTGTCCCCCCCCGCCCCTGCCCTCCCCTCCCCTCGCGCTTCGCCTCCCCCCGCCTCCCCCGCGTCGCATCCTCGGGCTGAGGAGGCGCGGGCCCCGGGGGGGAGAAGGCCGCCCTCCCCCAGCCTCCGCCGCAGGGTGGGGGTTCCCCGGGGGGGGTGGGGGGTCCCTGGGCGCGACCCCGGGACTTGCGCGAGGTGGCCGTGGACAAACTTCGGTGTGACCCTCTTCAGGGCAAATTGAGCCCTGAGGGACGGATGCGATTTCTTAGGCTGCCTGGGGTGGCAGCCTCGGAGGGCCTCTCTGGGGACCGCGTTCGCTAATGAGTTTTGAATAAAGGTCGTTTTTTTGGGGAGTGTGTGTGTGCGTGTGTGTGTGTGTAGACCTAACAGAGTTTTCCTCCTAGTGTATTTTGTGGGTGTGATTGAATTTCTTTTTCTTTTTAAGATTTTATTTATTTATTCGTGAGACAGAGAGAGAGAGAGAGAGACCCAGGCCGAGGGAGCAGCAGGCCCCACGCGGGGAGCCCGACGAGGCCTCGATCCCGGGTCTCCAGGGTCGCGCCCTGGGCCGCAGGCGGTGCTAAACGGCGGAGCCACCCAGGGATCCCCGAGTTTATTTTTCATTTCTTTCTTCCGTTCGCTGATTCCCCTTGTTCCGTGAGGTTTTTATTATTCTCTGTGGCGGTTCTTGTTCTGAGTGCGGGTGCACTATGAGGCAGAGAGAATCTCTGCTGTGAAACAGGAGGTGAGAGCATCTCGTGGAGTTCTGGAAGATGAGACCCCGTCCATCATCGTCAAACCCTGTGGGGCTCCGTCTTTACATCTTGAGCTGTTTTTATCCTTTACCTTTTAGTTGAAAGGCATTTATATATGACCATACTTCTGGAACACTTTAAAGCAAATTCCTGGCATAAAAACTTAAGTATATAGTGTATCTCTCGTATCTAGAAAAGGTAAGGACTCTTAAAAAAAAAAAAAAAAACCCAAAACCTATAATAGCGTTACCACATACCACCAAAAATAACATTAATTCCTCGATGTCTTTTAATACCCTGTCATAGTCAATTTTCATCTTTTTTGAATCTGAAATTCAGGTTTTTAGAAAATTTGCAAGAAGAATACTAAAGAACTCCCTACACTATCACCCTGTTTGCCCACGTGTTTATATTTTGCCCATACCTTTTCCTTCTCTTTTCTTTCCTTTTTTTTTTTTTTTAAGATTTTACTTATTTATTCCTGACAGAGAGAGAGGCAGAGACACAGGCAGAAGGAGAAGCAGGCTCCCCACTGTACACAGAACTGCACTAGGGCTTGATCCCAGGGCCCTGGGGTCATGACCGGAGCTGAAGGCAGACACTTAACTGACTGAGCCACTCAGGTGCCCCATTGTCAATATTTTTAAGGACTAATAGCCCATTTATGTCATGTTCCTCAATATGAATTAATTTCCTCATGAATAGAGTTAGGTTTGAATTTTTTGGTGGGAATACTATATAAGTAATGTTATGTCTTTTTCAAATTATCACAATCAGAGAAGCATAATGTCTCCCTTTTATAGGTTAAGATGTTATCCATTTTCTCCACTATCATTTTTTTCCTGTTCACTGTTACTTTCTCTGTTTTTGCAAATTAAGTACAATTGACCTTTAAAGCACGTGAGGGTTAGGGGTGCCAACGCCCACCCCATGCAGTTGAAAAGCTGCTGATTCCAGAAAAACTAAACTGGTAGCCTACAGTTGACCATGCCTTATTAATATAAATATTTAACACATATTTTATGTATTGTATGTTTTATATGCTGTATTATGTAGTAAGTTAGAGAAAATAAAATGGCATTAATAAAATAAGAGAAAATACAGTACTATACCATATTTATTGAAAAAAATCTGTGTATAAGTTGACCCTTAGAGTTCAAACTTGGGTTGTTCAAGGATCAGCTGCAATTGTGGGGAAATAACTCCAGATTATGTAAATCTTAGAATCCTCCCTCTCCCTCTGCCTGGTTTAGCATCGGTTGATGGTTCTTTCCTGAATTAGTTTTTACTATGATAGTTGGAAAATAGTGATTTTCCATATCTACCTTCAAATCAGTGTGGCCTCATTTATTCTTCATTTAAGAGATTGTAACCTGTTGCTCATCTTTATTTTGATGCTCAGAGTGTCTCAAATTTGACCTGGAGATTTGGCCCATCAATCTTGGTCCCCTTTCTTTCTTTCTTTCTTTTGAAGATTTTATTTATTTATTAGAGAGAAAGAGTGCGTGTGCGTGTACTCTCACACACAGGAGGAACAGGGGAAGAGGGGGCAAAGATTCACAAGCGGACTCTGTCCTCAGCTCTGAGCCAGAGGTGGGGCTTGATCCCACCACCCTGAGACTGTGACCTGATCTGAAACCTTAACAGACTGAGCCACCCAGGCAGCCCTTGGTCCTGTTTCTTTTTGACATGTCCCCATCATATGTTTGCTTCCTTACTTTGGAACAAGATGTTCCAGTTCCATCTGTTTGCTTTGCTATCCCTGCCCTGAAATCAGCTGTTTTTCAAGGAGCCCTGGTTTCTCTTACTGAGGAATGGTACTTAGAAACGAAAATCTGGGGGTGCCTGGGTGGCTCAGCAGTTAAGTGTCTGCCTTCGGCTCAAGTCATAATCCCGGGGTCCTGGGATTGAACCCTACAGCAGGGTTCAGGGCTCAGTGGGGAGTCTGCTTCTCCTTCTCCCACTCCCCTGCTCAGGCTTTCTCTTTCTCTCTCTCAAATGAGTGGGTGGGTAAAATCTTTAAAAACAAAACAAAACAAAACAAAAGACAACCAAAATCTTGGGTGCTAAGTTTGCTCATTGCTAGTAGAGTATCATTGCTCCTGCAGGCCCTTTTAGAAGACGGAGCTAGAAATCATGAGTTTTTATACTGATATCTCCAGTTCTTATCCAGCCCCTTAGGGCTCTTCTTTACCTTTCCCCATTTTATAACTATTTCCTCTTTCTTCTGCAATGAGAATGCTGGCTCCCATCAACAGCTATATATGTTTATATGTATGTGTACATACATGTGTGTATATATATATATGTATATGTTCATTTGCTCAGTCCTACAGTTCACAAAAAATAGCATCATAATTTCTATATTCATACCCCTAGGGAAAACAAACCTACTAAGAAGAATTTGAGATTTGTTTGTAGTCCTTTTTATCTTCAGTTTGAGGGCATATAGTCAAAATACTGTATTTAAAAGTTACCTGAATTATTTTTCTCTTCATTGTGGTTATTTTACTCATTTGAAATACAGTCGGATTTGCTTCTCTTTTTAAGTTTTCTGTCCCCTTTCCATTCTTGTTTTATTATTTATTTATTTAAAATATTTTATTTATTTATTCATGAGAGACACAGAGAGAGGCAGAGACATAGACAGAGGGAGAAGCAGGCTCCCTGCAGGGAGCCCAATGTGGGGACTCGATCCTGGGACAGGGATCACGCCCGGAGCCAAAGGCAGATGCTCAACTGCTGAGCCACCCAGGCATCCCCCATTCTTGTTTTTATTAATGTAATTCCAAAACTCAGAAATATATGGTGAAAGGTATATTAGGTATCCCTCTCTCCCTAGCCTATCCACTTTGTTTTCTAGCCCTTCTTTCCCCAGCACTGTGGTAGTTAACCTATTTTGTTAGTTTGTTTTATTTTTCTGTTTCTTTTTGCAAAATTAAATGATGCATATGTTATTTCCGTCTCCTTACACATGAAGTAGCATACTAGGTACATTCTTTTTTTAAAGTAGGCTCCACACCCAGCACCCAGTGCAGGGCTTGAACAATAAGATCAAGAGTCACTTGCTCTGTCAACTGAGCCAGGCAGGGATCCCTAGGTGGCGCAGCGGTTTGGCGCCTGCCTTTGGCCCAGGGCGCGATCCTGGAGACCCGGGCTCGAATCCCACATCGGGCTCCCGGTGAATGGAGCCTGCTTCTCCCTCTGCCTGTGTCTCTGCGCCTCTCTCTCTCTCTCTCTCTGTGACTATCATAAATAAATAAAAATTAAAAAAAAAAAAAAAAAGTGAGCCAGGCAGATGCCCCTATGTATACTCTTCTGTACTTTGCTTTTTTCAATTAACATATTTTAGAAATCCAAGTTTATAGAGATCTTCCTGTTCTTTTTGGCAACTGTTGAATATCTATTTCTAACTGATTTGTTTAAATTATAATCCAAAAAAGATCTTCACATATTGCATTTGGTTATTATGTTCTCTTAACATTCCCCCCCAATTTTATATATGTGTATATATATATTTATATAATAGATATATAGCAATTTGGCAACTTCTCTACCTCACCCCCTTTAAAAATATTTCTAAAAATTAATTAATTCATTCATTTATTTTAGCGAGAGCACATGCGATTTGGGAGAGGGGCAGAGAGAAAGAATCTCAAGCAGACTCCCACTGAGTGTGGAGCCCAACTCAGGGCTTGCTTGGTCTCAGAACTCTGAGATCATAACCTGAACTAAAAATCAGGAGTGAGACGCTTAACTGACTGAGCCACCCAGGTGTCCTTCTCCCTCTCCCCTTTAAAATACCATTTA
Organism: Canis lupus familiaris; assembly: GCF_011100685.1. Classification (NCBI taxonomy): domain Eukaryota; kingdom Metazoa; phylum Chordata; class Mammalia; order Carnivora; family Canidae; genus Canis; species Canis lupus. Next base: position 72,345,653 of record NC_049225.1, read on the forward strand.
TTTGTTGAAGAAACTGCATCATTTATCCTATAGCATTTGTTACATTCTGAATTTAGTTAATTTTATTCTGGTGTATTTAATATGTTCCTTCATTTTCTTTATTTCTTGTCAGTTGGTATTTAGAGTCAGACACAGATTAAGGTTCAGTTTTACATTTTTCATCTTTTTAAGAATATTCCAGAGGTGCCTGGGTGGCTCAGTAGGTTGTGTCTGCTTTTGGCTCAGGTTGTGATCTTGGGGTCCTGGAATCAAGTCCCACATTGAGCTTCCTGCCCAGTGCGGAGTCTGCTTTTTCCTCTTCCTCTTCCTCTTCCTCTTCCTCTTCCTTTGCCCTTCTCCCACTCACCACTCATGCTTGTGCATGCTCGCTCTCTCAAATAAATAAATAACAGGCGCCTGAGTGGCTCAGTGGTTTGAGTGTCTGCCTTAGGCTCAGGACATGATCCCAGGATCCTGGGATTGAGTCCCGCATCGGGCTCCCTGCAGGGAGCCTGCTTCTCCCTCTGTGTATGTCTCTGCCTCTCTGTCTCTGTCTCTGATGAATAAATAAAATCTTAAAAATAAATAAATAAAAAATATTTTTAAAAAGATTATTTTTAAAAAACTCTTGAGTAATCTTTACACCCAACATGGGGCTCAAATTTACAACCCTGAGGTGAAGAGTTGCAGGCTCTACTGACTGAGCCAGCCAGGCACCCCTCATGATTTAAAATCCATTGCTATAATTTGTTTTGATCCTCAAACAATTTTCACCTTGGTCAGTGGGATCCTTTTTAGAATGACTTCTGTGTTTTCTGTTTGAGCACAGCACCCTGTGCCAGGCAGTCACACCATGTGAACATCCTCCCAGGATTCTCCCTATCCCAAGATTATGCTTTCCTCACCTCCTTGGCTCCAGCAAACTCTTCTTGGCTTCCACTGCAACTATCCCCACATCTATCATGGTACTTGCCAGGCATCTTCACTTCATTTCTGGGCTTCATCTTTATTTGGGCTAGTTTGAACTCTCTTATAGCTTGATGGCTCGGGGTGGTTTGACTGCTTCTGTGGTGATTAAAAGCTTCAAGAGTGATTACTTCAGAGAGTAAAGTAGAAGCTGTAATTGCTCTTTATGATGGAGCCTTGGGAAATGTATAACATCCCGTCCATTTTACTCTGTCAAAATAGTAAAAAAAATCTCATCCAATTTTAAGAGATGAGGCATGAACCAGAGCTCTCAATGAGAGAAGTGTCAAAGTCACAGTATAAGAAGAGCATGTGGGATGGGAGATACTGTTATGGGCGTCTTTGGGAAATACCTAGAACACTGAGAAAAACATATCACATAGAAATTTTATTGTCAAGATCTTTTCCTAGTTTATTTTTATCTTCATAGTCTGAGAAAAAACTTGTGAAAAAAGCAAATACATTTTGTCTGACTATTCGAAATATAAGATGAAATATGAAATACATTCTCAATATCTTACTTTAAAAAGAGAGTTAATTTGATGAAAAAAGTGATTTACTTTGTGAAAATTCTAAATTCAAATCCTCAGTAAATCTTATGGGCTATTTATTATTATTATTATTATTATTATTATTATTTATTTATTTATTTTTTTACAGCATCTTGTGGACTGTTGTTAACTTAACAAGCATGGAGATACGATTAGAAGTTTTGACATCAACAAGTATCAAACAGAAAAAGCCCTGGCCACGAGTCTCCTGGTTAGGACAGGTAGGTTCTTCTATCTTCATACAATACCAGCTGTAATAATGTGTTAAATGTATACTTTGGCTCTAAGATAGGATGTTCTATGGTCTTAAAAAATAAACCCATCATCTTTAGAAGGATCATGTGCTCATAGAGCAAGAATTTTTGTGTTTTTTATTTTTTTAAGGTGAGCAAGTTAGCTTCTCCAGAAAGTTAAATGGTCTGTCTAGAAGAAATATTTTACTTTCAAAATTTTTTTTTATCACATTAGGTTCAAGATTGAGATGGCTTATATCAAAGTGAGTTTTTTTTTTTTTTTTTTTTAAGATTTTATTTATTTATTTGAGAGAGAGAAAGAAAGAACATGAGCAGGGTGAGGAACAAAGGGAGAGGGAAAAGCAAACTCCCTGCTGTGTATGGATCCCAAGATGGGGCCCCATGCCAGGATCCCAAGATCATGACCTGAGTTGAAGTCTGGTGCTTAACCACCACCTGGGCAGTGCCCCTCAAAGGGAGTTTTTTAATTAAAAATTTTAATTTAAATATAATTAACATACAATGTTATTAATTTCCAGTATACAACATATTCTGTGATAAACCTCCACTTTATTCTCTGTATTTATGAGTCTGTTTATTTTATTGTTGTTTGTTCATTTTGAAATTTAGTCTCAACGTGTAAGTGAAGTCATGGTATTTGTCTTTCTCTGACTGACTTCTTTCACTTAGCATTATACCCTCTAGGTCCATTCATGTTGTTGCAAAGGGCAAGATCTTATTCCTTTTTATCACTAATATTCCATTTTATGTATATACCATATCTTCTCTATCCATTCACCTGTTGATGGACACTGGGTTGTCTCTGTAGTTTGGCTACTGTAAAAAGTGCTGCAATAAGCATGGAGGTGCATATGTCTTTTTAAATTAGTGTTTTTGTTTTCTTTGGGTAAATAGCCAGTGGTGGAATTAGTGGATCATATGGTATTTCTATCTTTAATTTTTTGAGGAAATCCTATATGTTTTCCACAGTGGCTGAACCAGTTTCTATTTCTACCAACAATACACAAGAGTTCCTTTTTTCTTCACAGCCTTGCTGAACACTTGTTATTTCTGGCCTTTTTTTTTTTTTTTTTTAAATATTTTATTTGTAAGTAATCTCTTCACCCAACAGAGGGCTGGAATTCACAACCCAAGAGCAAGAGTCACTTGCTCCACTGACTGAGCCAGCCAGAGTCCTCTTTTGTCTTTTTTTTTTTTTTAATTTAGTTATTAGAGAAAAAGCATGAGTGGGGGAGGGGCAGAGGGAGAGGTAGAGAATCTCAAGCAGACTTCCTGCTGAACACAGGGCCCAATGTGGGGCTCCATCTCAGGACCTGAGCTGAAATAGTGTCAGATGCTTAACTGATTGAGTCACCCAGGGCTGCCCCCTCCCTTGTTTTTTTGATTCTAGTCATGCTGAGAGGTTTTAAGTGATATATCTCAGTGTGGTTTTGATTTGTACTTCCCTGATGATTAGTGATGTTGAACATTTTTTTCATGTGTCTGTTTGCCATCTGTGTATGTCTTTTATAGAAAAATGCCTATTCAGGTCCACTGTACACTTTTAAATTGGATTATTTGGGGTTTTTTGGTGTTGAGTTATATAATTTTTTTGTGTACTTTGAATTTTAACCTCTTGTCAGATACATGATTTGCAAATGTCTTCTCCCATTCAGCATACTGCTTTTTTGTTTTGTTGGTTGTTTCTTCCTGCATGGTGCAAAAGCTTTTTACTTTTGTGTAGCTGAAAGGGAATATTTAATTCCCTTCTTCTGAACCTTTCCTTACTGGAACCGTTATTGGAGTGTTTCCTGCCATTGTGATTTTCATGAGTTTTCAATAAAAGTGCCCTTTAGAACTAGAATAAAGATGGCCCAGAATATACCAGCTATCCAGGAACACTAGTCACAGTATATGGAATAGATTCCTCACCTTAGGGAAAGTTGGCAAACCTATAAAATCCTCTTAGGATATGTAGTAAATACGAAAATTTAAAAATGTGGTATTTAGTGCCATTTCCTATGACAAATTATATTGTTAACTTCCTCTAGAACAGCATCTCACTTGAGCTTTGCAGTGGTTAAGAATCATCTGGTGATGCCCAACTCTGAGCTTGAACTCACAACCCTGAGCTGAGATCAAGAGTCAGATATTTAACTGACTGAGCCACTCAGGTGCCCCTTTACCTGATGATCTTTTTAAAACAACTGTTGGGCCCCACTCCTGGAGTTCCTGCCTGAGTAGGGAACTAACTGAGGTGGATAGTGTGCAGTTCTGACAGTGTCAAAGGTATTGCTGATACTGTTGGCTGGATGGTATTTTCAAAACCAGTGCCCTAGAATATATGTAAACAAGGTTCATTCAAAACAGTATACTTTTTTTTTTTTAAAGATTTTATTTATTTGATAGAGAGAGAGAGAGAGAGAGAGCACAAGTAGGGGGAAAGGCAGAGGGAGAAGGAGGAGAAGGAGGCTCCTCACTGAGCAGGGGCATCTATCCTAGGATCCTGAAATCGTGACTGAGCCAAAGGCAGATGCTTAACTGACTGAGCCATCCAGGTACCCCAAAAGACCATACTTTTTCTAGATAATAAAAAATGACCAGAGTCTGTGGTTTATAAATTTCAGAAGCCATATCTGTTTTAATCTAGGTAAATAATTTAAAAACTTGTCCATACTACTGTTCAAATTGATGAAATTAAACCATGCATAACTCAGTTTGACTAGCAGAATTGGAAGACATTCCTATAATTTTAAAGATCAAAAAGGTCTGGATGCAACCATTAGGTTATCCTACCTAGTAATTCTAATAAGAAGTATTTTAAGATAGAATGAAGAAATCTCCAGTTACCTAATCAGCCTTACTGTTTATTTTATTATTTTTGTTATAAGTGTATAATCTTTCTGGCACGTCACTTTATTTTCCTTTCTGGGATAATTTATTTAGGTTAGAGGTTGAATTAACTTCTGGTACCTCTTAAGTCTCACATGTTTCTCCTCTTAGGAAGATGAAGCTGTTTTTCTCTTGGATGATAAATTCATAAATGAAATTAATTTGCTATCAGGAAGAACAAAGAAGAAAATTCCTAGTCTGCAGCCTTTGCTGAAGGACGTTATTGTCCTAACAACATCCAGTAATGGTTAAGTAGTACTGATATTTTCAAAGGGCTAGATTAATTGTGTTTGTTCATAACTTGGGGTAATATTAAGGGAAATATTAGGTTGTAAGTACTGTATTTCCTTTTTGGAAACAGATGTGTGGCTGGCTGGGGTACTCACCACAGGGGAACTTTTTCTTTGGAACAAAGATCAAGATTGCTTGAAAACTATACCGGCAACTGAGAAACCTAAGAAAATGATTCAAGCTGCAGTAGGTGGGAGTTTTTTATTTGCTTAAATTGGTTTACTTAATAAATAGGAAAAGAAGATGAAACGTTTTCTTGTTACTATTTTAAAAGTGTATCTCTGTATGTGTGCATACATATATTTGTATTAATATAGAATATATACGTATATATATTTTCTTATATATGTATGGATTTTTTTAAAGATTTTATTTATTTATTCATGAGAGATACAGAGAGAAGCAGAGACATAGGCAGAGGGAGAAGCAAGCTCCCCGCAAGGAGCCCCATGTCAGATTTGATCTCGGGATTCTGGGATCACACCCTGAGCTGAAGGCAGACATTCAGCCAATGAGCCACCCAGGCATCCCTTTTTGGTGGTATTTATTTGTGATACTTGGATTCATCTTAAAGAAAAGTCTTGCCTAAAATACCTGATAAGAATGGGTTCTTCTTTTTTTTTTTTAATTTGAGAGAGAGCAGAACTAGCAAGAACACAAGTGGAGTGGGGCGGGGAGGGACAGAGGGAGAAGCAGGCTCCCTGCTGAGCAGGGAACCCTATGTGGAGTTCGATCCCACCTGGGATCATGACTTGAGCCAAAGCAGACGCTTAACCAACTGAGCCACCCTGATGTCCCTACCAGTAGGTTCCATCATATTACAAGTACATAATATATGTTACTATTATTTGTACTTTTAATTTATTAGTAGTGCCTTAATTTTATCCTGAATGAAAGTATTATTAGGTTTCTTATTGTCAGAATAGATAAATTATGTACTTTCTGGGAACGATTCAGACTTCAGAGGTTTAACTTTCTTTCTTTTTTTTTTAAAGCAAGCTCTGTGAGACTGTACTTGTATGTATCTGGAAATGGGAAAAGAGTTTTGCTTATAACTCCTTCTGGATGCATATTTCTTTGGGAATATTTGGAATTCAAGACTATCTTATCTTCTAAAAGTCCTTCATTGGTAGGCCAGTGGTCCCAGATCATACCTGATGAAGCAGTTCATTTGCCTTCTAAAGAAGATAAAGAAACTGTAGTACATGCTGTTTTTATAAAAAATGAGGTAAAATCCAAATCAGACATGGTGTTATAGAAGTTGAGATCTCAGACTTTAAGAACAGGCATTATTTATGAAGCAATTGAAGAGAGTGTGTAATGTATTACTATATGTCTTTAGTCTTCATTAATTGACAGAGTAATTGTAAAATTGTGGAAAAATATTTTTATATTTCTTGGTTGTATTTTTAAAAATGTTTATCAAAAATGGCTTGAGCTCCACCAAAAAATACCTACTAGAACCAACAAATGAATTCAGTTATGTCATAAGATACAAGATGAATATACAGAAATCTCTTTCTCTACACTAGTAATGATGTAGGAGAAAGAGAAATTAGGAGAACAATTTCATTTATAATTGCATTAAAAAGAATAAAACACCTAGGAATAAATTTAACCAAGGAGTTGAAAGATCTGTACTCCAAAAGCTATAAAATACTGATTAAAGAAATTAAAGATGTCACAAACAAATGGAAAGATATTCCATGTTGATGGATTGGAAGAACCAATATTGTTAGAATGTCTTTAGTACCCAAAACCATCTAAAGATTTAATGCAATCTCTATCAGAATGTCAATATTTTTCAAAAAACTAGAACAAGTAACCCCACAATTTGTATAGAACCACAAAAGGCCCCAAGTAGCCAAAGCAATCTTGGAAAAGAAGAACAAACATGGAGGTAATCAAAATAGTATGGTACTGGCACAAATACCATAGCTCAATGGAACAGAATAGCGAGCCCAGAAATAAAGCCATGCATACATGATCAGTCAGTCTATGATAAAGGAGGCAACAATATATAGTGGGAAAAAGTCTCTTCAACAAATGGTGTTGAGAAAACTGGACCATTTTCTTACACCACAAAAAAATAAACTCAAAATGGATTGAAGACCTAAACGTGAGACCTGAAACCATAAAATTCCTAGAAGAAAGCATAGGCAGTAATTTCTTTGACATTGGCTGTAGAAACATTTTCTTAAATATCTCCTCTGGTGAAGGAAACAAAAGCAAAATTAAACTTCGGGAGAACACAAAAATAAAAAAGTTTTTGCACAGGGAAGGAGGAAACTATCAACAAAACACAGAGGCAGTCTGATGAATGGGAGAAGATATTTGCAAATATTTCTGTTAAGAGGTTGATATCCAGAGTACACAAAGAACTTACATAACTCAACACCAAAACCCCACAAATAATCCAATTAAAAAATGGGCGGAAGACCTGAATAGCATTTTCTCTACAGAAGACATACAGATGATCTCAGTTATATGAAAAGATGCTCAACATCACTAATCATCAGGGAAGTGCAAACCAGAACTACACAGGTATTTCACCTTACATCTGTCAGAATGACCAGTATCAAAAAGACCAGAAATAAGAGTGTTTGGCAAGGATGTGGAGAAAAAGGAACTCTTGTGCATTGTTGGTGAGAATATAAATTGGTGCAGCCACTGCAGAAAATAGTATGGGATTTCCTCAAAAAATTAAAAATAGAAATACCATATGATCAAAAAAAAAAAAAAAAAAGAAATACCATATGATCCACTAATTCTACCACTGGCTATTTACCCAAAGAAAATAAAAACACTAATTTGAAAAGACATATGCACCTCTATGCTTACTGCAGCATTATTTACAATAGCCAAACTATGGAAGCAACCCAGTGTCCCATCAACAGGTGAATGGATAGAGAAGATGTGGTATATACATAAAATGGAATATTACTCAGTGATAAAAAAGAATAAGATCTTGCCCGTTGTGACAACAGGACAGACCTCGAGGGTATAATGTTTAGTGAAAGAAGTCAGTCAGAGAAAGACAAATACCATGACTTCACTTACGTGTTGAATCTAAAAATCAGGATGAGCAAACAACAATAACAAAATAAACAGATGCTTAAATAAAGACAACAAACTAGTGGTTATGAGAGGGGAACTAATATAGCATTGTATGTTAATTGGACAAAAACAATGGCTTAAGTTGAGTTTTCTTTTTCCCTAGTTTTTAAAATTTATTTCTTTTTATTTCTTTTTATATTTGAGTATATTTGACACACAGTGTTAGTTACAGATATACAACATGGCAGTTCAACAATTCTTTATGTTATGCTGTGCTTGCCACAAGTATAGTCACCATGCGAAACTATTACAGTACTGTAATACACAGTACTATATATTACAGTATATTGATTATATATCCTCTGCTGTACCTTTTATTCCCATGACTTGTTACATAACTAGAAGCCTGTATCTCCCACTCATTTTGTCCAACCCCCTCTCCCATCTCCTCTGACAACCAGCAGTTCTTTGTATTTTATAGGTCTGATTCTGTACTTATCTTTAGTTTTAAAATAAAACTAGCTTTATAATTTAAAAAGCTAGAATTGGTAATATTAAATAAGCTATTTAATTTCCAAGAAAGAACATATTCATTAACTAAAAAACATTATAAATAGCTGCATGCATTGTTTGTGTGTGTGGGCCAATGTTTCATTACCCAATGCACTATGCATTTTGAAATTTTATTTTCCTTTACCTTCCTCCACCTCCAGGGATAGTGCCCTAATTTAAATAATACATAGTTATGAAATAAGGAAAAAATTACTAACTCTTTTTTTTAATTACTTATTCTTTAGTCTAATATTAAGAATAAAAATATAAGCAGGATTTCCATGTGTTTTATTTATGATGAGAAATACATGTTTTATATATTTGTTGATTTATTTTCAGATGAATTATATACTAAAGTTTATTAAATTTTTCTATACAGTTATTTGGAGACTGCTGCCTGTGTTCGTTTACTTTTTATTCTGGGGAATGTCTGAAGTTAACATTTCTAGCAATTCGGTGGCATGAAAATGTATTTACAACTATGAGGTAAGGTAAAGGTTTTTTTCTTCTTTATTTTTTATCCCTTTTACAGGAATATTTTTTTCTCCCATAAGAGCATAGTAGGATTAGTTAAATGAAATTAAATTTGAACTTCTGAGATTTTACAAAGCTGTTCTTCCCATAAATACTACTGTTAGTTTTCTTTTTTTTTTTTTTGTTGTACTGTTAGTTTTCATTTTAAATGTTTACTCTAGAAGGTTTTTCTTGTTTTTGTTTCGTGTCCTTTCTTGGAATTGAGAACATGTAAAAGGTAAGAAAGTCTTGTATTAAAATTCTAGAGGTAGCTATTTTGAAAAATAATTCAATTGAATTTTAAAAGGGACATAATTTGAATTTAATACTGTACCTTTTAAATACTCCAGTACTTTTTAATTAAAAATAGTTTTATTGGGATCCCTCGGTGGCGCAGCGGTTTAGCGCCTGCCTTGGGCCCAGGGCGTGATCCTGGAGACCCGGGATCGAATCCCACATCGGGCTCCCAGTGCATGGAGCCTGCCTCTCCCTCTGCCTCTCCTCTCTCTCTCTCTCTCTCTCTCTCTCTCCTCTCTGTGACTATCATAAATAAATAAATTAAAAAATATATATAAATAAAAAAAATAGTTTTATTGGGGCACCTGGGTGGCTCAGTTATCTGCCTTTGGCTCAGACCATGGTCCCAGATTTCTGGATTTAAGCCTGCATTGGGTTTCCTGCTCAGTGGGAAGTCTGCTTCTCCCTCTCCCTTTGCCTCTCCCTCCACCCCCTCCCATCCTCCTCTGCTCCTGCATGCACAAGCTCTCTCTCTCAAATAAATAAATGAAAAAAAAAAAGTTTTATTTAGGGGCACCTGGTTGACTCAGAAGAGTATGCCACTCTTGCTCTTGAGGTCATGAGTTTGAGCTCCACATTGGGTGTAGAGATTACTTAAAAAAATTAATATAAATAAAATAAAAATAGTTTTATTTATTCTAAAAAGCCCAGTAATATACAGAGTACATTAAAAGCATATAATGCCTAAGCAAGATTTAGTAAAAATGTGTTTTTTTCTGTTTTTCTTCATTTTCTTATGTTAACAGTACTTCATTAAAGTATAATTTAGATAAAGTAAAATGAATAAATCTTAAGTGTATAATGAGATGGATTTTCATAAGTATACATGTGTATAACTGTCCTCATATCAAATATAGAACATTGAGACTATTTTATTTTTTTATATGGAAGCTCCAAAGCATGGAGGGTTTGAACTAATGACCCTAAGATCAAGACCTGCGCTGAGATCAAGAATTGGATGCTTAACCAACTAAGCCACCCAGGCGCGCCTATTTTTATTTTTTAAAAGAGTTTATTTTTAAGTAATCTCTGCCCAGCATGGGGTTCGAACTTAAAACCCCAAGATCAAGAGTTGTAGGCTCTAGCAACAGACAGGCATCCCAGAACATTGCCACTACTTTAAAAATCCTTTCTTCTCTATTTCTTTAATTTCTGTAAAAATATTTACAATAATGTAGAAATCTGTGTCCTGTAAAACTTTCATCAAAGCAGATGTATTTGGAGTTGACTCTGAAGCATGCCGTTACTAACAGAATGCTGATACTGAACTTATTGAGCTGGCAACTGCTCTTGTGCCTTTGATGAAACTTCTGGAGAGTTGCTAAGAGGCCCCTTAATATTTGTGCACATGTAGGAATTTAGTTGAATCCTTAAGTTTTGTTTATGATGAACTAAATATTAATTTAAAAAGTTACCATATGAAAAAAAAAAAAAAAGTTACCATATGGGCAGCCCGGGTGGCTCAGTAGTTTAAGCCGCCTTTAGCCCAAAGCCTGATCCCAGGATCGAGTCCCACATCGGGCTCCCTGCATGGAGCCTGCTTCTCCCTCTGACTGTGTCTCTGCCTCTCTCTCTCTCTGTGTCTCTCATGAATAAATAAATAAAAAATCTTAAAAAAATATATAAAAAGTTACCATATTTCCTATTTTCAATTATTTCATTACTTTCTTAGGTCATTGCCATACCATGTTCATTGGGCACAACAAAACTGCCATCTGTGCAATCTGATTCCTAAATGTGCCTCAGTAAAGTCAAGAGGTGCTCTCATTTCTGCCTTTTCAAGAGATGGTGTTACCCTGGCAGTAACCCTTAATCAGAAAGACCCAAAGGTCAGTAAATATAATCTGTCCTGGAAGTAACTTATAAAAAAGTTTAGTCCAGCTTGGAGTTCCTTGTTTTTTAATGTCATGTTTTGTTCTTTGAATTGGTGTTTTCTGATCCAATTTAGTATTGTAGATTGTTAAAGTTATTTAAACTGGCTGCTGTAATTTCAAAACTTGGCCTTCAGAAGTGAAAAGAGAATAGTAAAAAGGAAGAAAAAAGTACAAAGTGGTAACTGATGTCCTTAAAATAGAGTATAAGAGTGAGGAGTTACAGTTTTCAGTACTGTTTTGCCAGTTGGGAAAGACTTCCAAGAGAGTTTATTGATATGATAATAGGTCTCTGGGTCTCTAGAATCAAAAATAATGATTAAAGCAAAATAATTTAATGGTTTTGTTGGTTTTTTTTCCCTCCTTTCTAGGCAACTCAGGTATTGTTCATAAACACACTGAATTTTGTTACTCTCTGTGGTAGCCTGAGAGGATGTAGTAATAAGAATCCTGTGGTTCCAGCTACACTTATCAGGTAAAAACTCCTGTGTTTCTATTAGTGTTTCAATTTTCTGATAGTTTAATAAATTTAAGGCTCTGGTAATTCAAAAGATATCTAAATAAGTATTTAGATAGAGAATGCAATTTACTTTCAGTACTTGTAATTGATAGATTTTTTTTTTTTTAAAGATTTTATTTATTTATTCATGAGAGACACAGAGAGAGAGGCAGAGACACAGGCAGAGGGAGAAGCAGGCTCCACGCAGAGAGCCAGACATGGGACTTGATCACCAGGATCATGCCCTGGGCTGAAGGTGGCAGCGCTAAACTGCTGGGCCACCCGGGCTGCCCTGATTGATAGATTCTAAAAATTGCTTCATGTAAGGAAAATCTCACTTTCAGAAAGGGTCTTGGGGGACGCCTGGGTGGCTCAGTGGTTGAGCGTCTGCCTTTGGCTCGGGGTGTGATCCTGGGATCCCAGGATTGAGTCCCGCATCAGGCTCCCTGCATGGAGCCTGCTTCTCCCTCTGCCTGTGTCTCTCATGAATAAATAAATCTTTTTTTTTTTTTTTTTTTAAAGAAAAAAAGGGTCTTGGTAGGGTGGAAGATACATGAACATATTTTCTTTTTTTCTTTTATTTTTTCTTGCATTGTCTCAGGAAGAGTAGAATCACAATTGGTAGGAAAGTATTGAGTTTCATTAGAGACCAAAATGAAGACATCCTGGACTGGGAAAACCATTATATGCTCAGGGAGGCTGAGGTGTTAGCTTTTAAACAAAATTGCCATGCTCTGCGTATGGGTTAATAACAACGTAAGTCATGATTTTGGATGGCACCACCAGGATCTACTTGGGATTATAGAGTAGGAAGATTTCCTCTTAGACTTCTTAATTTCCTTTTCTGAATCTCTGAATTCCCAGTTTTCAGGCCTATCTAGCCTTCCCCTTCATTTTCTTTTCCTCCCCAAAAGTTCCTTTCTAAAGGTATTATTTATTCTTACATCTGAAATTAATGTAACATCATGTCTCTATTGTACTTCAATAAAATAAATAAGTAAAAAATATTACTGGTCTCAGTGCAGTAGGCTGCTTGACTTAGAGTGTCATTATTTACATGAGGAGCTACTTTCTGTCTCCATAAGATATTCATATTACCAGATAGTTACGGAGTGGTAAAGATAGCTTTAGGGAAGAGAGTGTGCTGCTGCATGGACCTCTGGCAAGCTGCAGAGAGGACAGGCATGGTATTGACTTTTAAATTCATCAGTAGATTTAGTTGTAGGCACCAATATGATTAAAGTTGTTCTAATTAAAATGTGACTGACTGAAAAACTTAACTGTTCTACAGAGTATTTTCGTCTTATCATTTGCTTACGTGTCTGTGAATTTCTGATTGGAATATTGTTTGGAATACATATTTATGAGCAAGCATTTTTTTCTTACCTTCTTTCTGGGAAGTAAAATTACCCAAAATGTATGTGATAATTGCCTACTATACATTCTTTTCCCCTTATTTTTGGAGTGTTTCACCCCTGCTAGGCCATTTTAAATCATGAAAGACATTGTAGAGTCCTCTAAATATACTGTCTTGCTTTTTCTAGGTCCTACTGGGTAGGTGATATCAGCTGGACTCACGATAGTCTTTTTCTGGCTTGTATGTTAAAACGTGGCTCCCTGGTTTTATTGACCTGTCAAGGTGAATTGGTGACATTAATTACATTTGGTTGCTCCATAGAATTTGGGCCAGCAGAATTTATTCCTTTTCACCCACTAATAACATATAGGTGAGACATTTGAATTGTTTTGTTTTCAGGTTTTCTCCTTCGGTATTTACTATGTATTTTTGTAAAATAATTTTGTCTTTCAAATTGTCTTATTCTTTCTTTGAGTCTGTTATCTTAATATCTGTTTCTTATTTATAGTTTTCCTTTATTTCTTTTTGTTGCTTAATCCTGGTGAAAATTTGACATTGTGGCTATGTAAGTATAAGTTACTTAAATATTTAGTAGCACTAAAACATTTATTTTCTTTTATATAAAAGTTCAAAGAAGTGTGATGTATCTTTTATTGTTTTAAAAGAAGAGCAGTTAAATTAGTAACTCAAACGTAAGTTGGTACATGGATTTATCTGTTTTTTTTCCTCAAAAGGAAAGAAGGAAAAAACTGTGGGAAAAGAATAGAAGACTTTAGAATTTAGCCATATGTTAATTTTTAATTGTGGGGTGGGTTAGCAGCTGGGTTTGGAGTCATACCAAAATTTAAATCTTGGCAGCCCCAGTGGCGCAGCGGTTTGACGCCGCCTGCGGCCTGGGGTGTGATCCTGGAGACCCCGGATCGAGTCCCACATCGGGCTCCCTGCATGGAGCCTGCTTCTTCCTCTGCCTGTATCTCTGCCCCTCTCTCCTCTGTGTCTTTCATGAATAAATAAATAAAATCTAAAAAAAAAAAAATTTAAATCTTGGTTCTTAAAAAAAAAATCTTGGTTCTTCTACTTATTAATTGTGTGACTTTAGGTAAGTTATACTTTAAGTCTTTTTTTTTACTGTGAAATGTAAATTACTCTATTTCTTAGGGTTGAGAGAATGAAGTAAAAAAATAATTAGTAATAAACTGCTTAGCACAGTTCTTTTTTTTTTTTTTTTTTTTTGCACAGTTCTGACATAAAGTAGGTGTTCAGTAAATATTTGTTGTTATTGATGTTGATATTAGATATGACCTGACATGTATACACAGGTATTGACAAAACAAAAAAATTGGAAAAGTCCTTTGAAATCAATCCATTGCCATTGCCTCAAAGAAAGGAAATTGAGGACAGGTGTGTCCTTGATTATATTTAGCAAAAAATGATGCTTAATTTTTAGTATTAGAAAATTCTAGTTGAACAGTTTGTCTCTTCCTGCAGTGAAAGTATTTTTCCTTATTTTTTAAGGTCCAATTCATAATTGACTTGAATTGCCTCATATTTTTTAGAATTAATTTAGGGGGCATCCCGGGTGGCTCAAGGGCTTAGCGCCGCCTTCAGCCTTGGGCGTGATCCTGGAGACCTGGGATCGAGTCCCACGTCCGGCTCCCTACATGGAGCCTGCTTCTCCCTCTGCCTGTCTCTGCCTCTCTGTGTCTCTCATGAATAAATAAATAAAATATTAAAAAAAGAATTAATTTAGGACCTTTTAAATTGGATTACTTTTTCTGATTATAAAAGAAATACATCTTTATTATTTAAAAAAAGAAACTTAGAAATCAAATGCTGTAAAACTAGTGTAGAAAATGAAATACTCCAAAACAAACAAACAAACAAAAAAAAGAAAATGAAATACTCTTGTAATCCTATTTCTCCCAAATAACAATTATTAATGTTTTAGTGTATTGTCCTACAAATTAAAAAAAGTATGTATGACTTTATAATAATAATATTAGTTTCTTTTTTAAAACAAAATGAATTCTATGATATATGCTGTTTACTGTTTTGCTTTTTTGATTAAACAGTTTATATTATACATCTTTCCATGAAGTAATTTTTTAATGTTCTATAGATTCCTTGTGGTGTGTATGTCCTATATTTAACTAGTCTCCTGTTGTTGACTATTTGGCCAATAAAACCTGTATTTGAATAATTTCCTAACCAGAAAGAGATTATAATATATTATTGATTATTTGATCTCTTTATAAAGCCCCAAAGTTAATAAGCAGCGATATTGAGTAATCCTAATCAGGTATACCAACATAACAGTAAATAAGTACATTTATATGGAAACTCGTCAAATTTAATCTAAAACTGATAAAAAGTTAGTCACTACCATCTTTTCCAAATGTCTTTCTCAGTTTTTTTCTCCCCCTCCTTTTTTGTAAGAGAGAGAGGGGCAGAGGGAGAGGGAAAGACATTTTTTATTTTTAAGATTTTATTTTTTTATTCGAGAGAGAGAGAGAGAGAGAGAAAGTGTGGCAGAGTCACAGGCAGAGAGAGAAACAGGCTCCATGCAGGAAGCCCGACTTGGGACTCGATCCTGGGTCTCCAGGATCACACCCCGGGCTGAAGGCGGCACTAAACCTCTAAGCCACCCGGGCTGTCCAAGGGACAGAGAATCTTAAGCAAATTCCAAGCCTAGTGCAGAGCCCGACTCAGGGCTCAGCCCCACAACCCTGAGATCATGACCTGAGCTGAAATCAAGAGTTGGACACTCAACCAACTGAGCCACCCAGGCTCCCCTTCTTTCTCCTCCTTAATAACAAGTATATTCATAACTCATAATTACATTCTTTTTTCATAATTATATTCTTATATTTATATATGGTAAGAAGGAAACTTTACTATTAACTCTCTAATAGTAAAAATGAACTACCTTAATTCTTTTCTGAAATAGTTTGTTTAAAACTAAAAACAAAATAGAGTAAATGCCACAATTCAGGGGGCATTTAAAAAACATAAATCTACATATTATTTAACATTTGTGTTTTCCTTAGAGATATATGCAATTAAATGTTAGTGTGTTTAACTGGCTTTTTTATCATTGTGTAGCTTTTAATTGTTGTTTTGCTTTTCTTTGGAATAATATGATTGTTTCCTTTAAGATTTTTCTCTTACTAATTCTTTAATTTTGTGTTTGTTTGCTAGACCACAGCAGTTTACATTTCAAGATTCAAATAATTCTGTAGACTCATCAGCTTCTGATAGTGACCCCATGAGACAGAGATTTTCCATAAAAGCACACTCCCGGTTACCCTACCTCATTATTTCTGATGGATACATGGTCACAACCCTTCGATTTGTTGATAACCTGTCTCCGTCAGTGCTCATGAGATCCCTTCTACTTGATTCAACCCAGAGGCTTGAGAAAACATATCAAAGTATGATATTGTCTAAGGTATAGTGCTTTTTGGTATCATTGGTAAAAGTTGGCTGCTTAGTCTTTCCAGATTAAAACCATACTGACAGTAATGTCCTTGGATTGTGTACAGTTGTCTATAGAATTTGTAATTGTTTGTGGTGGAATTACAGATAAACTTTTACTCTTAGAAATCTCTTATCTTCTACAGCCAAAAGGCAAAGGGCTGAACTTACGATCACTGGATTCCCTGAGATCTAGCCTGTTAAAACACCAAGGAAATCAAAGTTTAGCTGATTCTACTGTCCCCAGATTCTTACAGACAGAAGAAACAATGAAGTTAAGTGAAAAAACAGCAGATTTCCAGGTACTTAGTAGCAGCGTTTTATTTACTTTGAACAGTTACATATTGACTTTATTCCAAGAAACATTTGTTTTGTTAAAGGGAAAGAAATTTGAGGACATCAGTGATTTTACTTGTAAGGTGTTACATGATATTAAGTATAAATTTTTTTCACTCACATTTTAGGATTTTGAAGCAGAAGAAACTAATGAAGGCAATCACTTTCCGAACAACTTATTCTCACTTTGGAATAAAAAAAATGATCCATTGTTCAGTAGTGTCAAGGAGGGAAGACTGGAATTTGCATCTATGTTTGACACAATACATGCAAAAGATAATGTCAAGGAAACAGATAAAACCATTACAGAACTGCATTCTGTCCAGAAAAATCTCCTTGCAGCATGGACTATAGGAATTTCAAAAAATGTGATGGAAAAAAATGTAATGTTGAATTACACGGTAGTTTGTATCACTCATTTTTTCTACATTCTTCAATTTATAAAATGTCCTTTCCCCAAACTAGATATTTTTTTAAACAAGAGCACAGGCCAAAATGCATGGGTCCTTTGTATCTTTCAACTTTTTCATCAGTGTTTATCAATCCAGTATTGGGATATGAGATACAAACAAGATGTGGGACATTTGGTAAAGCTGACCTCAAATACTATAAAGCTTTTGCTGACTCAGCAACAACAGGGTCAGTTATTCTCAGAGAAGCTTTTGGCTAGTTTTCATTTACTTAAAATGGTAGCCGATAATTTAAATGCTATATATGGTCTTCAACCTGAAGTTATTTCAGCCTCAACTGATGGAAGTAGAACAGCAAATCAAGACAAACTGGTGGTACCCATTTTTCAAATGTTTCAAGATAGTGGTTCTCAGGAAAAATGGTCCTGGAACTCATCTTTCAAGATTTGTCCTCAAGTAGTAAATCTTGCTCAACAACCAGGACACAGGTATAATTACTTTCTGTTAGGGTACTATCAACATTATAGATGTTTTCCTTTTTGAAAAATTGAGATAAAATTCCCATACTGAAAAAGTCACCATTTTAAAGTGTAAAATTCAATGCTTTTTAGTATAGTCACAAGGTTTTAGAACCATTAGCACTAATTGCAGAATTTTTTTTTTTAAGATTTTATTCATTTATCTGAGGGAGAGTGAGGAGGAACAGAGGGGGAGGGAGAAGAAAGGGGAAAGAATCCCAAGCAGACTCCTCGCTGAGCCCAATGCAAGGCTTGATCCCACAACCTGGAGAGCACGACCTGAGCAGAAACCAAGAATTGGATGCCCAACTGACAGAGCCACCCGGTGCCCTTCCAGAATGTTTTTATGATCCTTAAAAGAAACCCTGTATTAGGGGGTGCCTGGGTGGCTCAATATGTTGAGCGTCTGCCTTTGCCTCAGGTTGTGATCCTGTGATCTTGGGATTGAGTCCCGTGTCAGGCTCCCAGCTCCAGGGGGAGCCTGCTTCTCCCTGCCTTTGCCTCTATCTCCTTCTCTTTCTCTCTGTCTCTCATGAATAAATGAATGAATGAATGAATGAATGAATGAATAAATAAATAAATAAATAAATAAATAAATCTTAAAAGAAACCCTGTATCTATTACCAGTCGGCATTAATAAATTTTTATGTTATTTTAAAATATTGTAGAATTTATGCCGAGTTTTATTCAACACATGTATTTTATTAGTCTTGGGCAGCCATGATATATCTCCAAGTATTGAATAATGTTGGTTTAGGTAAGCGCTATAGAAAAATAACCACGAAGATCTAAAAAATGTTGGGATACCTGGGTGGCTCAGCAGTTGAGTATCTACCTTCAGCTTAGGTCGTGATCCTGGAGTTGCAGGATCGAGTCCCACATTGGGCTCCCTGCATGGAGCCTGCTTCTCCCTCTACCTGTGTCTCTGCCTCTCTCTCTGTGTCTCTCATGAATAAATAAATAAAATCTTTAAAAAAAGATTTAAAAAATATATTATGTATTTTTTTTTTTTTTTTTTTAATTTTTATTTATTTATGATAGTCACACAGAGAGAGAGAGAGAGAGAGAGGCAGAGACACAGGCAGAGGGAGAAGCAGGCTCCATGCACCGGGAGTCCGACGTGGGATTCGATCCCGGGTCTCCAGGATCGCGCCCTGGGCCAAAGGCAGGCGCTAAACCGCTGCGCCACCCAGGGATCCCATATTTTTGGATCAGTGGACTTTGTGCTGTTTAAATCTGATCAGTTTGTATATACATTATTATATCAGTAAAGAGTATAGGCAAAAGTAATAAGGCTAAGTAGGAGACTGTACTCATTTTTATTCCTAGTCTGAAATTTGGTTTTGATGATCACTTAATTTTGTCTGCAGATTGATTGTCCTCTGGAGAGTATTGTACAAAAAAACTTTATGGTATCAAACACAATTAAGTCAAAGACTTCCTGAAGATGACAGGCAGTTAATGGAAAAGATGGCACAAGAAGCATCTACTGTCAAGGCTCTGTTATGTCATATACAGGCTAACTTACAGACTGCTGGAGTTCATGTGAACCAAGGCTTGGAACTTAAATCTATCAATGGTCAGTAGCTTATAAACATTTTCCAACTCTGTGAATAAGCAATGTTGTTAACTGGGCTTTGATTTTATTAATTGCTTGTGATTCCTTGTTTTTCAAAATAGTTTCTAACTGAGCTGCATCCACTAAATTTTAAAATGAAGTAAATTTTTATAAAGTAATGTCATTAACCATGACTGGTTGTTGGTTAAAAACTTTGTAGGTGAAGAATATTTCCTGTTAGGATCATATGAAAAATCTGTTCAATTGTGGAAGAAAGCACTACAAGAAACCCAAGAGAAAGGTAGGAGAGTGTTAAAAAATAATAGTCACCATAATATTGGTAGGAACGTATTTTGGAATGCTGTAGAGTTTAAAAATAATTCCAAAGTTTCTGAGTACTCACAATTAATGCTCGAATGGAATACATAATGGTAGGCAACTTGACTGTCAGAAATAGTTATTTAAAATTGTTTTTTGTCTTGGAATTTGTAGCACCAAGAATTTTTTCCATTACCTAGAGGAGGCTCCCTCTGTCCTTTCTTTTGGTTAGTGAGTTGTGATTAATTATTGATGGGGAAAAATGAGATTTATTTATTATTATTTTTTTTTTTTAAATGAGATTTAGATCCTAAATAAAATAATGTTTTTTTGGCCATTTGCTTTTTACAGACTTAGAGAAGCATGGAGCTAAGGCTCTCTGTCCTTAAGTATTTCAACTTGAAGAATTTCCTGTGAGTTAGACTGATTGTTGGGTTAAGTATGGGCTTCATGGAATTCTTTTTTTTTTCTTCATGGAATTTTTGATGAGACTATAGGATTGTAGATTCTAGAAACTGGTGATAGCTTTTATGGTATTGAGGGTAGGCTAGGATGACAGAAGTTCTCAGCTAGCAACCTTGGAACTAGCCATGACTGTAACTATCACATGGTCAGGTTTGGCCAATTATTAAGTTAATTTTATGACTTCTTTGTATATTTCATTCATTCTCCTATTTAACCAGTATTTATCAAGGGCCCTGTATGTCCCTAGTACTGTAGTAGGTACTAGGGTTAACTGAAATAAATAACTTTACCCTTAAGTTGCCCATAAAATGGAGAGATTACATAAACAACTAGCACTTTTCTTGTTATGTTGTTTGGTAGGTGCTGGGGAAGCACAGAAGAGCACTTCCCACAACCTAAGGCTGGAGTGTCAGCATTAGTCTGGGGAAAACTTGGAGCAGTTGACATTAAAAAAATTTCTTTAAGGATTTTACTTCTTTATTTGAGACAATGAGAGAGAGTGAGAGAAAGTAGGAGGTGGGGGAGAGGCAGAGGCAGAGGGAGAGAGAGAGGTAAACTCCTGTTCAGCAGAGAGCCTGACTCTGGGGCTCCATCCTGGGACTCCTGGATCATGACCTGAGCCATAGACAGATGCTTAGCCAACTGAGCCACCCAGGTACCCCAGGAATTGACATTTAAAATTGAATATAGGGATCCCTGGGTGGCGCAACGGTTTGGCGCCTGCCTTTGGCTCAGGGCGCGATCCTGGAGACCCAGGATCGAATCCCACGTCGGGCTCCTGGTGCATGGGACCTGCTTCTCCCTCTGCCTGTGTCTCTGCCTCTCTCTCTCTCTCTGTGACTATCATAAATAAATTAAAAAAAAAATTTAAAAAAATAAAAAAAAATAAAATTGAATATAAATCAGCCAGTTAAAATAGAAGTAATGATTTAACAAAGAAGATAGCATTATAAAAGCAAAAAGATGTGAGAAACCATGACAATTTGGTAAATTGTAAGTTGTTTAATAGGACTAAATTATATATGTATGCAATATTGGGGGTAAGGTGGTGAGAGCTAAGGTGAGAGATATATAGAGAATAGATGATAAGGAACATACTGTATGTATTGTCAAGGGATTAAGATTTTATCCCAAAGAGATTGGGATCAGTTAGAAACTTTATGTAGGAAAGAGAACTTTTTAAATGAATATAGGCCATTTGGAAAATTTCCTTTGGTGCAATGTGGAGGGTCATTTGTAGAAATGTGGTGTAGATATGTAAGTCTCACATGGAAGCAGGAAAATTAGTCTGTTGAGGAGGTCCTGAATCAAAGCAATGTCAAGAGTAGTGGAGAACAGAGGTTATACTTGACAGACAATAGGTTTGATCAGTTGGACTTGGTGACTGAGTAGATTTGGAGAAAGAAGTCTAATGGCATTCTCAGTAGGGGATTGTCCAACTGGATGAAGAGGTGTGACATTCAAGAAGGTGAGAAGTTCTGATGGAGAAATGAATTCCATTCTGAACCTTTACATTTAATTTCTTTTCTAATTGTATCCACTAAAAATGGCTTCTAATAATAGAGACTGAAATTAATAACTTCTTTTAATAAGAAAATTTATTTCTCTGTCTTAGAAAAGGAGACCAGAAATTCACACTCTGGGGCTGATTTGGTGTTCCTATGGTCTAGTTAAAGACCCGTGCTCCTTTAGTTTTTCTACTCAGTCACCTTAGTGCATTGCTTCCGATCTTAAGGCCCATTACATGAGCTAAAATGAGTACTCGGACTCCAGCCATCACATCCATATTCTTGACAGCAGAAAGGAAGAAAGCAGGAAGGACAAGAAAGGGTGCACCTCCTAGATGAGTTACCTCCCTCCAAGCAGCTTTTCTGGAAGTTCTATCCAGTGTTTTCTTTTGGTTTATAATTCAGTCATTATTTTTTTACATGGCCACATCTAAGTGAGATCGTGCATTATTTATTTTTTTAAAGATTTTTTTTTTTTTTAATTTTTAAGTTATCTCTGTCCCCAACATGGAGCTTGAACCTGCAACTCCAAGATCAGGAGTCTCATGCTCCACTGACTGAACCAGCTGGGCACCCCTGGGTGCATTGTTAGCCCCCCAAAATTGGAATTCTTTTACTCAGGAGGAATGGATAAGGTGTCAGTTCTAAACACCCTTCAGATACTTGGACACAGTGGTCAGGGGCTCCTATCTCTTTGGATAGTGCTTCTTTGGGAAGTCTCTTTGACTGATTGATATATGTATGGTATCTTGGCGTTTTCTTTTTTAGCATGTTTCCTTTTGTTTTATGCCATGTGTACTTGAGATAAATGTTGTTAATGGACCTCAGTGCTGAGTTGATGAGGATTTGCAGCTCTCTTGGAATAACATCTTAGTCATCCTAGGGCCTGATGAAAGATAATAAAATCGTTCAGAACTTAAAATGAAAAAGAACAAAGTATTGTTTTAAGAAAAAAAAACTTTTATTGAAGTGTAAAATACAGAAAAATCCACATAACCTGAGTGTACAGCTCTCATAAGCTGAGAACATGCCTGTCTATCTTGCACCCAGATCAAGAACATTACCTTGCTGGGGTGCCTGGTTGGCTTATTTGGAAGAGTGTGTGACTCTTGATTTTGGAGTTGTGAATTTGACCTTCATGTTCAGTGTAGAGATTACTTAAATAAATAAACTTTAAAAAAAAAAGTTGCTAACGTGTTCTTAATGTAAGTTTAATTCTTTCTTGTTTAAGGAGGAAGAAGATCATGTTTTCTTCAGATGCGCTATTATCTTTCTCTTTTATACTGTTACCTCTATAGCTATAATTTAAATGATGCTCAAGGATTATGTGATCAACTAGTAAGAGAAATATTGAGGGGGTCCCACCTACCTGTAAAAGAAAATGAGGATTGTTCAGGTATGTATTTCAACAACCAGTATGTGTAATTTCATTCTTTTTATTCGTAGGTTTAGATATGAAATTGCTTATGCATAAAAGTTAGTTGCTCTGACTAAATTATGTTATGGTGAATTTTGACCTGTCAACTTCTCAATAACAATTATCATGGTTTTTTTTTTTTTTTTTTAAATTTTTATTTATTTATGATAGTCACAGAGAGAGAGAGAGAGAGAGAGGCAGAGACACAGGCAGAGGGAGAAGCAGGCTCCATGCACCGGGAGCCCGACGTGGGATTCGATCCCGGGTCTCCAGGATCGCGCCCTGGGCCAAAGGCAGGCGCCAAACCACTGCGCCACCCAGGGATCCTTATCATGGGTTTTTTTGTTTTTGTTTTTGTTTTTTAAATTTTTGCATCCAGACAGCCAAGGTGGCTCAGCGGTTTAGCACCGCCTTCAGCCCAGGTTGTGATCCTGGAGACCCGGGATCGAGTCCCATGTCGGGCTCCCTGCATGGAGCCTGCTTCTCCCTCTGCCTGTGTCTCTGCCTCTCTCTCCCTCTCTCTCTCTGTCTCGCTCTGTGTCTCTCATGAATAAATAAATAAAATCTTAAGAAAAAAATCTTTGCATCCTCAGGCCTTAGCAATAATTGCCTGCTGAATTGATAGAATTGTTTTCTCACAGCCATATTTGTTAGAAATAATATCAGGTATCCAATTATTTTTCCTAAACATACTCATATTTTCTTTAACTGTTGCTTAAAGTGATTTAGTAAAGTGATGAACATCACTTTCTGAGGTATTCCAAGTCTCTTTTTTTAATTTGTTTCAGAGGCTTCGGGATATCTGCATTGCCCTTTCCAAAGAGATGTATTTAAATTAAGCAATACCCAGAGTGGAAGATATATATAAACATATATTATGCCAACTTAGGTTTTTATTATTTTAGCCACTGTTAATGGATTTCTTACTTTTTGTGATTTTTATCTTTTAAAATCTTTGTGTTCATTATGGAAGTAATATGTGTTCATTTTAGATAATTTTGAAAATATGGAAAAGTATAAAGAAGAAGTCACTTATAATTTGACCACTTTCTATGTTTATATTATATATGTATATTAGAGCTGTGTATTCTGTTTTTATAATCTTTTAGAATTTAATATCTTGATTAATATTTTCCAGTGTAAATAAGTCTTTTTTGAAAACTTATTAAACATTTCCCCCATTATTGCATGTTTTTATTTTATTTTATTTTATTTTTTATTTTTTATTTATTTATGATAGTCACAGAGAGAGAGAGAGAGAGGCAGAGACACAGGCAGAGGGAGAAGCAGGCTCCACGCACCGGGAGCCCGACGTGGGATTCGATCCCGGGTCTCCAGGATCGCGCCCTGGGCCAAAGGCAGGCGCCAAACCGCTGCGCCACCCAGGGATCCCATATTGCATCTATTGCATGTTTTAGTTGCTGCCACCTGTTTATTGTTTTAAGTAGTGCTGCAGTGTACATAAATTTTTGTGGGCATTACTAATAATTTCAAGTTTCTAAGAATACTTTCCTAGTGGAGTTCCACAGGACACATTTGATTCCTTTAGCAACAGGTTGTGTCAACACGTGTAAATATAATTTACCAAGGAAGCTCATTTAGAGATTCAGTGCCCAGGCTTTTTAATTAGAGGCTGGCGAGTCATGTAGACCCTTCTGCTTAGCCTGTCCCAAAATTCTACACTCTCAGAAGAACCACAGCTGTTTAACATAAACCACATTATTTGTACAAACAGGTCCAGGGAGCCATTCTCATCAGTTAAGGTGGTGGGAATCTTCCCCAAATCCACGTTCCCAGATGCCATCCAAGGGCCAACATTATAAGCAAGCCTGTTCTTTTTTTTTTTTTTTTTTTTCAAGCCTGTTCTTTTAACTCTTTCCTGCACACTTACCTTATTAAATCATTGTATAAAGTAATAATTTTTACTGGCTAAGGTTTTCATTATTAACGTCATCACTGTGCCACATACAGAATTACCATTTCAAATTTTTTTTTTTACCTCTGAGTTGATACAGTTTTACTCTGTGACCATCTTTTAGAATTAAGTTGCTTCACATTAAAGGAGCTTATTTTTGAGGTTCCAATAATGATTTTTGTATGATTAAGATTACTGGAAATCTTGCCTTGGTATAATCCTATAGTAAGTTTAATGCTGGAGAAAATAATTCGTTCTCGTATATTTTTAAGCTTAATGTGAAGTAGTAGTATGTTTTCTCCAAACTTTTAGTGACCAAATGAAGAGTACTGCTTGAAGGCTAAAAAGATTTTTTCAAGATTCTTTTTATTAAAAAAAGCTTATTAACAATAATCTTGAGTGCCTACTATGAGAGGAGTGGTGTTAGGTGCTGAGGTATATAAGATACAAGTGGTTCACATGCACATAGAACTTAATATTGTGAATATGTATCAAGTGACTTCTGGGAAAGAAAAACATTTTGCTATTTTTGGGGCCATAAATTTTATTTTTAAATTTATTTTAATTAATTAATTTTTTAAAAAAGATTTTCTTTGTTAATTCATGACAGACACACACAGAGAGAGGCAGAGACACAGGCAGAGGGAGAAGCAGGCTCCATGCAGGGAGCCCTATGCAGACCCCATTCTGGGGACTCAAGGATCACACTCTGGGCCAAAGGCAGATGCTCAACTGCTGAGCCACCCAGGTGTCCTAATTAATTTGTGTGTGTGTGTGTGTGTGTGTGTGTGTGTGTGTGTGTGAGAGAGAGAGAGAGAGAGAGAGAGAGAAAGAAACAGAGGAGGAGAGCGAGAGCGAGAGAATCCCAAGCACTCTCCACACCAAGCACAAGCCTGACTCAGGGCTTGATCTCACAATCCTGACATCATCTGATCTAAGCTGAAATCAAGAGTTGGATGCTTAACCAACTGAGCCACTCAGGTGTCCTGCCAGAAATTTCATAAAAATTAATGTTAACTTAGTATTTAGATTTAGTAGCTTACCTATTTTCAAATTTCTGAATGCCAGTTTATATTACTGAGCTTTGATTCTCAAATGGAGGTGACACATTTGCTCCTGCTAGTTTATATATCAATCACTGCAGAAATCCTGATGTAACTCCTATCCCCCCACCCCACTTTCTCCGCCCCACATTTTCCTTTTGTCCCTCCCTACCACCAAAGAATCTTATAAAAGTGAACCACTCTTACTAAGGGGAGTGTATCCTAATCCCCAGATCTAATGGTACAGAAAACAGCATTAAAAATCACTGTTCTAGGGGCTCCTGGGTTGTTCAGTCGGTTAAGCATCTGCCTGTGGCTCGGGTCATGATCTCAGGGTCCTGGGATTGAGCCCCATGTCGGGCTCCATGCTCAGTGGGGGAGTCTGCTTCTGCCTCTGCCTCTGTTCCTCTCCCTGCTTGTGCTCTTTTTCTTACTCTCAAATAAATAAAACCTTAAAAAAAAAAAGAATCACCGTTCTAGTGCTTTCAGATTATTTTTATAGTAAGCTCTGCCTCCTTTTATCGAAGAAAAAAAATTGGAAAGGGAAGGCAGAAGGGAAAATAATGAAATCTAAGCTTACAAGTGCATCATGGCTGGA
The DNA here is from genome assembly GCF_011100685.1 of Canis lupus familiaris. Taxonomy (NCBI): domain Eukaryota; kingdom Metazoa; phylum Chordata; class Mammalia; order Carnivora; family Canidae; genus Canis; species Canis lupus. Next base: position 72,372,271 of record NC_049225.1, read on the forward strand.
TTGTTTTCTATTTATCCCTCCATGTTTTAAAATAAAACTGGCAACTTGAAGTCCTCAGTAGTTCCTAAGTGTATATGCTCATAATTACGGGCTAATTATTTTTGTTCAGTTGTCCTCAGGAAACACAGATACCTATTATAAATTAGCTTATATAGGTCATTGTCTCAGCAAAAATTTTTAATTACAATTTTCTTCTTGTATAATATTGGGAACTTACCACTTTTGATAGTTTGATCAGAATCTCCTTTGGTCGTTTGCTGTATTCCTTAGTTCCTGAGAAGCCTCCCTGTGAGTTTGGAATGACTAGAAGGGTTCGTCCTGAGGCGGCAGTGAGGGTTATCCAGTCCATGGCCCGGTTCATGGCCGCCTATTTCACCAACCAGCCACTTTGCATTTTGCCACCTCACAATGTGAACGTTCTTCCTCCCCTTCATGTTGAAACAGGTTAGTAAGCAAATAATTTTCTCACTTTGTTTTTTCACATAGTATTTAAAATCGACTTAGACAGTGATCGTTATTCTATGGAAATACTGTTCTAACTTAGTGTGTGACTCATAGATTCCCAGTGACTGTATGTAAATGAATAAAATCTGAAATAAGTAATTGCTTGGGCTTGTTTTTATTGAGTATGGATTCTTAATTACAAATTTTAGACAAAATGGTATTTTTTATAAAGTTTCCATTTTTAAAGTAAAAGGACTGTCACCTTCATTTATATAAAATGGAAATTTAATAAATTTTGAGCATGCTAATTTATAATTTTATTTGGACGATTTGCTTTTATAATTCTCTTTGGATCATTTACTTTGCTCTATTTAATCATCTTATCAATGTCAAAATGTACCACAGATTAGCGCATAGAGAATTGCTCTGCCCTATGGAGAGAAACATGTACACAGATGTCTATGATGTTCATTTTATTCCACTAATTTTATTAAGTGTCTGCTGTGTGCCAAGCAGCATTGTAGGCACTAGAAATATATTAGTTTGCACCATATGAGGTTAATAATATGAAGATATTGGTAGTTTTTTTGATGTATGAAATAAACTTATTCTGATTGCTATGAACAAAACAGATAAAATACCTGTTACTTTATGGAGTTTACATCTAATAGCTTGAAACAGAAAATTAAATAAGTGAATACATAAACAAAATATATCAAATGGTAATAGTTGATATGCAGAGGACTGAAATAGAGTAATACATTGTGATTGGGTGGTTGTTAGAGATGGCGAATTGAGGGAAGTGCTCTCTGAGTTGGGACGTGTAAGATGAACTCTTTTTTTTTTTTTAATTTATTTTTTATTGGTGTTCAATTTACTAACATACAGAATAACCCCCAGTGCGCGTCACCCATTCACTCCCACCCCCCGCCCTCCTCCCCTTCTACCACCCCTAGTTCGTTTCCCAGAGTTAGCAGTCTTTACGTTCTGTCTCCCTTTCTGATATTTCCCACACATTTCTTCTCCCTTCCCTTATATTCCCTTTCACTATTATTTATATTCCCCAAATGAATGAGAACATATAATGTTTGTCCTTCTCCGACTGACTTACTTCACTCAGCAAGATGAACTCTTAATGACAAGAAAGAGCCACCATGGACATATCAGGACTTAAACAGCATTCTAACCAGAGCTTGTGCAAAAGCCTCAGAACAAGAACAAACCTGATGCATTTGAGAAACTGAAATGCAAATGTGGCTGGAGCATAGAAGATGATGTGAGATGAAGTCAGGGATAGAGGCCAGATGTTGTAAGCCAGGGGAAGGAATCTGTACTTTAAGTACAAGGGGCTTTCGCCGGAAGCAACATGAACTGGTAAATATGTACACATATGTTAGAATTATACAAGATGTAAGGTGATTAGCAGTTTCATAGAGGCAGCAACAAGTGTCCCTGCTTCCCTGGGAAGAAGAGTTGGTCGTGACCTGATTATGGTTTCTTTTAGGGAGCTGGTCTGAACAAAAACAGCTTATTCCAGGCTCTGCCTGCTGTGCTGGCCTGTCCACCATGTCCTTGCCTACTATGTCCTAACTCAGATTCAGCTGGTGTTTCTGCCTTTTCACCCTACCAGCCTGTGCTCCTTTCACTCTTATGCTTTCCTCTAAGGCTCTCACATACATATTACTTATTTCCATGTACATTTGATACTACATTTGACCCATGAATGACACAGGTTAGGCATGCCGACCCCCAGCACAGTCAAAAATTCACATAAAATTTTTGACTCCCCAAATCTGAACTGTCAATAACCTACTCTTGACCAGATGCCTTACCTGTTAGAGAAACAGCTAATATGTATTGTATATGTATTATATACTGTATTCTTAGAATAAAGTAAGCTAGAAAAAGAAAATGTTAAGAAAGTCAGAGGAGAAAATAAATTTATATTGTTGTACTGTATTTATCAAAAGAAATCTGTGTATAAGGAGACCTGCCCTGTTCAAACCCATGTTGTTCAAGGGTCAGCTGTATTCATTATCATTACAATGGTTTTATATTTAAGCTCTCTTTTTTGTTACAGCCCTAGGTATTTATCACTTGTGTTTTCTATTTTTGGTAGTGAAGTTTCTGACAATAAATCGTATCCTTAATCCACATTATTTTACTGAAGAAGAGAGGTGGTACTCCATGTGGTTTTTAGAAAAACCTGAAAAAACAAAGGTCAAATCCTGACTTCAAAAATTTGTCTCAGTTTCTTGCCTTTTCTATCCTACATTGTTTATAGGACTTGAGCTCTTTGCCATGATCTTTATCTTTTCAGATCACTTCATATACCTAGGGAAGATTGCTCTTTATCACACGGAGGGAAGAAAGGTGATAGAATTATGGAGTTGTTTTTGGACATATTCATAAACATACATAAAATAAAAGCTCAAATACGTGCCTTTTTAATACTTGTGTAAATCTTCTCAATGAGAGGAGAGGCTAGGAAAGAAAGTTTTGTGATCTCTTTCTAAGCCTAAGACTCTGATTATTGAAAATTTAAATACCTGAAACTTGGTATATATCCTTAGGTTTCTTTAATTTCCTAATATCTTGAAAAAGGATATTTACACGCCTGACTTAATATAGATTTCATGTTAATGTTTTAAATCAGAACTAATGGCAGAATGTATTGAGAATTGAGTTACTTATTTGGTGTGATGTTTGCTGTATAAAAGCAATAAAATGTTCGGAAGATCAAATCATTCAAGTTCTTGTAATAGTATGATAACTTGCTCATAGGAAATAAAAAAGTAGGAAAAATTTAGTCAATCTCTGGTCTCTGCCTACGCAGAATCAAACATTCGTGTGAATGACAATTTTTTTTTGTTTGTTTCTATCCAAATGTGTTTGTCAGAAAGCTAAAGTGTGTTTGGTGTGGGCAGACTGTGTTGGTAACATGAGAAACTAATCGTTTCAAGGAATAGAAACCCATGTATCCCATTTGCCAGTTTTATTTTAAGGATGTGAGTGGGAATGTTAGCAATATGTATTTTTTGAAAAAACTAGCAGTTCTGTCATTGTATTTCCAAGTTTCTTATTCCATTATTTTAATTAGAGAAAGATCTAGAAGGTTAAGGAGGATGGGACCCTTTGTATATATAATCCAAGGCTGAAATCTTGTCCACTACTCTTTTCTACTTTCTTATAAACATTAATACATTGAATACCTAAAGGCTTGAGTTTTACCTCAAATTAGTTTTTTATTCCATGACACTTTGAGGAATACAAAGTCATATAAATGCATCTCTCCTCACCAAATTTCTAGTAGGAGAAATAGAGATTTATTTCAGAACAGCACACAGAAATAAATGGTACAGTGTGCCCCGGTATATTTAAGTGTGTATATATGTGTTTACACTATCTGACATAAAGTTTTCATTAAACTGTGTTTATAGTTGTTTTATGTAATGTACTCAATGCTGTCTCTTCTCTTTCTGTATCCACCTGTTCTGTTTCATTTTTTTTTAAGATTTATTTATTAATGAGAAACACAGAGAGAGAGAGAGAGAGAGAGAGAGGCAGAGACACAGGCAGAAAGAGAAGCAGGTTCCATGCAGGGAGCCCGACGTGAGACTCGATCCTGGGTCTCCAGGATCAGGCCCTGGGCCGAAGGCGGTGCTAAACTGCTGAGCCATCTGGGCTGCCCTCTGTTTCATTTTTTAAGAATGCTGGCATTTACTTCATGACCCCCTAATGAGGCATATTCTTCTTCAGTGTTTAAAAAAAAGTAGGGCGATCCCTCGATGGCTCAGCGGTTTAGCACCTGCCTTCGGCCCGGGGCGTGATCCTGGAGTCCCAGGATCGAGTCCACATCGGGCTCCCTGCATGGAGCCTGCTTCTCCCTCTGCCTGTGTCTCTGCCTCTATTTCTCTGTCTCTCATGAATAAATAAATAAAATCTTAAAACAAAACAAAACAAAAAAACCCCTATGTTAAGTATTTTTTTAAACCATTTAAAAAAAAAAAAAAGATTTTATTTATTTATCATGAGAGACAGAGAGAGAGAGAAAGGCAGAGACACTGACAGAGGGAGAAGCAAGCTCCATACAGGGAGCCCGATTGAGGAGAGCTCAATTCCGGGACTCTGGGATCATGCCCTGAGTCAAAGGCAGCCACAGAGCCGCTGAGCCACCCAGGCGTCCCTATTTTAGACCATTTTTATTTGTTTAGAAAAAGATTCTATTTATTCATGAGAGACACACGGAGAAAGGCAGAGACATAGGTAGAGGGAGAAGCAGGCTTCATGCAAGGAGCTCGATGTGAGACTCAGACCTGGGAATCAGGGATCACGCCCTGAGCCAAAGGCGACGCTCAACCATTTAGGGACACCCAGGTGTCCCTAAACCATTTTTTTTTTTTTTAAGAATTTATTTATCATGAGAGACAAACACAGAGAGAGAAGCACAGACACAGGCAGAGGGAGAAGCAGGCTCCACGCAGGGAGCCTGACATGGGACTCGATCCTGGGTCTCCAGGATCACGCCCTGGGCTGAAAGCAGCGTTAAACCGCTGAGCCACCCAGGCTGCCACTCCCTAAACCGTTTTTAAAAAAGATTTTATTTGGGGCACCTGGATGACTCAGTAGTTTGAGCATCTGCCTTTGGCTCAGGTTGTGATCCTGGGGAACTGGGATCAAGTCCCACATCAGGTTCCCTGCAGGGAGACTGCTTCTCCCTCTGCCTGTGTGTCTGCCTCTTTCTCTGTGTTTCTCATGAATAAATAAATAAAATCTTTTTTTTTTTATTTAAAGATTTCATTTATTTATTTGGGAGAGAGAGAGGAAGAGAGCATGAATAAGGGGAGGGGGCAGAGGGAAAGGGAGAAAGAGAGGATAGGGGAGAAACAGATTCCCTGCTGAGGGTAGAGCCCGCCGCAGGGCTCGATCCCAGGCCACTAGATCATGACCTGAGCTGAAGTCAGATGTTTAATCAGTTGAGCCACCCAGGCACCCATATTTTAAACCATTTTGTGTGTATCTTCCTTGTTATTTTGTGTAGAAATACCCAAGATACTAAAGAGGTTGGAGCACCTGGCTGGCACAGTTAGTGGAGCATGTGACTCTTAATCTCGAGGTTATAAATTTTAGCTCCACATTCGGTGTAAAGATTACTTAAAAATAAAATCTTAAAAAAAAAAGAGAGAGACAGAGATGTGACTATGTGAAGAGGCGTGAGTTCTGATAAATGTAATTGTACTCTCCATTTTGTTTTATGCATAGAACAGTCCCTTCGACTCATTCCTCTGCAGCACTCTATGGTGGCCAGTGTCGTAAGAGATCAGAATCTTTCTGATGTGTGGACAGTTGAATATGCCTTTGAACTATTACTTATTGGTGGCCTCGTTCCAGAGGCCGTGTGGTTGGCACACAAACTTGGAGACTGGAAGACATCTGTTTCCATCGGTGTGGCCTTCCAACTATTCTGCAAACATCATAGCCATTTCATAAGGTATGTATTTTGAGACAAACTTAGGTTAAGAAATAGCAACATAGTGTCATCTATTTTTTCTTTCTCTCATTGCTGGCATTTCCACATTTTGTGGAATCCTTGTTCCAGCATTGTCCAATAACACTGTTTTCAGTGTTGAAAATGTTCTGTTTATATGTGCTGTCAATATGATAGCTAGTAGTCACCTGTAGCTGCTATTGAGCACTTGAAATGTGCCTAGTAAGACCGAGGAACTGAATTTTCAATCTAATTTAAATTTAAATAGCTAAATGCAGTTAGTGGCTACTGTCTTGGACAGCTCAACAACTTTCCTGTGTTAAAAATTTTATTTAAATGAAAAGTTTTGTATTTAGCACATTTGTTAATAATGGCCTCAAAGGGCTTTTAGTCAGTGGGAGAGTTTGTGTTAAGTAGGTTTTGGATTTCATGCTAATCAAGCTAGTTATCTGTATTTTACCTCTTTTGAATATTATGGTATTGCTGTATCTGATATTTTTCAGTTCAAATTCAACATATATTTATTTATTAAGTAACCTCTCTGTACTAAGTTCTATGCCAGGTATCTTTGTGGATATAAACTTAAATGACACATAGTCTCCATGTTTAAGGTTTTATAGTTTAATAGAGAAATTAGGACAAAACATTATCACAATTTAGGTAGTATGGCAAGAAAAGTACTGGTTCTCCAGTGGAGAGAGCAATAGTATGAAGCAGGCATAGGACAGGAAATACTTTATGTGGGAGATATCATTTGAGATGGGCATTAGAGAGAAGACAGGATCTCTACAAATGGAGTAGCTATAGTGAGAGAACATTCCAAACATGAGCAAAGGTTATGGCAAAAGATAAGATTGGTTCAGTTTGGTTAGAGTAGACTGTAGGGTAGTAATGGGAAATGATGATGGGAAGATATATTAGTATCATAATTGTGGAGAGCCTTAAAAATCTCCTTAATGCAATGCTTCTTCAGTTATTTCTTTTTTTCTCTCCAGTTATTTCTTTTTAAAACAGAGGATAAATAAAAAGTGAATTTCACTGTTTCTTAAAATTTCATGTTTAGTTCTTAGTGTATTAATATTTCATTTTTTTCAAAATTTGGAATCATTTCACTTAACTTGATGTGATTTCAGGACCAAGAAAATGAGTCTGAATTTACCAATAAATTTGACTCCAGCACAAATTTTCCAGGAAAAGCTGCAGTGTTTTTTAGGTCGGGCAGCCTCATTGGAAGCAAAAAATGAAATGGGCTCAAAATACAAACAAGTTACAGGTATGTTACCCACATATAGTCTGACAATGTAACAGCTTAATTATATAGACTTTATGATATTATAAAAAACTTGTTAATACCCACAGTTACATTAAACTTTGAAGTTAAGCTTATCAAAGATTAAAGTTTGCTATTTATTCTTAATCACGGGAGCATCCAAAACTTATTCCAGCTTAAAAAATTGCAGTAACTGGGCAGCCCCGGTGACGCTGCGGTTTAGCACCGCCTGCAGCCCAGGGTGTGATCCTGGAGACTGGATCGAGTCCCACGTCGGGCTTTCTGCATGGGGCCTGCTTCTCCCTCTGCCTGTGTCTCTGCCTCTCTCTGTGTCTCTATGAATAAATAAATAAAAATCTTTTAAAAAAATTACAGTAACTGAATAATACTCTGATTTTCTGTACGTATCTTTTTACTAGTTATATTTTGCTACATTTGGATTATTTTCTTTTGTAGTTATAGTCCTAGAATCTCGTACACAGGAGGGTACTTAAAAGTATTTAGTTCTCTTTCTAAGTACATAAATTACAGAGTCGGTTTTGTTTTTAGTTTGAAAAGTTCAGAGTGGGGCAGCCTGGGTGGCTCGGTGGTTTAGCGCCGCTTTCAGTCCAGGGCATAATTGGATCGAGTCCCATGTCAAGCTCCTTGCTTGGAGCCTGCTTCTCCTTCTGCCTGTGTCTCTGCCTCTCTCTCTGTCTCTGTCTCTATGAATAAATAAATAAAATCTTAAAAAAAAAAAAGTTTAGAGTGGTGTTACAAAATTAAAAATAATGTAATATCACATATATTACATAGATTTACCCAGGAGCCCTTAAAATTTGTCTGTGATATAGATGGAGAAATTTAGATGAAGAGTAATGAAGTCAGGTATTTAAAGTTGTATTTTTTTTTTTTTTTAATTATTCACTCATGAGAGACACAGAGAGAGGCAGAGACACAGGCAGAAGGAGAAGCAGGCTCCATGCAGGGAGCCCGATGTGGGACTCGATCCTGGATCTCCAGGATCATGCCTTGGGCCAAAAGCAGATGCTCAACTGCTGAGCCACCCGGGCGCACTAAAGTTGTATGTTTAATGACACCTGTGGGACCCTGTGGTTTTATTAGTGCATGCCTCCATTCAGCAGTGAGACTTCTAACTCTTAGAACTTATTTCTCTTTCCAGAAAGAACTCCTAATACTTGGAAATCTGACTAAAAACTTTTCTTTGATACTTTTCTATCAATATTTTTTAAACTTACTTTTTACTTTTTTAGTTTTTATTTATTTTTAAACATTTTATTTATTTGACACAGAGAGAGAGCAAGAGAACAGCAGAGGGAGAGGGAGAAGCAGGCTCCTCACTGAACAGGGAGCCTAATGTGGGGCTCGATCTCAGGACCTTAGGATCGTGACCTGACCGAAGATAGATGCGCAACTGACTGAGCAACCCAGGCACCCCTGTCAATATTTTTTTAAATAGATGAAAGATATGTAACTACATGAAAGTTGTCTTTTGAAAAAAAAGACAAAGTCCTAGTCTGAACTTACAGTTTTGACAATATGTTGTTTTAAATAATCTGCAAAACTTTCCCACAGTAAATTTATAAGTAAAATGTGTTTCTAGGTAAAATATAAAACATAAGCATAAAAATACACATTTTAAGGCTAATAAATAGAGAAAGTGGGGGAAATTTCCAGGAGTCAGAAACAAAGAGGAAATAAAAACTCAGTGGATTCCATGCCTAAGGTATTTACCTAAATAAAATAAAAACATAGAACCACCCAAAGACCTGTATACAAATTTCATGGCAGCTTTTTTCATAATAGTCAAAAACTTGAAACAACTCTAATGCTCATCAACTGGTGGATGGATAAACCAATTTCAGTTATCTGTACAATTGAATAATAATGAAGAGAGGTAAACTACTGATAACATGCAACAAAATAGATGAATTGCAGAACCATTGTGCAGAATGAAAGAAGTCGGAAAGATTACATATTGTTTGATTCCATTTATGTGCCATGTTATTAAAAAGTAACACCAGGGGGATCCCTGGGTGGCGCAGCGGTTTGGCGCCTGCCTTTGGCCCAGGGCGCGATCCTGGAGACCCGGGATCGAATCCCACATCGGGCTCCCGGTGCATGGAGCCTGCTTCTCCCTCTGCCTGTGTCTCTGCCTCTCTCTCTCTCACTGTGTGCCTATCATAAATAAATTAAAAAAAAATAAAAATTAAAAAAAAAAATAAAAATAAAAAGTAACACCATAAGGAGGGCACCTAGGTGGCTCAGTTGATTATCAGACTCCTGGGTTGTCGAATTGAACCCCATGTCAGTTCCACACGGGGAATCTGCATGAAGGATTCTTTCCATCTGCTTCTCTCCCCTTCACACTCTCCCTCTGCTTCCCCCTCTCTCAAATAAATATATAAATCTTAAAAAAAAAAACACTATAAGGACAGGAAACAGATCAGTGGTTGCCAAAAGAAAGGTGTAAGACAACTTTTTTGGGGTGATGGCGTTCTTACAGGGCTGTATAGATTTGCCAAAACTCATTGAACTATATACTTAAGGATGAATTTTAGTATATGTAAATTATACCTTATAAACTGATTTAAAAACAAACTCAGCAGATGGTTAGTGAAGTATAAAATGAATTTGAACTATAGGTAAATACATATATATATTTATATATACTTTATATTTATATATATTCTAGGTAAATATGTATATATATATACACACACAGAGAGAAAGATAAAAATAGATACAAAATAGATAAAAAGAGTTGGAATATATAAAAGAAGAAAATATGAAAGAGGTCAAGTTTTATAGAGTACAGAATAGGAGGCCATAACATTTGTGTAATAGGAATTCCAATACCAGATTGTGGCTAGTAGCTATCTCTGGTGAGAGTGAGTAGAATATGAATGGTACAATAAGAAATTTCTGCTGTATCGGTAACATTAAAAAAAATTAACTGAATATACCAACAATGTTAATATCAGACAAGGATGAAAAGTTGATACATGAGTGTTTTCATATTATATTCTATATGTTAAAGGATGCTTTAAATATAAAAACCCCTAAATCTCCAGTTCTATCACCAGCATCTCCTTGCATTTTACCTCTGGGACATGTCCACATATATACTGATATTTATATAGTTGAATCCAGATAGTAGGACTATTTTGTTTGGTTTTTCTTTAGCTGTATGACATGTCATTTTTACTAACCTTTATTTAAAAAATACTATGGTGGGGGCACCTGGATGGCTCAGTTGGTTAAGTGTCTGACTAGATTTCATCTCAGGGTTGTGAGATCCAGCCCGGCATTGGGCTCCAAGCTGGGCATGGAGCATGCCTAAGAGTCTCTCCCTTCTCCCTTTGCCTCCCCCTCACTCATGTGCATGCTCGTATGCATGCATTCTCTTAAAAAAAAAAAAAAAGTACTGGGTACCTGGGTGCTTAGTGGTTGAGCATCTCTGCCTTTGGCTCAGGTTGTGATCCTGGGGTCCTGGGATTGAGTCCTGCATCAGGCTCCCTATAGGGAGCCTGCTTCTCCCTCTGCCTGTGTTTCTGCTGCTCTCTGTAGGTTTCTCATGAGTAATTAAATAAAATCTTAAAAAAAAAAAAATACTATGGTGGACTAATAAGAAAAAGAAAAAAATTACTTTCCCACTGCCTTCATTCACATAAGGTTGTATATTATTTACGTGTCTTTCTTGACATTTTTCCCATTATTTTTTCATGTATTATTTTTTGACGCAGGACTTATTCCAAGTATATTTTTGTTATATAGTTGTCATTACACTATCTTATGTAATTTTGGAAAAGGTCTTATGCTCTAATTGCCTATAATCTTAAAGTAGCAGAAGAGGGTTGCCTGAGTGGCTCAGTCGGTTAAGCATCTGACTCTAGATTTTGGCTCAGGTCATGATCTCAAGGTTGTGAGCTCGAGCCCTGCATTGGGTTCTGCTCTGGATATGGAGCCTGCTTAAGATATTCTCTCTCCCTCTCCTCCTGCCCCTTCTTCTGCACCCACCCCTCCATATTCCCATGCATTTTCTCTCTCTAAAAAAAAAAAAATGGTAGCAGAATAGTTATTAAATTCTCCCTAGAAATTGGCCTGTTTTGCATGTCATCCAGTATGTTTGTTTTTGATGATTGGCTTTTTCAGATAGGAGATTTTACACTACAGAAAAGGATCAGCATAATATAAACTTTAATTTACCTGATTTTGTGTTTGGTAGATCCCATTGAAGAAGAAGATGTAAATCTGCTATTTGGTTCAGTGCAAGAAGTATTGAAAGCAGCAGTTATGGCCGATGCAGATGTTCTATCAGAGACATTTCAGCTCCTGGTCACCTCTGCCAAGGACTTGAGTAAGAGACTGTGGGGCTTGGTGCCAGTTGGCTTGTACCTACCAGCTCCTCCGTTATATTGTCCTCAGCCAGCTATTCTTAGTGAAGTAAGCTAAATGTTTAATATTTTAATTAACTTAAACTTGATTTTTTTTTATTAGACGAACTCATTAAACTTGATTTTGTACGAATTTTAAGATAACCAACTTAACGATAATAATCAAGTTAAGAATGAAAGCCCTAAAGACAAACTTCCGAATCCCAGCTTTGCTGTTTATTAATTGTATCATCTTAGGCAATGCACTGACCTGTTTAAGTTTCCTTATATGAGAAATGTAGATGATGATAGTACCTGTAATAGCATTATTGTGAGGATTAAATGAGATAGCCTGTAATAGGTTTTACCTCAGGGCCGAGGACACATGTAAGCACTCAATCAATGTTAAAATTATGGCACTAATAAAATCAAGAGAGAGTACTCTATGTCCAGATTTTTAAAAAATAGACATTTGTTTAGGGTAGCAAAAATGAATATCAGAATTTAGAAGCCATACATTATTTCAGTCTTTTATTCACCTCATTGTCTTTGCCTTTTTTTTTTTTTTTTTTAAGATTTTATTTATTTATTCATGAGAGAGACAGAGAGGCAGGGACGTAGGCAGAGGGAGAAGCAAGCTCCCTCTGGGGAGCCTGATGCGGGACTTGATCCCTGACCTGGGGATCATGACCTGAGCCAGACGCTCAACCACTAAGCCACCCAGGTGCCCTGTCTTTGCCTCTTTTGAAATACTTTTTTTTTTTTAATTTGATACATCATTTTTTTCTCCTTCACTATTCAGTTGATAGTTCTGCCGTAAAGAGCAGTACAATGTTCCTCTCAGGAACTTCTCTGCTCTCATAACATTATGTTAGCTGACTTTAAGAGTTAAAGTGTTAATGCAAATTATTTACACTTAAATTATTTTAATATTTGATTAATATTTTTTACTTCAGTAATTTTATTTTTATTAATTTATTTATTTTAAAGATTTTATTTATTCACAAGAGACAGAGAGAGAGAGGCAGAGACACAGGCAGAGAAAAGAGAAACAGGCTCCGTGCAGAGAGCCTGATGTGGACTTGATCCCAGGATTCTGGGATCACGCTGAGTCAAAGGCAGATGCTCAACCGCCGAGCCACCCAGGCGCCCCTTGATTAATATTTTGAAGTGATTCTGGTATTGTTTTTTTTTACTACTTAATGTTTTAATATTAGCAACTTCTATCTGTATTTGGTTTTTTTTTTTTTTTTAGTTTTTTTTATATTCTTATTTGTTATATTTAAGGTTATGTTTCAATGGGTTAAAAATATTTTATTGATATTTCAAATGTAATATGTTATACATGGGAGGAATAAATAGTCCATTGTATTTCTCAGTGATTCATTTTTTCTGTCACATCTGAGTCTTCAGTGTATTGGTTTAGAAATAAGAACCTTTAAGGCATTTTTTGGAATATACTGTGCTGATACTAGTTTGAGTGGTTATGATCCTTAGTAGTGATTCATTTTATTATTTTTTATTAAAATTAAAATCCTTTGGGTTGGAAATAATAGAAAACTTGATCCAAATTGGTTGGCATAATTAAGAAGCCTAGTAGCAGGATAGCTTTCTGGCTCAGTTATGTTAGCATAGGTTTGAGCTCTTCCTCTCTAGTTTATTTTTTAATGTGTTAGCTTCAGCTTAAGGCTGGCTGTTTTTGTGAGAGCAGGGTGGTCTAAGGATACCTTGTCCATATCTAGAGGGAGAAGGAAGGGGAGAAAGAAAAACAGAAGTATTTTTCACCAGGATTCCAAGTAAGGGTATGGAGATTCACTCTTGGCCCAGGAGAATGGAAGGTTCTGTTTGGCAGTCCATTCCCTGGAAGCTGGGGATGTAGGATCAGCTCTCATTAAATCATCTAGGCAATGTCAGGGAGGGGCAGATACTCAATTAAAAATTGAAGGCAATGAAGAAGTGGTAATAGTAGGATGATGGGGAAGCAAATATTTATAATACATTATCTCATTCTCTGAGAAATTAATTTTTGGCTTATTGACTTGATAGTATTTATTCAACAAATATTTATTGGATCCTATTACATGTTGGACATTATTCCATGCACTGTGATAATACAAAGATAAATGACAAGGTCTTTGCTCTTGAGTAGATCTCAATGTAATGGGAAACATAAATCAGTACAGAACAAATCAGTAAAAACTCTCATGGAAGTCTAAGCAAAGTGTCATAGTCACACAGAACAGGAGGGCTTCACAGAGGGTGACATTGAAATATAAAGATTTTTCCAGGCAGAGGAAGGGAAATGACATTCTTGAAAGGAGCCTTCTATGTAACATTCTACCAATGCAGTCAGGCAGGAGTGGTGGGCTTTAACTGTTATAGGGGAAGACTTGGGTTTAGGGTCAGTTTAGCCCTTTACATTGTTTGAGATGAGAGAAATATTTCCTTGACACTAGAAATAGCTATAGTTGAAATCTCTGACGCCATCCCTCAAAATTTCTTTTATAAATCTCCAAGAAAATTTTAGTTTGAGAAACACTATATTTGTTTTCACCTCAACCCTCAAAATTTTCATATTACTAGCTACTAAAATCAGTTGTTTTGTTTTCTTCAGGAAGATGGCGATGATCTTGTTTTAAAAGCTGAGAAAGAAAACCGCCAAAAGGTGTCTGGAATCCTTCAACGTATCCTCTTGCTTTTCCGGGCAGCCCGGTGTTCTTTTCCTGTGGCACAGTGGTACATATTGCAGTTGAGATGGGCGAGAAAAGTCATGCAGAAGGTGTGGAAATGTCTTAGTCACTCATGTGCTATGTTAAACTATTTAAATATATTAATACTTATTAATATGTATAAATACTGACATTTTCCTAAGAAATCCTACCCTATAAATCCATAGATTTCAGGTTTGTTTATAATAAGCAACCTAATCAGTCTAGTTCTTCTGGTCTGCTGAAAGAGGACACTGTACTGAGTCTCTTTGTTAGTCCCATTCTGTCTGGCACTATAAAGCATAACATAATTAATTCCAGGTAATTTTAGTTACTTTTTTTTCTTTTTCCCACCATTATTGAAGATGTAAAGTCAATTCAGGGATTTCCCCCCCACTTCATCCTGAGGTATTATCTGTGTTCTATGGGGGCTGATGTGGGGTCATACTCTGGGATGTTAAAGTTAGTTCTTGGCTGTGTGTTTCCTTTCAGTAATCTCCACCAGTTGGAGTCTCCCCCTTGCTATCTTCTAAGATGTGCGATTCAGTTGAGTCTGGAGCTGTCATCCCCTTCAGCACTGACTTCACCTGAGTTGTAATTGGATCCTTATCTGATCTATAGCCAAATGGGACATCTGCTCATGTTCCTTATCCAGCTGCAAGTTCTTTGTGGGCCTGTTGTCTGTCTCTCTGAAATGTGGAAATAAGTATTATTAGTCCCAAATACCTTTAATTTGGCCCTTGGTTATATTTAAATGTTTTCTTTTGTTTTTGTTTTTTTGTTTGTTTGTTTTTGTTTTTAAATAAGCTCTATGCCCCTTGTGAGCCCAGTACAGAGCTTAAACTCATGACCCTGAGATCAAGACCTAAGCTGAGATCAAGAGTTGAATGCTTAACCAACTGAGCCACCCAGGTGGCCCAGTCCTTGGTTATATTTAAAACAAGAATCTACAACTTTTCTTAGTAGGAACCTTTAGAGAGACTTTGAGAAGTTACCAAATTGTTTTTAAAAATTAGGCTTTTTAAAAGAAAGGTTTGTAAAATTTGCATACAGCTACCATAAAGATATAACATAAAACTATACCCATTCTGTATCTTGTCATCCCAAAATTGTTTTTAAAGTATGTCTAGTAAGAAGGGCAAAGAGTTTTCCTCTCTTATTGAAAGATTGGTTTTAATAGTTTCAAGATCTATTGAGTCTGTTTATTACAGGAAACTTAATTTTATTTTATTATTTATTTATTTATTTATTTATTTATTTATTTATTTATTTAAAAAATTTTAATTATTTATTCATGAGAGACACACAGAGGCAGAAACATAGAGAAGCAGGCTCCACGCAGGAAGCCCCATGCGGGACTTGATCCTGGGACTGAGAGGATCAGGCCCTGGGCCAAAGGCAGACGCTCAACCTCTCAGCCACCCAGGTTTCCCGGAAACTTCATTTTAAAAATTGGTTAAGTAAACAGTTTTCTACAATAAAGTTGGAAATGAGATTTGCATTGCAGTTTGGTCTTATGTACAAATCCTAGCAGTAATCTCACTTAATCTAGCTTTAATTAACTCAGCTAGCCTTAAGACTGTGTTAAGACTTTAGCAACACAGCTGAAGACATGCCTCCTAGGATGAACAGGCCATAGACCAGAGCTTTTGTGTGTATACTCATTGGCACTGTAATTGTCCAGTGCCCCATGTGACTTGCGGCTTATCTTTAAGGCTGTTGTCAATCCTTGGGCTATATACAGAGGTGACCCACAGATTCCCTCTAATTCAGTATTCCTCAAATTTATCTGATAGTTTTATTGATAGCCCATGAATTTATTGAATTTGGGAGAGGTACCAAAAATGTGGAGATCCATTCTTACAGAAATATGTATGATTCATAAGTGATTCCCTTTATTGCTGTATTCTCTACCTCCTTCATTTAGACTTTATTGAGCATATAACTTAATTACAAATTTAGTTGTAGTAAATTGATGTTTTCTAATTGGTTGGGATGGTGGAACACTTGTTGCTACCAAAATTATAAGGTCTTTATTCATGAAAGCAAAAAGCCACATTTCTCGTGCAGTTGCATGCCAAAATGTGAACTGTTGCTACAGGAATTTGAACACTTGGCAGGGACCAGAGATCTGATTACAAGACTGCTCATGCACATGGCTAAGAGGTTGGTGCTCATTGTTGGCAGGAGGCTTCCTGAACAAGTGATCTAAAAGACTGCAGGGTGGAAGCTACAATGGTTTTAAGACTTAATCTCAGAAATCAATATAACCACTTCTATATTCTGTTAATTAGAAACCAGTTACTTAGTATGATCTATATTCTAGGTGAGGGAAGTTAGGCTCTACCTTTGAAGGGATGAGTTTTAAAGAATTTGTGGACATATTTTAAAACTACCATATTATTATACCAAAGTTGACTAATTCCTTATTAATATCTAATACCTGGTCCTAATAACATTTCCCCGATTATTTTGAAAATGTCTTTTTTATAGTAGGTTTTTTGGAATCAAGGTCCGAATGAGGTTCACCCATGTTTGGTTATGAGATTATAGGAAGGACTATATTATCAAGTCTGACTCAAACTTTATACCAATAATTTCAAGGATATACCTAAAAGACACAGGTGAAAACTGCAATTGCATATATTGTTCCCAAGGTTTTTCTTGCTGTGAAAGAATGTGACCTGGCCTCTGTTTAACACAAAAGAGAACTGAATCAGTTACTGAACATCTCCTTTTTAGATCTCTTTAATTATATAACTCGTGTGACATTTCCAGCAAGCCATATTCCATAAATCCATGTATCCTATGTTTATAATAACCAGCCTAGCTAGGTTCTGTACATCTAGTACATACTGTTAATTTGTTTGATAACAGGTCTGTCATTAGCATGCTTACAAGGGGATTTGATGAGATTGTGTCTTTGTGGAAGTGAATAGAAGAGGGAAAAAGTAGATTACAAGCCTGCTGCTAATCCTTTTTTTCAGGTTACTGTCTCTTAGATTCCTTTTCTTTTATTCTATAGTAGTTTCCTTTAATTTTTTTTCTCTTCTTGATTTGTAGAGAAACTTGGTAATTTGTCCTGTACCATATTCTGTATGTTTGATAGTGTATCCATTTAGTGTCATTTAACTCATTCCTCTTTCCTTTTATTTCCCCATGAACTAGTAATTACTCTATACTCTTTGAGGTAGAGAGGCTTGATCAGGTTCACATTTTTTTTTAAGATTTTATTTATTTATTCATGAGAGACAGAGAGAGAGAGAGAGAGAGAGAGGCAGAGACAGAGACACAGGCAGAAGGAGAAGTAGGCTCCACGCAGGGAGCCCGATCCCGGGTCTCCAGGATCACACCTTGGGCTGAAGGCGGCGCTAAACCGCTGAGCCACCCGGGCTGCACTGGTTCACATTTTCTTAGAAATGAGTCCTTCATAAATGGTGTTGTATACTTCCCTGTTATATCATTTCATGTGACACATAAGACTTTTTATTATTTCACTTTTAATGATGGTGAGATAGACTCAAGGGTTTGGGTTGTGTTTTACCCACTCACATTCTCCATCAACCCAGCAACTTTTTACCTAATTGGACATTGATTGATGATCCTTGCTGCAGTCGGTACTTTATTAGGAATTGCCAAATGGTGACTTTCTAATCCTGTCACTCAAGTTTTTTAAAGTTATATAGGTAGGTAGAGCTTTTGTCATATTTATTTTTAGGTACTGCATGTAGTTTTACTTTGGATAAGAGATACTTAAATTTCTCTTTTTCTTTATTATGCCTTTGGGGAAAGTCAGGACAAATAGCATTATATTCTTTCTATATAGGCAAAACTGAGAGATGAAAAAAATTTCGTTGAAACTTTCTTTTCACTTTTGTGACCTAGCCTAGTGAATTTTTTGAATTAAATTTGTGAGTCAAGTTTCTGAAACTATGGCTCATTTCAGGGATATTTTCTTACATGGTATAAGAACCATGCTGTGTTTTCTATTCTGTATGGTTTCTCTTACCTGCCTTGTTTGTTCCTTTATAGTTTCCTTAAAAATAGATTTAGATGACTGATAATTAACATATTTTATCATTCTTTCAGATTCGAATGAAAGGATCTCTTCCTTCATTGAGTCCTTTCCCTCAATCATTACTTAATTACTGTAAAGGAGGTGTAGCATTCTTTCGACCTGGAGCAGTTGGAGACCACAAGCTTGATGAAGTTTCTGTTAAAGCAATAGGTTTGTCCAAAATGAACTGCTTGTGTAGAAATTAGGCCTAAATATTAATAATGACACAATTTACAATTGATTTGGGGAACTTTTTATGCAATGGAATACTACACTGGCAGTGAAAAGACAGTATATGTATATATTACCACCATGGAAAGATATCCAGGATATATTAAATGAAAAAAAAAAGACCTATTTCACCACAGCATACATAGTATGATCATATATATCTTTGCATACTTTTATTGCTTTTAATTAAAAAGTCATTTAATAATGGAAAGTATTATTTCTAGTATTGCAAAGTTTTAAACTTAGTTGCCTATCATAAGGAATTTTCCTAATAAATTAACCCTACAGTATTAAGTAGAGCTGTGTATATTGGTTTTGAGCATTATCAACAAAATACTATGAAGCTTAGAGCAAAGAAACTACTAGTAAATAGAGTAAGTTATTTAGAAAAATGTTTTCAATATTTTTAGGCAACTGCCATGCATACAATATTTGTGCATAAAAATTCTGTAAGGGTTTACATGACTTTTATATAATGTGTTGGCAATGAATATATGTTTCTCTTATAATCAACAAAATAGAGACATTTATTTTGGCAAAAAAAACAAGCAGTGGTGAAGTTGTTCTACATTAACGTACATACTCATCCAGTCTCTCATATTTGTATTCCCAATTTAGGTTGCTTCAGAGAACTTTGTGCTTTGTGTTGGATGCTACATATTCGTGATAAGTTATCCTATAATTGCAGACAATATCAGAAAGCAAGAGAAAACGTGGAGGGAAAAAAGGTATTTCTCTGCACAGGAATAAGAAAGACGAACAAATGTTACTTGGGAAGTTATTGCTTGATTAGAAGATTTTACTGTCTATAACAAACTCTTTTGAACTCATCTTTATCTATCCATCTAAAGTGAAAAGGAAACGTTTTTCTCAATATCCTTTTAGGACCTCGAAGTGGAGTTTGATTCCTGTATGGTTGAGCACTGTCTCAGCGCAGTGGAGTGGGCGTACAGAATGCTGCCCTTCTCTCGGTTTTCTAATATCGAAGAACTTATTCAAGATCTAATTTTGAGCCTTATTGGAGAACTGCCACCAATCAGAAAGGTAATGTGAATGTAGGTGAAAACAAACTAAATGAAAATCAGAGACTTTAAAAGGATTTTTGTTTTAATTGAGAGTGATATTGCTCATAAAACCCGTGTTTTTACTTTTTCTGAAGGTAGCAGAAATTTTTGTGAAAGCGTTTCCCAATCCTGAGGATATAAGGGTTCCTTTAAGAGAAAAATATCACTCTCTTCAGCAGAGACTCAGACACTGTGTGGTGAAAGGTAGTATTTGTCATTTCTTAGATATCTGATAGATGAATTACTGAAGATTCTTGTTTTCTTTTGAAAGCATGTAATTTCTAGTGCTTATGTTTTTACATATTTCTCCTTTCTTTGAAGATAGTATGAGAAGGCAGAAATAAGCACCAATTTTGCTTTGGAACCAGACAAAGCTAACTTCATGTCATGCCTCTGTCAGTTAATAATTGTGTGACGGTAGGCAAGTTGCTCAATCTCTCTGGGTCTCATTTCCATATTTGTAAAATGAGTATATTAATATCTACCTTATGAATGTAAATTAAAAGAGGATTAAGGGGCACCTAGGTGACTCAGTTAATTAGTGGACTCTTAATTTCGGCTCAGGTCATGATCTTAGGGTTGTGAGATTGAGCCCCATGTTGGACTCCTCGCTGGGCATGGAGAATGTTTAGAATTCTTTCTCTTCCTCTCTGCCCCTCCTTCCACGTGCTCTCTCTCTTTCTCTTACACACGCAAAGAGTATTAAATAAGATAAAATATATAAAATGAGCATATAGCACTTTGTGTAATATGGATATTTTATTGAGAACTAGTGTTCTTCATCTTCCTTTATGGTTATTTGTGTTTCTAATTTTATCCTATACATTCAAGATACCTTTGTGGAATTTTTTCTTGTTAAAATATGCATAGTAGAAAATTTACTATTTTCAAGTGTTCAATTCTGTGACATTAACTACAATCACAATGTGGAAACTTTTAAAGAATTCAAATTACCTTCTTTTTTTATAACTGCAATCTAGTATTTAAGTCAAGTTATGTCCTATGATTATACATTCTTGCATTGATATATATATGGCTTTTATTTTTCTTAAGACTTTTTTGACATTCTCTAAAATGTCCTGTTTATGTATAATAATGTTTAAAATTTTTTTCTGTAGACAACCTTGAAAAACTTTCCTTCTTCATGTTTCCCATTATTTTAAGTCAGAAAAGTGTCCTTGTTTCTTTGGCTAAAATTATACTCATTTTCTCTTATTTACCACTCTTGGGAATGGAAAAATAGTAGAGATTCTTTTTTAATTGTCTGATTTTTTAAATAGTTAAATTGCTGCTTTTTTATTTTTTTTAAGATTTATTTATTTACTTGAGAGAGAGTGAGTGAGGATAAAGAGAGAGCTAGAGGGAGAGGGAGAGAATCCCAAGCTGGCTCCATGCCCAGCATGGAGCCTGACATGGGGCTCCATCCCAATACCCCAAGATCACAACCTGAGCCAAATCAAGAGCCAGATGCATAACCGACTGAGCCACCCAGGGGCCCTGAAATAGATAAATTACGTCTCAGTTGTTTGTTTTCTAGGGCACACATTTTTATGGTCTGGATTCTGTCCCTTTTGTGTTCTTTTCTGCAATTCTACCTTAAAATGCGGACCATAGCTTTCTAATAAACACTGAAGAAAGCATGCTCTGTAAGAATGTGGAAATAAGTCTTAGTTATCAGTTGGATTCCATGTTCCCAGGAGGGACTGGACTTGGGTTCCCCTTTGTCTTGAGTTGAAACATTTTAATTTACTGCAAGGCCTTTTGTTTTTTAGGTCCCCAAACTGAGGAAATGTTGTCTGTTATTATGCATTCTATTCATAAAGTGAGAGTGAAAGCCCTAAAACGTGTTGAGAGGAATATAGGTCCTTTTGAGATGAATATCTGGGAACCAATTGAAGAAGAAAAAGCCGAGGCTCCAGGTTTTGATAGGTTTTCTCTGGGACTGAGCTTGAGCAGGAGCACACTCACCGAACTGGGGAATCCTCTAGTCCACAGCGATGCAGATACAGCAGACACCTTCTCGGAAGCATGGTCCGTTGAAGAAAAAAGGTACAGTTGAGATCTCTTAATAGCAAGTATTCACTTCCTTTGGAAAAAAATATTTTCAGTATGTTCATGCAGCAGAGGAGCTGATTTCCTTGCCACTCACTGATTGCACTATTAGCAGTATGAATGATGTCTTATCCTCCCTGACTCACAGGGATGTTAGGAGGGTAGAATGAATTTGAAAATTTATTGAAAATATTCTTGAGGCCTGAAATAATTTTGCTACCTGATAGTATAAAATCAGGTAAGTAGATGAAATTCTAGAGTTCATCTAGAGATGAAATTCTAAAGCTTTTAGTTTTAGGTTTTTTGTTTTTTTTTTAAAGATTTTATTTATTTGAGAGAGAGAGAGAGAGAGAGAGCACAAGCAGGGAGGAGGGGCAGAGGGAGAGGGAGAAGGAGGAGAGGCAGACTTCCTGCCGATCCCTGGGATCATGACCTGAGCTGAAGGCAGACACTTAATCAACTGAGCCACCCAGGTACCCCATTTTAGTTTTTTAAAAAGTAATCTTTAGATTTAAATAATTAAGGATTTTTAGATTAGCTGTATTATTTTTAAGGGTTTCCAGGGAAGGAAATTGCACATTCATCTTTGAAACTTGTCTGTAAATTTTCTAGAAATTCTTACTTTCACTTAAACTTCTATTACTCTAGCTAGTTTTTTTTTTTCTTTCTAATTCCATTATCTGCTGTGCAGTTTATCCTTGTCATGACTGAAAGGCTATATAATGGACCATAATCTTGTTTCAGTGAAATAATTTTATCTACTTCAAATGTAAACATCTGCTTAAACCATACCTAATAGTATTATAAATGATGTGCTTGTTTCACCAAACAATTTTGGTGTTAGCACAGGAATACAGTGGAGGCTGCTTCTGTGCCTTCTTAATAAGAAGAGACATGGCACTTTTAGTTCCGGGGCCTGACACAAACGCTTTATTTCTTTTATTGAGGGAACTAGGAATCTGTGTTCTTCCCCAATGACCATGTTGAAAGGAAATTGATTTAAAAGTAATTATGAAAAAAAAAATAAAAGTAATTATGATTGACAGTTAAAGGGTTTGCCTAACAGATATAGTAGCAGCAGAAATTTTAGAAAAAGTTCCCAACTTTTGTGTAGTAGAGTCTTGAGGGTAGTCCTGCTTGTTGTGAAAGCTGAGAGGGGCCGATGCAAGTAACCAGAAACCATAAATGAAGATGTATGTTGGTGACTTGTGATTTTTATTGACTTTGTATTCCTAAATTGTGACCTCTTAGTGGACCTTTTTTTTCCCCCAGGAAAAACATTCATGCCTTTTATTTTTATTTATTTTTTTAAGATTTTATTTATTTGTTCTTGATAGACACAGAAAGGCAGAGACATAGGCAGAGGGAGAAGCAGGCTCCCTGGGCGGGAATCTGGTGTAGGGCTTAATCCCGGGACTCCAGCCTCATTCCCTTGGCTGAAGGCAGACAATCAGTCACTGAGCCACCCAGGTGTCCCCATTCATGTTTTTTATTTTATTTTATTTTTTTTAAAGATTTATTTATTTATTTATTTATTTATTTATTTATTTATTTATGAGAGAGATAGAGAGAGAGAGAGAGGCAGAGACACAGGCAGAGGGAGAAGCAGGCTCCATGCCGGGAGCCAGACGTGGGACTCGATCCTGGGACTCCAGGATCATGCCCTGGGCCAAAGGCAGGCGCTAAACTGCTGAGCCACCCAGGGATCCCCCCATTCATGTTTTTTAAAGCGAAATTTCTGTGAACACATTTCAGTCTTTTTTAACACAAATTTCTCCCTCTTAATATTAATGTGTTATATTTTTTGACTCAGAATGTTTGGCTCTAGTAAACAGTTAGAGATCATTTAGCCTAACCCCCTCATTTGAAAGACATTGAGGCACTAAAAAAAATTTATATGATTCAATCAGTGGAGAGAATATTTGCTGTCAATTCTGCATCTTAGTGATTAAATCTTTAATTTCGTCTTTTTCAATTTTGTTTTGCTAGAAATACCCCAAATTACATGGAATTAACATTGACAAATAAGTCCAATGAAAAAAAGATATGTAATCAGAAAGAAAATCTTGAAAGAAAAGATCATGAAAAGTTATTACAAAATGCGCTTCCTGTAGTAGGTGTTTGGGAATTTGAACGTGATGATGATGAATATATTAAATTTCTTGATCTCTTCTTGAGTTACATTCTTGAAAGAGACCTACTTGATTCCAAGGATCCTGGCATTCCATTTCTAACCAGTTTTTCTGGACATCTTAAAGAACATGAGCTTAATTCTTTACTTTTTGATGTACATACAACATTAAAACGACGTCAAGGCAAAACCAAAAGCCAGAACATATTTAGAGCTGGCTCCTGCTTTGTTGTTGCTTCTGAGTCATATGAGTCTGAAAAAGCAGAAAACCAAGTACTTTCAGCTGCAGTGCCAGTTAATCAGGGAACCAGGCCAGTTTTAGAGAACCCTTTGAATGAAGTTGATAAATATGAAGGGATGAGTGGATTGTTCGGTTTAAAACAAAAGTCAGTTTACAGAATACAAGATGCCAATTCGGAGAAACCTGTGATCCAGAGATTGTCAAACCATATTTTTTGGACTCCCAAATCCAACAAAACTAGAAGATGTATTTTCAAAGCAATTCAGTGCAGTGATATTAATCCTCAAGAAGATCTTCCTCTAGCACTAAATGACACTTTTGGCAGTATAAGAAGGCTGCTGGAATGGATGATAAGGTGGTCTGATAGAAGACTGCTCTGTGATCCTAGTCTCACTGAGTTATCCAGTGAGTATAGTCCCGTCATTCGTGTAAAGACCACTACAGCTGCCATTCTTACATCATTGTGGCTTTTGGAGCAACCATATTTTGCTACATATAAGGCAAAAAATATCATTTTAGAGGTAAGTACCTGAATTCTTTATTGCATACAAATGAAAATTCTCATTGTAAATTAAAACTATTTTCATATTTCTTCATCTATTAAAGAATCACAACGTAACAAAGTTAATGACAGTGTTGATTATAATCTGCAAAAAACACAATTTTTTTCCTTCAAGTGATTCCCTTAATTCTCAAAAATAATTAATTAGGGTGTTTTCATAGAGGTTTTGAGGTTTTGAGATTTTATGTGTATTTATAAGAACGAAAAAGGAATAAAAGTGAGATAATATTAAGTGATACTACGAGTGGTATTGCATTTATATTCTTTCTCTTTCAAGTTTCAGGTTTGGTTCAGAGGAAGAAGGATTAGGCCTCTACACAGTTTTTATTTCTGGTGTCTAATCATATACATTAGGGGATCATTTTTCTTATAGTCTTGGCTAGAATTTAGAGAACCAAACCTAGAAAGGCAGATAGGTATCAGTAGATAAGTTCATGCTTGGTAGCTATTTTTTCTCTCCTCTACGCAGTGGCAGCTAGCAGGGTGCTCTTTTAATCTGTTTGCAAGAACAAATATTTTTACATAAATGTCTTTTGATTGAATGGTTGCTGTTGCACTGGAAAAAAAAGTAAGGGGATGAATTTTTTTGAAAACAAATTTATGTATGGTGAAGTAGTTGGGAAATGAACTTTTTTAATATTTGGAGAATTCCAATAGTTTCTCATTTTTTTCTGTTTTTCTCAACTTTATTGAGGTATAATTGACAAAGTTGTAAGACATTTAATGTATACGGTGTGATGATTTAATATACATATACATAGTGAAAGGATTTCTGTTACTTAGTTAACACAGTTCAACACTGATATACATTTTTTTGTTTTTTGAGACAGAGAAGTTCTACTATCTTAGCAAATTTCAGTTCTGTAATGCAATGTTGTCAACTATAGTTACAATGATATTACCTTAGCTCCTCAGGCCTTATTTACTTCATAACTGAAAGTTAATATAGGCATACCTAGTTTTATTGCACTTTGTTTTATTATACTTTGCAGATACTGCATTTTATACAAATTGAAGACTTCCGACAACCACACGTTGGGCAAATCCGTTTGCATTATTTTCTAACAGCATTTGCTCACCTCATGTCTCTTTGACGTTTTGATAATTCTTATAATATCTTAAACCTTTTCATTGTCTTTATATTTGTTATAGCGATTTATGACCAGTGATCTTTGATGTTACTATTGTAATTGCTTTGGGGCACCACAAACCATGCCCATATTAGATGCTGAACTTCATCAATAAATATGTGGTTTTTTACTCTACCACCAACTGGCTGTTCCCCCATTTCTCTCTTTTCCTTGGGCCTCCGTATTCCCTGAGACACAACAGTATTGAAATTAGACAATTAACTCCACAATGGCCCCTAAGTGTTCAAGTGAAGGAGTCACATATCTGTCCCTTTAACTCAAAAGCTAAAAATAAGTTTAATGAAGTTTAATGAAGTTTAAATTAAGTTTAATTAAGTTTAATGAAGAAAGCATGTTGAAAGCTGAGATAGGCCAAGAGCTAGACTTCTTGCAACAAACAGCCAAGTTGTGAATACAAAGGAAAAGTTCTTGAAAGTAATTAAAAGTGCTGGTCCAGTGAACACACAAGGGATAAGAACATGAAACAGCCTCATTGCTGGTATGAAGAAAGTTTTAGTAGTTGGGATGGAAGATCAAAGCAGCCACAACATCCCTTAAGCCAAAACCTAGTCCAGAGCAAGCCCCTGACTCTTCAATTCTTTGAAGGCTGGGAAAGGCGAGGAAGCTGCAGAGGAAAAGTACGAAGCTAAGCAGAGGTTGGTTCTGAGGTTTAAGAAAAGAAGTCATCTTCATAACATAAAAGTGCAAGATGAAGTAGCAAGTGCTGAAGCTCCAGCAAGTTATCCAAAAGATCTAGCTAGAGTAATTAATGAAGGTGGTTACACTAAACAATAGATTTTCAGTGTAGACATGATAACCTTGTACTGGAAGAAGATGCCATGTAGGACTTTAATAGCTAGAAAGGGAAAGTCAATGCCTAGATTCAAAGGATGGGCTGACTCTCCTGTGGGTCATTGGCTGCCCTGTTCATTAGCATACAAATAGAGGCAGCTGCTGAGGGCAGCTAACTGGACCCCAGCTTTCTGCTGACCATAAACTCCAAATCTGTGCGTGTTTGTGCAACTGTCCTTCTGGGATAAACTGGCAGCAGTGGCCACGGTGCAGCAAGACCCTCCCACAGAGGATCAGTGTGACACTGTGCTGTGCCAGGTCCCTAAAATTTGGAATTTTGAAACTCAGCTGGTATGCCTGAGATAAAAACACAGGAGCACCACACCCCCAGGTGGGCCCATAGGTCAAACAGGGTGAAGGCAAGGATCTG
This sequence comes from Canis lupus familiaris, assembly GCF_011100685.1. Taxonomy (NCBI): domain Eukaryota; kingdom Metazoa; phylum Chordata; class Mammalia; order Carnivora; family Canidae; genus Canis; species Canis lupus. Next base: position 72,399,247 of record NC_049225.1, read on the forward strand.
ACAGAAACACAGGAGGGGAGATTGTTCGCTCTTCTGAGGGCTTCTTGAACAGTGGGGGCATGAACACCCCTCTCTGGGGACAAGAGAGCAAGGTAATGCCATTCTGCACTCCCCATCAGTATAGACGGACTTCAGTGAGCAACATCGTATCCCACAGTGGAGGCCTGAGCCACTTAAACCAAGCCCCACCTGTTTGTGCTCTGCAGGTGCTTCTGAACTAGGGCAAGTGTGACTGAGAGAGCAGCAGCAGCTCCTTACCCCAGAAGACCAGCACAAACCCTCTGCACTCACTAAGACTACTGACCATAGAGTGTGCAGAGTTTAAGCTCTGGGGACATAGAACCTAGCCTCTTTCTTTCATTCGTTTGTTCATTCTTCCTCTCAGAGCATACGCAGGGAGGGGCAGAGGGAAGGGAGGGAGAATCTCAAGCAGATTCCATGCTGAGTGCAGAGCCTGACATGGGGCTCAATCTCCTGACACTGAGATCATGACCCTAGCTGAAACCAAGAGTCAGATGTTTAACCAGCTGAGCCACCCAGGTGCCCCAGACCTAGCCTTTTTTGACAAGCAGACCAAAACACACCTAGTTAAAACTTGCCACACACTGGACAAGGTCCAGATACTCCCCACTGCAGGAGGGGAGAGACTCTGCAGAGGACTAACCTGAGGGAAAGAGCAGCCAAAACACAATAGCAGAGTACACACAGCATACAACAGAAACACTTCATGAAGGACCAGGCCTTGGATGGCATAGGACCTCTTCTTAATATAGCCATTACTCTCAGGAGCAGGAAACATAACTAGTTTTTATAACACACCAAAGACAGAGACAAAATGCCAAGATGGAGGAATTCACCCCAAAAGCAGGAAGAAGAGGTCATGGGCAGGGATCTAATCAAATCGGTTATAAGTAATATGCCTGAACCAGAATTTCAAACAATAATTATGAAAAAAAAATAAAACAATAATTATAAGTATACTGGCTGGGTTTGAGCAAAGCATAGAAGACACCAGGAAGTCCCTTACTGCAGAAATAGAAGACATAAAAACTAGTCAGACTGAAATAAAAAATGCTATAACCAAGATGCAAAACCGGCCGGGTGTAATGACCACAAGGATGCCAGAAGCAGAAGAATGAATAAGTGATGTAGTAGATAAAATTACGGAAAACAATGAAGCTAAAAAGAAGAAGGGAAGAAAAATATTGGATCACAAATGTAGACTTATGTAACTCAACAACTCTATAAAGTGTAATAATATCTGTATCATTGGAGTCCCAGAAGAAGAGAAGAAAAGGGGCAGAAGGTTTATTTGAGTAAATTATAGCTGAGAACTTCCTTGATCTGGGGAAGGAAGCAGATATCCAAATCCAGAAGGCATAGAAAACTCCCATCAAAATCAACAAAAGCAGGCCAACACCAAGACATATCATAGTAAAATTTGCAAAATACGGAGATAAAGAATCCTGAAAGCATCAAAGGAAAAGAAAGCCCTAATGTACAAAGGAAGACAAATAAGGTTAGCAGATCTCTCCACAGAAACTTGGCAGGCCAGATGGGAGTGCCATGACCTATTCAACAAGCTGAATGGGAAAAATATGCTGCCAAGAATATTCTATCCAGCAAGGCTGTCATTCAGAACAGAATGGGAGATAATGAGTTTCCAAGACAAAACTAAAGGAGTTCATGACCACTAACCAGTTCTGCTAGAAATATTGAAGGGGACTCTTTGAGTGGGAAAGAAAGACCAAAAGTAACAAAGACCAGAAAGGAGCAGAGACAATCTGTAGGAACAGTGACTTTATAGGTAATACAATGACACCAAATTCATATTCATATCTATCAATAATTACTCTGAATGTGAATGGACTATATGCTCAGTCAATCAATCTGACTATATGTCAGAGTGGATAAAAAACAAATAAACAAGATCCATCTATATGCTGGCTACAAGAGACTCATTTTAGACCTAAAGTTACCTACCTGTAGATTGAAAGTGAGGGGATAGAGAACTGTTTATCATGCTAATGTCAAAAGAAAGCTGGAGTAGCCAAACTATATTTTAAACAAAAGGCTTATATCAGACAAACTATATTTTAAACAAAAGACTATAATATGAGATGAAAATGGGCATTATGTCATAATAAAGAAGTCTATCCAACAAGAAGATCTAACAATTATAAATATTTATGCTCCCAACTTGTAAGCACCCAAATATATAAATCAATTAGTAACAACATAAACTAATTGATAATACGGTAATAGTAGGGGGCCTTAACACCCCACTTACAGCAATGGACACGATCATCTAAGCAGAAAATCAACAAGGAAACAATGGTGCAGAGCCTGATGTGGGGCTTGATCCCACAATCTTGAGATCATGACCTGAGCTGAAATCAAAAGAGTTGGACGCTAAACAGCTGAGCCACCGAGGAGCCCCAGTAGAGGACCTATTCTTGATAAAAACTCTCAACAGAGTATGGATAGAGGAAACATACCTCAACATCATAAAGCCCATATATGAAAGACCCACAGCTACTATCATCCTCAATGGGGAAAAACTGAGAGCTTTGCTCAGGTCAGGAACATGACAGGGATGCCCACTCTCACCACTCTTGCTCAACATAGTACTAGAAGTCCTAGCCTCAGCAACCAGACGAGAAGAAATAAAATGCATTCAAGTCAGCAAAGAAGAATTCAAACTCTCACTTTTCACAGATCACGTAATACTGTATGTGGAAAGCCCAAAAGACTCCACTCCAAAATTTGCTAGAACTCCTTTTTTTTTTTTTTAATTTATTTATGATAGTCACAGAGAGAGAGAGAGAGAGGCAGAGACACAGGCAGAGGGAGAAGCAGGCTCCATGCACCGGGAGCCTGATGTGGGATTCGATCCCAGGTCTCCAGGATCGCGCCCTGGGCCAAAGGCAGGCGCCAAACCGCTGCGCCACCCAGGGATCCCAATTTGCTAGAACTCCTATAGCAATTCAGCAATGTGGCAGGATACAAAATCATTGCACAGAAATCAGTTGCATTTCTATACACTATCAATGAGACAGAAGAAAGAGAAATTAAGCATTGGATCCCATTTACAATTGCACCAAAACCCATAAGATACCTAGGAATAAACCTAACCAAAGAGGTGCAAGATCTCTACTCTGAAGACTATACAACACTTATGAAAGAAATGGAAGATGACACAAAGAAATGGAAAAACATTCCATGCTCATGGATTAGAAAAACAAATATTGTTAAAATGTCCGTACTACCCAAAGCAATCTACACATTAAATGCAATCCCTATCAAAATACCAACAGCATTTTTCATGGGGCTAGAACAAATGATACTAAAATTTGTATGAAACCACAAAAGACCCTGAGTAGCCTAAGCAATCTTGAAAAAGAAAACCAAAGCTGAAGTCATCACAATTCTGGACTTCAAACTATGTTACAAAGAATAATCAAGAAGACAGTATGGTACCGGCACAAAAACAGACACATGCATCAGTGGAACAGAATAGAAAACCCAGAAATGGACCTGCAGTTATTTAATCAACTAATCTTTGACACAGCAGGAAAGAATATCCAGTGGAAGAACTGATAGTCTCTTCAACAAATGGTGTTGAAAAAACTGGACAGCTACATGCAGAAGAATGAAACTGGACCACTTTCTTACACCATACCCCAAAATAAATTCAAAATGGTTGAAATACTGAAACGTGAGACAGGAATCCATCAAATCTTAAAGGAGAACACAGGAAGCAACCTTGACCTTGGCAGCAGCAACATCTTACTAGACATGTCTCAAGAGGCAAGGGAAACAAAAGCAAAAACGAACTATTGGGACTTCATCAAGATAAAAAGCTTCTGCACAGGAAAGGAAACAGTCAACAAAACTAAAAGGTGACCTACTGGATGGGAAAAGATATTTGCAAATGACCTATCTGATAAAGGGTTAATATCCAAAGTATATAAAAAAAACTTAAAAAGTCAACACCCAAAAAACATAATCTAGTTAAGAAATGGGTAGAAGACATGAATAGATGTTTTCCAAAGAAGACATCCAGATGGCTAACAGACATGTGAAAAGATCTTCAACATCATCATTGAGTAAATACAAATGAGAACCATGATGTGATACAACCTCATACCTGTCAGAATGGCTAAAATGAACACAGGAAACAACAGATGTTGTTAAGTATACAGAGAAAGGAACCCTCTTATATTGTTGGTGGGAATGCAAACTGTGCACCTACCCTAGAAAACAGTATGGAGGTTTTCCAAAAAGTTAAAAATAGAGCTGCCCTACAACCCACAATTGCACTACTAGGTATTTACCAAAAGGATACGAAAATACTGATTTGAAGGGGGCACATGCTCCCTGATGTTTAGAGCACCATTATCAACAATAGCCATGTTATAGAAAGAGCCCAAATGTCCATCAACTGATGAATGGATAAAGAAGATGTGATTTTTATATATATACATATATAAACATATATATATATAAATATATAGAAGCAAATATATGTATATATAAATAATACTCATGCCTCAAAAAGAATGAAGTATTGCATTTGCAATGACATGGATTAAAGCTAGAGTGTATTATGCTAAGCAAACTAAGAGAAAGACAAACACCGTATGATTTTACGGTGGAATTAATATGTGGAATTTAAGAAACAAAACATAAATACAGAGGAAGGGGGAAAAAAGGAGAAGGAAGCACACCATAAGAGACTCTTAACTATAGAGAACAAACTGAGGGTTGCTGGAGGGGGAGGTAGGTGGGGCATGGACTGAATGGATTATGGGTATTAAGGAGGGCACTTGTGATGAGCATTGGTTGTTATATGTTAGTAGTGAATCACTAAATTCTGTTCCAGAAATGGATATGTTAACTAGCTATATGTTAACTAACTAGAATTTAAATAAAAATTATTTTTAAAGACATGATTAATCAAATAAAAATTAAATAGGGGCACCTGAGGGCTCAGTTTGAGTGTCTGACTCTTGATTTCAGCTCAGGTCATGATATCAGGGTCATGGGATCAAGCCCTGCATCGGTCTCTGTGCTCAGTGTGGAGTCTCCTGGAGATTCTCTGTCTCCCTCTGCCCCTCTCCCTGCCCACACTATCAGCCAGTCAATCAGTCAAAATCTTTTAATAAATAAATAGAAATTAAATAGAAGAAAAAAAAAAACAGACCGACTCTTAGTGGTTAATGCAGCCAATGTCTTTAAATTGAAACCAGTGCTAATTGACCTTTCTGAAAATACTAAGCGCCTTAAGAATTACGCTAAATCTATTCTGCTTATGCCTATAAAGGAAGAACAAAGCCTGGATATCAGCCCATCTGTTTACAACATGGCTTACTGAATATTTTTAGCCCAGAGTTGAGACCTCTTACTCAAAAGAAAAGATTCCTTTCAAAAGATTACTGCTCACTGACAATGTACTTGGTCATCTAAAAGCTGTGATGGAGATGTACTGTGACATTCATGTTTTCATGCCTGCTAACAACTACATGCATTCTGTAGCCCATGGATCGGGGAGCCATTTTGACTTTCAAGTCTTATATTGGAGGAACCTTTTTTTTTTTTTTTTTTTTTATGACAGTCACACACACAGAGAGAGAGAGAGGCAGAGACACAGGCAGAGGGAGAAGCAGGCTCCATGCACCAGGAGCCCGACGTGGGACTCGATCTCGGGACTCCAGGATCACGCCCCAGGCCAAAGGCAGGTGCCAAACCGCTGCGCCACCCAGGGATCCCTGGAGGAACTTTCATATTTCATAAGTCTGTATCTGTCATGGATAGTGATTCCTCTGATGGATTTGGGCAAAGTAAATTGAAAACTTCCTGGAAAGGATTCACCATTCTAGTTGCCATTAAGAACATTTAGGATTCATGGGAAGAAGTCACAATGTCCGTATTAAGAGTTGGGAAGAAGTTGATTTTAACCCTTCTGGATGACTTTGAAGGGTTCAAGACTTCAGTGGGGAGGGGGAGTAACTGCAAATGTGGTAGAAATAGCAAGAGAAGTAGAAGTAGAACAGAAAGTTGTGGGTAGCCCGGGTGGCTCAGCGGTTTAGCGCTGCCTTCAGCTCAGGGCCTGATCCTGGAGACCTGGGATTGAGTCCCACATCAGGCTCCCTGCGTGGATCCTGCTTCTCCCTCTGCCTGGGTCTCTGCCCCCCCCCCCCCCCCGCCCCTCTCTGTGTGTCTCTCATGAATAAATGAATAAAATCTTTAAAAAAAAAAAAAGCATAAAGATGTGACTGAACTGCAGCAATCTCATGGTAGAACTTTAACAAATGAGGAATTGGTTCTTAGGAATGAACAAAGAAAGTAGTTTCTAGAGATGGAATCTACTCCTAGAGAAGATGCTGCAAAGACTTGTTAAAATGCTGACAAAGGACTTAAAATATTACATTAACTGTATTTGATAAAGCAGCAGCAGGGTTTGAGAGATTGATTTTGAAAGAACTTCTATTGTGGCTAAAATGCTATCAAACAGTATCCAATCCTAAAGAGAAATTATTTGTGGAAGGAAGAGCCGATGAACATGGCAGACTTTATTGTCTTATTTTAAGAAGTTGCCATAGCTCCCCCATCCTTAAGCAACCACCAGCCTGATTAGTCAGCAGCCATCAACAATAAGACAAGACCCTCCACCAGCAAGAAGGTTATGACTCCCTGAAGCTCAGATGACAGTTAGCATTTTAAAGCAATATAGGATTTGTTAGATAAGGTGTGTACATTGGTTTTGTAGACATAATGCTATTGCATACTTAATAGAGATGATAGTGTAAACATAACCTTTATATGCACTACACTGAGGAACCAAAAATTTTGTTGCCTTGCTTTATTGTAGTATTCACTTTATTGCAGTGGTCAGGAACTGAACCTGTAATATCGATCAGATATACTTGTACTCTTTTATTAACCTCTCCCCATTTCCCCCACTCCCTAGTTCCTAGCAACCACTTCTCTATTCTCTGTTTTTATGAGTTTGATTTTAGATCCCACATCTAAGTAGTGCTATGCAGTATTTGCCTTTCTCTGTATGCCTTATTTCACTTATCATATTGCCCTCCAGGTTTATCCTTGTTAATGAAAGGAATGGGATTTCCTTCCTTTATAAAGGCTGAATAATATTTCATTATGTATATACACACTTCATTTTCTTGATCCATACACCTATTGACAGATGCTCAGGTTGTCTCAGTACCTTGGCTATGGTGACTAATGGTGCAATGAATATGGGAGTACAGATAATTCTTTAAGATAATGGTTTCATTTCCTTTGGGTATATACCCAAAAATGGGATTGCAGGATCATATTGCGGTTCAATTATTAATTTCTTGAGGAGCCTCCGATACTCTTTTCTATTGTGGCTGTAGTGGTTTACATACTCACGAGCAGTGTATAAGGGTTCACTTTCTCTCCATTCTCCCCATTGTTTGTTATTTCTTCTCCTTTTAATAATAACAATCCAAACAGGTGTGAGGGGATAACTCATTGTGATTTTGATTTGTATTTCCTTGAAAATTAGTGATGTTGACTATCTTCTCATGATTCTGTTGGCCATCGTATGTCTTCTTTGGAAAAATGTTTATCCAGCTCCTCTGTCCAGTTTTTAATCAGTTTTGTTTTGTTTTGTTTTGTTTTTGGGTTTTTTGCTATTGAGTTGTATGACTTTTAAAATGTATTTTAGATATTAACCTCTGATCAGATATATAATTTGTAAATATTTTCTCCCATTCCTTAAGTTGCCTTTTCTTTTTTTTTTTTTTTTAATTTTTATTTATTTATGATAGTCACAGAGAGAGAGAGAGAAGCAGAGACATAGGCAGAGGGAGAAGCAGGCTCCATGCACCAGTAGCCCGACATGGGATTCGATCCCGGGTCTACAAGATCACGGCCCGGGCCAAAGGCAGGCGCTAAACCGCTGCGCCACCCAGGGATCCCCTAAGTTGCCTTTTATTGTGTTGATGATATCCTTTACTGTGCAGAAGTCTTTTAGTTTGATAAAGTCCCACGTGTTTATTTTTGCTTTTGTTGTCTTCACTTTGATCAAATCCAAAAATCATTGTCAAGACCAATTTCTTTCTTTTTTTTTTTTTTTTTTTAAAGATTTTATTTATTCATTAGAGACACAGAGAGAGGCAGACACAGGCAGAGGGAGAAGCAGGCTCCATGCAGGGAGCCTGACGTGGGACCTGATCCTGGGTCTCTAGGATCATGCCCTGGGCGGAAGGCAGGCGCTACACTGCTGAGCCACCAGGGATTCCCCTCAAGACCAATTTCAAAGAGCTTACCACTTATGTTTTCTTCTGGGAATTTTATCGTTTCAAGTCTTACATTCAAATCTTTAATTCTTTTTTTTTAAAGATTTAATTTATTTATTTGAAAGAGAGAAGGAGTGGGGGCAGAAGGGAGAATCTGCAGAGGGAGAGGGAGAAGCAGACTTCCTGCTGAGCAGGGACACCAATGTGAAGCTCAGTCCCAGGACCCCGGGATCATGATCTGAGCTGAAGGCAGATGCTTCAGCTTTCCATTTATTTGTGTCTTCTTCAGTTTTTTCATCAGTGTATTACCCTTTTCAGTGTACAAGTCTTTCATCTCCTTTGTTACATTTATTCCCAGATACTTTATTTTTTGATGCAATTGTAAATGAGATTTATTTCTTAAGTTTTCTTTCCAATAATTTGTTGTTTATGTATCTAAATACAATTCATTTTTGTATATTGTTTTTTATCTTGCAATTCATTTATTCTAACCAATTTTTTTTTTTTTTTTGGTGGAGTCTTTAGGATTTTCCATGTATAGTATCAAGTCATCTGCAGATGGGGACAGTTTACCTTCTTCCTTCCTGATTTGGATGCCTTTTTTTTTTTTTTTTCTTGCCTAATTGCTTGCTCCAACTAGGACTTCCTGTACTATGTTATATAAAAGTGGTGAGACTGGGCATCCTTATCTTGTTTTTGATCTTAGAGGAGAAGGTTTCAGGTTGTTTGTTGTTGTTGCTGTTGTTTTTTTCTGTTGAAAATAGTATTAACTGTAGGCCTCTCATATATGGTCTTTAGAATGTTTTTATTTGCTTTTTTTTAAAGGTTTTTTTTTTTTTTAGTTATTTGACAGAGAAAGAGCACAAGCAGGAGGAGTGGCAGGCAGAGGCAGAGGGAGAGGGAGAAGCAGGCTCCCTGCTGAGCAAGGAGCCTGATGTGGGGCTCTATCTCTGGAACCTGGGATCATGACCTGAGGCAAAGGCAGGCACTTACCCGACTGAGCCATCCAGGTGCCCCTGGTCTTTAGAATGTTGAGATACATTTCTATTGTACTCAGCTTGTTGACAGTTTTTTTTTTTTTTTATCATGAATGGATGTTTAAAAAATTTTGTCATACTCTTTTTCTGCATATATTGAAATCATATGATTTTAACATTTTATTTTGTTAATAAAGTAAATGAGATTGACTGATTTGCAGATGTTGAACTACCTTTGCATCCCTGGAATAAATCCCACTTGATCATGGTGTATGATATTTTTAATGTAGTGTTGAATTCAGTGTACTGATATTTTGTTAAGTATCTTGGCATCTGTTGTTCATTGGAGATAGTGGCCTCTACTTTTCTTGTAGTGTTCTTGTCTGGCTTTGATATAAGGCTAATGCTAGACTTGTAAAATGAGTTTGAGAGTGTTCTCTCTCTTTAGTTTATTAGAAGAATTTGAGAAAGATTGGCATTCTTTAAATGTGGGTAGAATTTGCCAGGGAATCCATCTGGGTCTGGGGTTTTCTCTTTTGGAAGGTTGTGATTACTGATTTAGACTCTACTCATTATGTTCTGTTCACATTTTCTGTTTTTTATGATTCAGTCTTAGTAGACTGTATGTTTCTAAGAATTTATCTAGTTCATCTAGGTTGTCTGATTTGTTGGCTTGTAATTGCTCAGAATTGGTCTCTTGTGATCATTAGTAATCACGTACTATCTAGTTGTAGTGTCTCCTCTTGCATTTCTAAATTTATTTGCTTGAATCCTCTCTTCTTTTTGAGTCTAGCTAAAGGCTTGCCTACTTTGTTTATTTTTCCCAGATCCAGCTCTTAGTTTCTTTGATTTTTTCTCTTTTTAGTCTATATTTCATGTATTTCTTTTCTGATCTTTATTTCCTTCTACTAATGTTGGACTTCTTTTTTCTAGTTTCTTTAGGTGTAAAGTTGGTTGTTTGAGATCTTTGTTTTTTCTTTCTTTAAAAAATATTTTATTTATTACACAGCAGAACAAGAAAGAGCATGAGCAAGAAAGAGCATGAGCAGGGGTGGGGAGGGGCAGTGGGAGAAGCCGGCTATGAACTTTACTCTTAGGACTGCTTCTGCTGGGCCTCACAAGTTTTGGTATGTTGTATTTTCATTTTCCTTTGTCTCAAGATATTTTTTTTACTTCCCTTTTTATTTCACCTTTGACTCATTGGTTCTTCAGGAGTATGTGTTTAATCTTTGCATATTTGTGGTTTGCACAGTTTTCTTCTTGTAATTGGTTTCTAGTTTCATATCGTTGTTGGAAAAGATGCTCAATATGATTTTAATCTTCTTACTTCTTACTTAAATTTACTAAGACTTGTTTTTATGGCCCAATATATAATCTCTCCTGGAGAATGTTCCATATGCCCTTGAGAAGGATGTGTATGTTGCTGTTATTGGATAGAATGTTTTGTAAATGTGTGTTAGATCCATCTGATCTATCTATTGAACTTCTCAACTGTTTTTGTATTGCTATCTATTTCTCTCTTCATATGTGGTAATATTTGCTCTAAATATTTATTTTCTTCTATATTGGCTGCATAAATATTGACTAATGTTAAATGTCTTTGATAGATTGACCCCTTTATCATTATATAACATCCTTCTTTATCTCTTATTTCTCTCTTTGGCTTAAAGTCTGTTTTCTATGATAGAAGAAGTTATACTTCTGATAGAAGTATAACTATTCCTGTTTTCCTTTGGTTTCTACTTGCATGGAATATTTTTCCATCTCTTCACTTTCAGTCTCTGGCCTTAATGCTTAAGTAAATCTCTTACAGGCAGCATATAGTTGAGTCTCCTTTTTTTTAATCCATTCAACACTCCCTGTCTTTTTTTTGTTGTTGTTGGTCTTGGCAATGAGGAATTCATTGGTAGGAAGAAGGAAAATCTTGTGAAATCTATTTGAGGCAATACAGTTGGTCATTATGGCAACTGAAAAGTCACCAGTCAGCTCTTCTTTTTGTCTCTTTATTTTGGGGAACACTCTACTTCTCATTTCTGCTTCTCTTTGGAAGAATATTCCATTCTCTCTGTAAACTGTCTTCCTTTTTCTGCTCCTCTAGACCTTTCCACACCTTTCCAAGTTTCACTCAGATGTGGCTACTTGTGGAGCCTTATTGTTCCAAGGCCAGTGCAGCTCAGCCATATGTTCCGTGCCATTCATATTTTTAAGAAAGACTGATTGAAAAAAAAAAAAAAAGACTGATTGGCTCAGGTCACGTGACCATTTGGTCTGATCAGCTTTGGTGGTAGTGCAAGGTCAAAGAGAATAAAGTAAGTTGTTCAGACCTAAGCCAGAACTGTTAGGAGAACTCACCTTGTCTTTTGATTGGATAATTTAGTTCATTTACCTTAATTTTTATTTATTTATTTAAGATTTATTTTATTATTTGAGAGAGAGAGCACAGAGAGGAAGGACAGAAAGAGAGAGAGAATCTCAAGCAGACTGCTTGATGAGCCCAGCCCTGAGACGTTTGATTTTTTACAACCCCTGAGATCATAACTGAGCCAAAATCAAGAGTCAGACACTTTACTGACTGAGCCACCCAGGTGCCCCTCATCTATTTACTTTTAAATTAATTATTGATAGTTATGGACTTAATATTACCATTTTGTTAAAATTTTCAGATTATTTTGTAAGTCCTTTGTTCTCATCTTCTCTTGTTCTTCTCCTTTGTTATTTGATTATGTTCTGTAATGATATGCTTTTGCGTCATTTTTTTTGTGTGTCTACTGTAGGTTTTTGCTTTAAAACATATAATAGTCTATTTTAAGGTGATAACAACTTAACTTTTCATGCATACAAAATCTCTACATTTTTGCACTACCTTTCCTCCCTTACAAAAAAAAAAAACATTTTTATGTTTTTGAAGTAAAAATTTGCATCTTTTTACATTGTGTATTTATTAACAAATAATTGTAGTTATAGTCATTTTTCATATCTGTCTTTTAATCTTCACACTAGAGTTGTGTTTTACCCACCACCATGACAACACTAGACTATTTTGAATTTAACTGTATATTTTTATCAGCGGATTTTATACTTTCACATATTTTCTTGTTACCCATTAGTGTTTCCATGTTTCAGCTTGATGAACTCCTTTAACATTTCTTGTAAGGCTAGTCTAGTGGTTATGAACTCTCCGTTTTTGCTTGTCTGGGAAATTATTTCTCTCTTTCAATTCTGAAGAATACCTTTGCTGGGTAGACTGTTCTTGCTTAGCAGTTATTTTTCCCCCCAGCACTTTGAATATATCATGCCACTCTCTCTGTCCTGCAAAGTTTCTGCTGAAAAATATGCTGATGGTGTTAAGGAGTTTCTTTGTATGTAACAAATTGTTTTTCTTTTGCTGTTTTTAAGATTGTCTTTAACTTTGACAATGTAATTATAATGTGCTTCAGTATAGGTCTCTTTGGATTTATATTATTTAGAACTCTCTGGGCTTCCTAGATCTGGACTTCTGTTTCTTTCTTCAGGTTTAAAAAGTTTTCAGTTATTATTTCTCTGAATAAGTTTTCTGCTCCTTGCTCTTTCCCCTCCCTTTGGGACCTCAGTAATGCATGTAATTGTCTGCTTGATGGTGTCCCATAAGTCCCTTAAGTTATATTAACTCTTTTAAGTTGTTTTTTTTTGCGGGGGGGGGACCCCTGGGTGGCTCAGTGGGGGCCTTTGGCCCAGGGCGTGATGTGATCCTGGAGTCGTAGGATCGAGTCCCACATTGGGCTCCCTGCATGGAGCCTGCTTCTCCCTCTGCCTGTCTCTGGCTCTTTCTCTCTCTCTCTCTCTTTCTCTGTGTCTCTCATGAATAAATAAATAAAATATTTTAAAAAATAAACCAATAAATTTTTTTTCTTTTTGTTCCTCTGATTAGATGAATTTCACTACTCTGCCTTTGAGTTTTCTGATCTTTTCTTCCACTTGATCCAATCTGCTTTTAAATCTCTCCATTGAATTTTTCAGTTCAATTATCTTATTCTTTAGCTCTGTAATTTCTGTTTTCTACATTTTGTATTTTCTCTTTGTTGAAATTCTCACTTCATTCATGCATCACTTATGTTTTCACTTTGTTCATCCCCTGACCTCTGTGACCATTATTCTGAATCTCTATCAGGATATATCATTATTTCCATTTCATTAAGATCTATTTCTGGAGGGCAGCCCCGGTGGCTCGGTGGTTTAGTGCTGCCTTCAGCCCAGTGCCTGATCCTGGAGACCAGGGATCGAGTCCCATGTCAGGCTCCCCCCGCATGGAGCCTGCTTCTCCCTCTGCCTGTGTCTCTGCCACTCTGTGTCTCTCATGAATAAATAAATAAAATATTTTTTTAAAAAGATCTATTTCTGGAGATTTATCTTGCCCATTTGTTTAGAACATATTCCCATTTCTTCAGTTTACTTGACTTTCTGTGCTGGTTTTTGTGCATTAGATAAAGCAGCCACATCTCCCAGGCTGGATAGAGTGGTCTTATGTAGGAGATGAACCTCTTCAGCCAGCTGAGTCTGAGCTGCTGCTTGGCTCTGAAGTCTTTGTGATCATCTAAGTCTTCTTCTTTGTTCTTAATGATTCCTAGTAGTTGAGGGTATGTCAAGATCCATTAGTGTCCCAAACGTTGTGTCACGTTTAGCATCTAGGGACACAGGGATTGGACAAGTTGGACTCTGAGGCAGCATGTGACAAAGTACATCAGTAAGCCCTTTCTGAGGAGAAACTGAGAGATGGATGTTTTTGTTCCATCTCTGTGAACTAGGCCCTCATGTATAACTACAGGGGGATGCTCCTCCAGGCATTAAGAACTGCTTCTTTGCTACACTTCTATGGGACTCATAAATGCAAATCCCGTTAGTTGTCAGAGACAGGTGATCTGGGCTCCTGTCCTTTAGTCAGTAGCTGCTGACACCCAGATGTGTGCCTCCAGGAAGATACTGGTGACTTGGAATGGGCTAGAGAGAAAAGGCAGGGGAGGTGTCCATCAGTTTCCCAGTCTCTGGGGTATCATAGCTAGCCCCCAGATATATGCAGTTGTATCCTTCCAGGAGAAGACAGAGATGAGTGTTTTTGCCTGTTCCACTGTGCTGAGCCTTTTGAGGATAGTTGCAATGAGTGCTCATGCATCTGTTAATAACTTCTGCTTTGTTTGCTATGGTCTTGTGGGACTTACGGATGCAACCCTCACTGGCTTTCAGAGCTAGGTGTTTTGGATGCTCATCTCTCAAGTGAGAGTCTTAAAAGTTAGAGTGCTAAGTGGCATCCAAAATCTTCCCCCATCAGAGTGAAGTTAAGAGTTCCTTCCTGCTTATAGGATGCTGTGCCATGGGTGGGGTTTTGGCCAGAATGTGTCTCAATCATTGCTACCTATCTCTGTGTGAATATTTTCTCATTTGCTTTATGTATAGGAATCCATTAGCTAGTTTCTAGATTTCTTTCAGCAGTAATTGCTTTGTGTATAATTGTACATTCAGTGTGCCAGTGAGAGGAGGGGAATTTAGGAGCCTCCTATGTTACCATCTTGGTTGACTTACCTCCACCCATCCTAGTTCTGTATTTGTTCTCTTTTATTTTATTTTATTTTATTTTATTTTTCTGTTTTGTAAGGCAAGAAAAAGGGAGAAAAAGAAATAACTATATATATATTTTTAAGATTTTATTTATTCATGTGCAACACACAGAGAGAGACAGAGAGAGAGGCAGAGACACAGGCAGAGGGAGAAGCAGGCTCCATGCAGGAAGCCCGACGTGGGACTCGAACCCATGCCCTGGGCTGCAGGCGGCGCTAAACAGCTGTGCCCTGGGCTGCAGGCGGATCATGCCCTGGGCTGCAGGCGGCGCTAAACAGCTGTGCCACCGGGGCTGCCCGAGAGAACTATATTTATTCTATTTTAAAATGCCTTTAAAAAAAATTAAATGCCTTCATTCTGTGGCACCTGGCTGGCTCAGTGGTAGATCATGTGATTCTTGATTTTAGGGTTGTGATTTCAAGCTCCATGTTGGGCATAGAGGTTATTTTTAAAAATTAAAAACTAGAATTAAAAAATAATGGAGTGTTAAAATAATTTACTCTAGATTGCAGGGGGTGTATGTGTGTATTTTGTTTTTTGAGATTTTTTTCATTTTTTGATATCAGTGTCTATTATCCTAAGGTTGTTTATTTAAGATACTGTGACATTTTTTATCACTGAAATTTGTATTTCTAGGTGATATACACAAATTTCTAAACAAGAGACTTAAAAGAGATATATCCATGTATTTTTAGCTGCATATATTTTTATCTATCATGTCATTTTGGAGTAATCACGAAGTGCCTTTATAATAGCAAAAAGAGTTAAGTGAAAGTAGCTTTACATTTTTATTGTTATTGTTTTGTGACTTAAACTTTGGTAACATACCATACAAAATTGGGTTTTTAAAATTTATTTTTATTTTTTTTAAAGATTTTATTTATTTAAGAGAGAGAGAGAGAGCACAGGGGAGGAGGAGAGGGAGAAGGACAAGGAGATTCCATGCTGAGTGCAGAGCCCAACGCAGGGCTTGATCCCAGGACCCTGAGATCATGACCTGAGCTGAAATAGAGTCAGATGCTTAACTGAATAAGCTGCCCAGGTGCCACCCCCCCTTACTAATTTATAAGGCTGATTTCTTTCCAACATTATTTATGTAGTCAGGTTTGTTTTTTCCAGATGGAATAAAGACTTGCAACAAGTATTGAGTTGTAGAAATGCAGTAAATACTTGATAAACGAATGAAAAATTTAATCAGGAATAGGTCTGTGGAAAATATTAATAACCAAAAAATATAATGAAAAGTATGAGATTCGACTGTGAATACTAAATACTGTAAATGGTTTGTTTTTAGGTGCTAGAGAATCATTATCCTCAGTCGCAGACTGGACCAAACATTGAGAGTGATTGCAAAATGAATGCTGGCTGTTCCGTCGCAGTAACCACCCAAGGTGGGACTGAGGAAAGAAATGATCAAAACGAACCTCGTCAAAATATCTTGATGTAAGTTTTTGATTATACATTCCTTTTCAGTGGATGATACTTGTTTGATAGTGTTTGGGCTTTAAGGCAAGAATCAAACCCTTGAGAGGTAAAGGAATGAGCATTTCTTTGAGCTATAGAGAAGTGCTTTAACAATTCATTGCAAAATATGCTTCTTCTTTGTTGGTTTAGCTTATATCTTATAGAGGAGCTAATTCTCATCCTGAGAGATCCTCTTCTTATATTAATTGATTTCCTATGTTAGGGGAAGTTGAGCTAATCATTTCATATGTTTTTACATATGAAGCAATATATCTTTGAACAACAAGTTTTAACCTTTAATAGGAAGATTCCTTTGTGAGAATGGCAGATTTCATAGGTTGAAATTATTCCAGTTATTTGAGTAAATAAAAATGGGGATGTTTAGTCGTTCATTGAACAACCCTTTATTGAGCTTCTACTATGTACCGAGATGTGGTTAAAAAACAGAAAACAATAAATATGAGACCTAATGTTCCTGTTCAGTAGACAGAATTAATTGAAAGCAAGCTTTTTGTTTCCAAGAATGAGTTAAAATTTTTGCTGCTTTATTTTTGTCAATAGAATGCCAACTGAAACATACAATCCTGAAATAAAAGAAACCAAAGATGAGATTATTCCTGTTACTGATGATACTGAAAAAGAATTTATAGATACTGGTGAGGATCTTTTAGAAGTAGAAACATTTAACCAAGAGGAAATGGAAACATACCTATCAGACTATGAAGGTCAGTTCATTTGGCTAATCTTTTTATTTGGCTTTTATTAATTTGAATTTGGTGAATGAATGTCTGTGATAACTTATTTAGTCTCATATCTAAAATAGTATGTTTATAATTGTCTAAAACCTAAAGTTAAAAGAGAGCATGGGGCGCCTCAGTGGCTCAGTTGTTTAAGCATCCAACTCTTGGTTTTGGCTCAGATTGTGATCTCAGGGCCGTGGGATAGAGCCCCATGCAGACCGTGTGCTCAGTGAGGAGTGTGCCCTGGATACTCTGTCTCCCTTACACTTTCCCTAAGAGTGTAATATTTATGAAATGTTGAACTCATTAACTCATAACATGAGTTTATAATTCTTGGGCCTTTTGCCTTGGTTTTGTAACTATCGTGGGCCTCTTCATTTTTGTGAACCAAATCTGTGTACCTTTCCTTAGCAATCTTTGTTAAAACAGAAACTATCAGAGCTTTATACATGGAGTTAAACACAGTGATATGAGGTCTCTCAAGGCTTATCAGGGATTTACTTGAGGAGGGGTTGTCTTCAGGTGTTTATAAAAAAATATTTTTATATGTCTCTTGGCCATTTATATGTCTTCTTTGGAGAAGTGTCTATTCATGTCTTCTGCCCATTTATTGATTGAATTATTTGTTCTTTAGATGTTGAGTTTGGTAAGTTTTTTATAGATTTTGGATACTAGCCTTTTATCTGATAAGATGTTTGCAAATATCTTCTCCCATTCTTTTCGTGCTCAACATCACTCAGGGAAATACAAACCAAAACCACAATGAGATACCACCTCACACCAGTCAGAAAAGCTAAAATTAACAAGTCAGGAAATGACAGATGTTGGCAAGGATGCAGAGAAAGAACTCTCTTACACTCTTGGTGGGAATGGACACTGGTACAGCCATGCTGGAAAACAGTGTGGAGGTTCCTCAAAAAATTGAAAATAGAGCTACTGTATGACCCAGCAATTTCACTACTAGGGATTTACCCCAAAGATACAAATGTGATCCAAACGGGGCACCTGCATCCCAATGTTTATAGCCGCAGTGTCCATAATAGCCAAACTATGGAATAAGCCCATATGTCCACTGACAGATGAATGGATAAAGAAGATTTGGTTTATATAAATACAGTGGAATACTAAGCCATCAAAAAAATGAAATCTTGCCATTTTCAGTGGCATGGATGGAAATAGAACAAAATAAGTCATATTATACTAAGCAAAATAAGTCCATCAAAGAAAGACAATTATCATATGATCTCACTCATATGTGGAATTTAAGAAACAAAACAGGATCATGGAACAAGGGAGGGAAAAATAAAACAAGATGAAATCAGAGAGAGAGAGACAAACCCTAAGAGACTCTTAATCATAGGAAACAAACTGAGGGTTCCTGGAGGGGAGGGGGATCGGAGGATGGGGTAACGGGGTGATGGATATGCATGCGATATAATGAGTGCTGGATATTATTATAAGACTGATGAATCATTAAACTCTACCTCTGAAATCAAGAATATACTATATGTTGATTGAATTTATTTATTTATTTTGTTAGTTGAATTTATTTATTATTATTATTTTTTTAATTTATTTATTCGTGAAAGACACAGAGGAGAGAGAGGCAGAGACACAGGCAGAAGGAGAAGCAGGCTCCATGCAGGGAGCCCGATGCGGGACTCGATCCCAGGACTCCAGGATCACGCCCTGGGCTGAAGGCAAGCGCTAAACCGCTGAGACACTCGGATCCCCTGTTAATGAATTTAAATAAAAACATTTTTATAAGGAGGATAGAAAATATTTCTGTCATTATCTTTGCTTCCCCATAATCTTCCTGAACCTTCTAAAAAGTAAACTGATTTTTTTCAAATGGTCACTTTTCTCTTTCTCCTTGTTTCCTTATAGAAGATACCAAAGAGCCTGTTGAAAGTCTGAAAAGTTCCAATACTGTCATTAACATGCTGACTTTACCAGAGCATTTAGAAGAAGTAAGTCAATAAATAGTGGGTAATGTTATTTAAATTATATTTAAGTATTTTTATTTAATCATCCAACCAAGGCTGTTGTTGTCTTAAAAGTACGCTGTAGGTTGCAGAGAATAACCAGGCCATGCAACATTTTTCTTTCACTGAAATACTATCATTAGTAAGATGTCTAATAATTTCAGGCAATGAAATTTTTATTTTATAAACTGCTATAGTAAGTTAACTTAATCAAGAATAATAGAAGTATTCTATATTCATAACATGTAATTCAGCTGTAGTATGCAGTTTTTGCACATATTTCACTTTTATGTATTATTTGTTTTCTCAAAACTATGCACTGCATTTTCAGATGGAACACAGACATTTCTAATTATTGAAAAAATTCCTTCAAAAAGGATGTTTTTCCTGTTTATAGTTGTTTTCAGAATGTACTTATTAATCACGCAGTGATGGGTATATGTAATTTACAGTGTACTTGTAAATGTAGTGTAAATAATTTGCACTGACATAATTTGTTCTTGCATTTTAATAAGCTCAGTGGCTCAGGGTGATGGGCCAAAGGCAATTCACACAGTTAAAAATCTGATCAGAGCAGCACTGGGAGTTAATTTTCATGTTTGGTTTCTCACTTGCTTTTAGACTGTTGATACTCTGGGTAAGTAGTGAATGTGAAACTAAAGACACCTAAGACAGTAATACCTACTTATATGACCCATTTTCTTCTTGGGTACTATTAATTTCAGCAGCAATCCACAAGAGAGGTTCAGTGTCCAAAGGAAGAACCATTGGAGACATGTATGGAGGAAAAATCAACTGAACAAAAAGGGTAAGGGGGAAAAGAGTAAGGAAGTGATGATTACTGCCATCTGGGATTCATTTGATGAAGAGGTTATTTTTCTCATAATTTACAATATATATTTTATAATGATATTGTGTTCCTAGTGAAATTTAACTTTATAGCTGTGGTAAATTAATTGTGTTCCTAGTGAAATTTAACTTTATAGCTGTGGTAAATGATGATCTTTAGTGTTACAGACTTCTAAATCTTGGTAGATTTAGAACAAAATGCCTTTTGTTCTCCCATCACTATCACTCTTATCAAAGTAAAATATAGCTGTAAATAGACCAGAGTTTATAAAGCTGCTAATTAGGGAAACACCTTGTCATACTGATTCCGTTTTTGTTGGATCAAATAAAAAACCGTTATGAATCACAATATATATCTTTCACTGTCGCAGTGTGTTTTCTGCACACTATAGGGCTATTCTGTTGGCTAGAATATTATTGTTCAAGGGGAGCCAAAGATAGTTTTAATTTGTTGCAGGTGGAACATGCTTTCTTCATTTTTAGGATTTTTGAAGTTTTAGAATTTTAGAATTACCTTGGATAAGAGAGGCAATGTAATTAGATTTTCTTTCTCTTCTCGATATACAATTTTTGTTCATTTATGTGGGCAGTTAACAAAAAAATATTTTAAATGTGATGTGCCTTTACAAATACATATTTCTATTAATAAAAAACTAGTCTTTACAGTTTTAAATGTACTAAGGGCTCTGTAGTGTTCTGGGAAAAGTGTCTGCCTCCATTATATGTGGAATTTGAGGTCCCAACTAACCTCCATTGTAGATTCTTTTATTTCTACTGGGCAGTCAACAGTGATTAAGTTATATGTTCAGTCATCCAGATATATTCTTTGCTTTTTGTTTGAATCTGTTACTAATTGCTATGGAGACAAATATAAACAGATTGTAATTATGAGCTAAGCCTTATAGAGGACTAGAGAATGTTTTGATTGTTAGATGGCTGAGCTTTGGATCACTTACACCTTAGGAAATGTGAAGAATATCTTCCTAATCAATTATTAATCTTTAATTATAGTATGATCAAAGCCTTTTCAAATCCTGAACACACCATTCCTTATTCATTTTGTGTAGATACAAGTTCAGAAACTTCTAGGTAAGAATTTTTGTGTACCATTTTGATATAATAATATTTTACAAGTAGATAAGAGAATGAAATGATGCCTGCTGTGCCATTTTGAAATAATTACTAAATGTTTTGACTAAAAACTAAGTAAAATGAAAGCAACATAAACCATTGAAAGAATAATGTAGATACAAATTTCTGACACCTTTAAGTTTATTATTGAGAGATTTTCCTCTAACAGCTATGTTTTGAAGATATACAGGAACTATATATTCTATAAGAGTCTTTTCTAAAAAAAAAAAAAGTCTTTTCTGAAAAAAAGAAGTATGGTTGACCCTTGGACAATACGAGTTTGAGTCACTTGGATCCCCTTACACATAATTTTTTTTTTATAAAAACAGTACAGTACTATAAATCTATTTTCTCTTCCTCATGACTTTCTTAACATTTTCTTTTCTCTAGCTTACTTTATTGTAAGAATATAGATGCAATACACATAACATACAAAATATATTAATCGACTATTTATGTTGTGATAGTGTTTCTGGTTAACAGTAGGCTATTAGTAGTTCTGTTTTTGAGAAGTCAAGTTATACGTGGATTTTCAACTGCATGAGGGTTGGCACCCCAGTCCGTTTTTTGTTCAGGGGTCAACTGTAGTGGATGGATTACTTAAAATTGCTCATTTCCAGCCTCTAACAAATTTCTAATAGTGTATGAAATGCTTTTAATTTTCTCATAGAATGGATTCATCCCATTCTATCTTTTGGGCTTTTACAGAGATTGAACAGTGTGTTTAGTGTTTAGAAGTCTTGCTGAAATAGGATAACATAGCATGGCCCTACTTAAAATAATTCTCCATTATTGGAATTTATCTCATTGCTACTTGTTGGAAACAAAGGCCAATAAAGTTGTCTTAAAATAGGCAAATCACTTGTAATGCCTGTTTTTCATGGATTTGCCAAATAAAGTTTTGTAACTGAGCTGTTTAGTATTAGATGCTTGATAAAAGGCAAATATTATTACTGAAAGGGAATGAATGTAAACCCAAATAATCTAAAAGCAATTTAATATGTTCTTTTCTTTTTAGAGACAATGATCAATTTATTTGGATATAATAATGCCTGCTCCCTTAGTTTGTGAAATCAATTTGCTTCAGAAACAAATTTGAGTACCTGCTGTATTTAAGAAATCATCCCCAAACAATCGTTTTATTTAAAGTAAAACAAAAACTTATTTTGATCTTTAATTTTTATTCCTAAATAAGCATTTTTTTGGTTAGAGTTTAATTATAAATATAAACTTTGTGATTTGTTTGGAAATGAAGTGTTCACAATACTGTTGTTTCACATTTAATGATGATCAAGAATTTGCTCTATTCCATTGTAGAATTACACACTTTTTTAACCCATACTTTTTCTAGTTTTCTTAACTACACTCTGGATCATTAAACTTAATAACAAAAAACATTCCTAATATAACTACTCAGAGTAATTGCACAGCTTTCAAATTCAGATGCTTGCAGGGACCAGGCAAATAAATTGTCGATTGTAACACCATAGGGAGGGACCACGGCTGACTAAGACATTCCATCTCCCTTAATAAAATAGCATTCACGTGAGTACTGTGCTGATGGCTGGTGGCTAGGTGGCTGAGGAGTACAGAACGATAGGCTTTAGGGTTTAAATTTCCTAAAAACTTCCAGAAAGCCTTTACAGTAGAAGAAAAAGGTAATATCAGACTCTCCAGATTGTAGACATCTGATTTGTTTTTTTCTTGATTGTGTTTTTTATATATATGCTTCTATCTAGTACACAGATCTCTGCATTTAAAGATAAATCTTCCTCAGTTCCACCTTTCGTGTCAAATGGAGTCAGTGTTGCCTCACAAACACCTGTGCCAACACCTCAGCAGACCCAGAGCAATGAACCCAGGGCTCAGTTACCAGAGTCTTCAGATTCTGTTAGGCAGATGCTCCAAGATGAAATGTTTAAATTAGTTCAGGTAAGCACATCTCCATATAACTAAGTCAATCTACACATATGATGTATATGTAAGGATTTGAAATATGAACAAAACTCTTAGAAATTGACAAGATGAGGGATTCCTGGGTGGCGCAGTGGTTTAGTGCCTGCCTTTGGCCCAGGGCGCGATCCTGGAGACCTAGGATCGAATCCCACATCGGGCTCCCGGTGCATGGAGCCTGCTTCTCCCTCTGCCTGTGTCTCTGCCTCTCTCTCTCTCACTGTGTGACTATCATAAATAAATAAATAAAAATAAAAATAAAAAGAAATTGACAAGATGAAATTAAATTGTAGGGGTTTTTCTGCTTTGGGCACTCTTCATTTGTTATTCAGAGGCCCGGAATCCAGGCTGAACTGCCTACTTCTCTCTCCTCTCTCTCTCTCTCTCTTTTTTTTTTTTTTAAGATTTTATTTATTTATTCATGACAGACACAGAGACACAGGCAGAGGGAGAAGCAGGCTCCATGCAGGGAGCTCGACGTGGGACTCGATCCCAGGTCTCTAGGATCACGCTCTGGGCTGCAGGCAGTGCTAAACCACTGCACCACGGGGGCTGCCCTTTTTTTTTTTTTTTTTTTTGGATTACGAAGGGACTTTGCTGGTAGCTGGTCTGTATATTTAACAAATTTTCCACATAATTCTAAGGCACACAAAGGATTAAGAATCACTGTCTTAGACATTTTTGCTTTTCTTTTTTTTTCACAACCCATATCCAGTGTGCCCTCTTGATTCTTTTGCCCACAGTGTATTCAGTACAGCACTTGCTGTTTCTATAGCGGTAGCCAGCCTTAGACTCAGAACTTCAGACTTCCATTGTCCTATATATGCATTTTCTAAGACATTCTTTTTTTCAGATACTGTCTTAATACTGTTACTTTCCTGTTTTAAAGTGTTCTGTAAATTTCAGGTACCAATTTGTATAATATGAAATAAATCTTGCTTTAAAAATACAGAGTAAAAGGAAAAACACTAAAAATCTCAATACTAGTTATCTTTGAGGATAGGATAATGGATGATTTTTTGTGTGTGTGCTTTTTTTTTTTTCCGTAAAAAAGCATGTTTTTTCTTTACTTTTTTTTTTTTTTAGTAATTGAAGGGAACTTAGATTTTTTTTTTTTTTTTAACCTGCAGTGTTTCCCTACTGGTATGTTTCATCAAGTGCAAATTCTTCTGTTGGGCTTGAAAGACCCACAGCCAGCTTTTACCTTCCCTCTTTTCCCATTATACTCTCACAAGTCTAGTGGTCTTCAGAGTGCAGTCTCTGGATCAGTAGCATCAGCATCGCTTAAATGTTAGAAGTGTACTCTCAGGCCCCATCCCAGACCTATTGAAATCAGAAACTGGGCATGGAGCCCAGCAAAGAGTGCTTTCCAAGTCCTCCAGGAGATTCTGATGGCATGCCAAAGTTTGGGAACTCCCGCACTCACCTGTCCTCTCCTTAGAGCTGCTGTTAATTTCCTGTTCCATCTAAGCCAGTGTTTATGCTAGTGGTTCCCAAGCTTTTCTGCACACTGAAATCATCTTGTCATCTTAAAAATACTAATCCTGGCTTCCATCCCCAGATATTCTGATCTTATTGCTGGGGTATGACCTGACCACGGGGATTTTTAAATGATGCTCAGGTGATTCTGATGTGCAGCATTTGTCAACCACTGGTCATCCCTTTGCCTTTCACCTCGTCAGCCTTTCCAGGGGAAGTCCTCACTTTCCACCTGTTTGCTGATCTTTGCTTTTTTTTTTTTCTGAAAATTTGATCACAACACTCATTTTAGGACTTCAGTAGTTGTCCTCATTCCACTCCAACAGATCACTCCTTTATGATCCCTGGGATTAAAAAAAAAAAAAAAATGATCCCTGGGATTTTTATGTAAACTGCTTTATAGATAGCCCTGAATCTCATGATGAGTTCATATTTCCAGTTGACAGCTCTTTGAAAACAGGAAGGTATTCTTTCTTTCCTTTTTAAAAAAATCTCCCCCACCTCTGCCTCCTGCTCAGCATTCGTGGGTCTGACAGATATTAAGACAAAAGCATGATTGTTGTGGAATACTCAGATCATTGTTGTTGATTCTTTAGATTTTTTTTCACTATATTTTAAAATAGTTTAATTTTTATTTTATCCTAGCTGCAACAGATCAACTTCACGAGCCTAATGCAAATAGTAGGATCATCCTTTGCTAACCTCTCAGATATACATCGACTTCTGCAGCAGCCTCAGTCTGTGCCTCTGGTGGGAAGCCCAGTAATAAACCCCACGAGAGGGAGTAGTGATGTTGATGACACCAGTAGACATTTTAAGGAGAGATCTTTTATTAAACCACAGCCTGTGGGAGAGTACACCAGAGAGCATGGCAAGAAGAGTCCACACTGCCATAAAGGAGTTGTGCTGTCTGATCAAAACAGTCATGGAAATTTACAGGTAACACATTAAAAAAATACCATTAAAGTTGTTCTAGCAGTTCAGGTGTTGGCTTTTTATTATTTTTAGCAGTTATTACATTCCACCTCCTCCAAAACATATTGAACATTGTTTGCAAAATAAGAAGTTTGTAATATACTCTAAACTTACATAACAGCTTCTTTTTCTCTTCCAGAATGTACCACATGGGAGTATTCCTTTATGTGAGTTCGAAGGCCCACCTCCCAGTACAGGATTAACTCCAGCATCTCAAAGCTTACCAACCACTGCACTGCCTCCTGCTCCTGCTGGAAGTTCTCCCTTCCACCTTTTGTCTCCATCTTTTGCCATTCCAAAGACACCTAGACTCATCCCAGCTGCAAAAACTTTCGGACCTGCTGATGGTTTTCCTTTGCTTCAGTTTCAGCCTAAGCATGAATTTAAGTCCCTCTCCTTCCATTCAGGAAGAGTTCAACAAGTTCCCTTCAGGCCCCTGCCACAGCCTAGAGAGGCATGGGGGTTATCTGCTTCCTTCCAGCCTCTTTTGCCACAAAGAACAATGCCCACTGCTTCAGTGTCCCCTTTGAATTTGAGCCACTATAATACCGAAGCCATAAAAAAAGCAGTTGAGCAGGAGAAATGGGCAGAAACTGTAACTACAGAAATCCCTAAGCATGTGAACCTGGATCAGTATGTTGGACAAGAAAACTTGACACCTCAACAGGACTCTTCAGTATTTATAAAACCAGAAAAACTACTTGATGTTAAGCCAGGGCCCCTTGAGATATCTCCTCAGAATACCTTTGGACTTCCATTATTGCATCTACAACTTAAACCTCCTTATGTATTTTCCTCTGACTCAAGGACGTTGGTAACAATTCCTTCAATACCTACCAGTACTATAGCACATGAAACAAAATACCCAAGGCTCTCATTACTCCATTCATGCCTATCCTCAGAAAATACGGTAATGAACATTGCAGAGCAATGTTAAAGCAGTCCTGCATTTTTCATACCATAAATACTACACATGAGATGAAAAGCTCTTACACATTTCTTTTGTTCCCCCCACAATTCTTTTTTTAAAATAATGTTTCTGTTACTGGAAGTAACATAAAATTCCAATTCAAAATGATAATTAGGTATTGTAAAGCTTTTAGGTCTGTCTTATATACTGATGCTAGCATCGGTGAGACTTTTTCATAGGTATTTCTTCTTCTCAGAGAAGAAATAAGTAAAATAAAATGACCAGTATTCTTGTTCATATGGGTATGATTGGGGTGGGGGGAGAGAAAGGGAGGGCACATGTGTAAGTGTCACACACATTATTTACTGTTCCTAGTAGTTATATGATTGCCTTCAAATCTGTTACAGTTTAAAGTAGTTAAATAGACCCAGGTCTATAAATAGTTGTGCATGTTTTTAAGAATGGTATTTTTTAAAGTACTTAAAAAGATTGAATCTTTATAAACCCATAGAATCCTCTTTAAAGTTGTAAGCTTTGATTTATGAAATTCAAATTATTTTTTTTAAGATTTATTTATTTATTTATTTATTTATTTATTTATTTATTTATTTATTTATTTATTTATGATAGAGAGGCAGAGACACAGGAGGAGGGAGAAGCAGGCTCCATTCCGGGAGCCCGATGCAGGACTTGATCCCGGGACTTCAGGATCGCGCCCTGGGCCAAAGGCAGGCGCTAAACCGCTGAGCCACCCAGGGATCCCTGAAATTCAAATTGTTTAGGCTCTAATTTTATAAATTAGTAGTACCATATTAGGAAGGTAATTGAATCATTCATGCTCTGATGCACTTTTAAGATATGAAGATGGTACTGGGAAAAGAAATGGTCATTCTTTAGCGGTAGTACTTATGCCTTCTTTTGTCTGAACAGACTATGAACAGGAAAGAAAGGATTAAAGGTATGGAAAAGTAGATATTTTGAGAGCTATTTAAAGGAATTTTTTTATTAGAATGGTATAATGAACCCCTAAGTTATATTACCCAATGTCAGTACTTATCAACATACTGCTAATCTGTTTCTTCCATAATCTTCACTTCTCTGTATCCTCCCTGTTTGAAAGCATTTTAAGTCAAATGCTAGACTTATGTATTTCATTTATAAGATTTTTATTTTTAAGAGATTTTATTTATTTGACAGAGAGAGCACAAGCAAGGGGAGTTGCAGGCAGAGGGAGAGGGAGGAGCAGACTCTCCACTGAGCATGGAGCCCGATGTGAGGCTCGATCCCAGGACCCTGAGATCATGACCTAAGCCGAAGGCAGATGCTTAGCTGACTGAGCCACCCAGGTGCCCCGTGGAAGATTTTTAATGTAGAAAAGAAATTAAGAAGATTAGCACTTCTAGCTTAGTTTTTGAAATAAGATGACCCAGTCAGAATATCTAGCACTCTAAAAGAATTTATTTTTTAAACTCTGGATACTCTGATAAATCTTACCAGTCCAGATCAATTTGTTATCTTGACATGTTCTCTCTCTCTCTCTCTCTCTCTCTCTCTCTCACACACACACACACACACACTTAATTTAAAGATGTTTTCCTGAAATTTTTATTAATATATTACATAATTGAGGTTTGTAATTTTAAATTATTATGCTTTATTTCTTATAGTACAAAAACCTACAACTTATTCCACTTGAAAGCCTCATTGCATTCAAACAAAGCCAAGAGAAACAAACACATGATTTATTTGAACAAGGCGATTCTGGACACCTTCAGCTTCTGAATGTCAAAATAGAACCATCTGAAGTGAGACAAGGAAGGGACAGTAAAAAAAGGCAAGTTTTTTCTACATATTTTATTTATTCATGAGAGATGCAGAGAGAGAGAGAGGCAGAGATACAAGCAGAGAGAGAAGCAGGCTCCCTGAGGAGCCCGTGTGGAACTCGATCCCAGGACCTATAGAAAATTTCTATATTGTGAGAGGGAAATAATATTATTTCTTACATTTTATTAAGGAATTCCATACTGGAATTCATAGACTGGAAGTTTCTTTTACATTTTTCTGTAACATTATGAGCAGTTTTCTTTTGTAGGACAAATATTTGCCATCTCATACAATATTCCATGTACTATCTAATGCACTGAAGTAATACTGCTATTCAGCTTACTATATTCTCTAGATTCTTACATAGGAAGCAGGAGGATAAGTGATGTGAATTGTTTCAGGACACTAAAACATGCACATATAAAGCAAGGCTGTGACATCTAATGAAGAGGGTTTATAGTGTTTTACTCATGATGGGTATGCAAAAATGTATTGACTGGTAGGTTATTACTGAGTCTAGAAAATACTTTAAGAGTTTCACATTTATTAGATCCTAAAATCTATTACCAGTGCTCTCTTTCCAGAAATGGTTCCTTCCTTCCATGTAAGTCTTCTCCTTAGCTTCTTGGGCCTTCTTTCTTCCCTGCTGGGATTTCACTGAGGTGACTCAAGTGTTCTTAACTTCTTCAGAAGGGTGCCTGGAGTCATCCCATAGGGTTTCTGGGGTTATCTCAGAGTCTGAAGAAAAGAGAGTTTGAAAATTACCTAAAACATGTGACTCTGACTGGAGATTCCAGTGACTAACACAGAAAAGTCAGTTCAGTAGTAGAGGAACTAGAAATAACTTTCATGTCTCCCTGACCTTTGCTTATATTTGCTCAAATTCTAGCAAAGTAAGTTGCTGATTTAATTATATGCCACTGAAAATAATTTATTGGCATAATTTTGATAACTGTCTCCCTATATAGCATGACATAAGTGAAGAACCGATGTTCCTAAAGTAGTAACATGTTTTATTCTCTTGTCTTTAACAGACGAAGACGACGAGCTGAGAAAGAGCTGCAAGAAAAAGGATCAGAAAAACTAAAGAGAAAGCCAAGTGTGGCTTCCCAACCAGAGGGTTCCCTTGTTAATGATAATGATTCAGAAATAGTTACAAAACCCAAGGTATGCTTCCCTGATCTGCATGTACAGAGTTGGGAATGTCTTTATGGTTTATCTAGTCTTCTGATTGCTGGAATCTTCTGATTGTGATTAGGAGAATCTTTATATCGTTAAGTACATAAACCCTGCTGCATCCCTCCATGGAATAGTAGACATATAGTTGCATTTGCGAAAAGTGAGTTGATGATAAATAAAAGAAATATAGTTTAGAGCATCTGCCTGTGTGATGTTTTTATATTTGAAATCATTCCTTGCTTTTTTCCGTGATATATTAATGCATGTCATACATGTTCTTTGGGTGGCTCCTGTTACATTTCCCACACGTAGGTTTGTTACATAACCTGATATTCAAATCAGATCTTTTCAAACATTCCTTCTAAATTTGATGACAGTTTACCTATTTTTGCAACAAATTAGATAAACACAGTTTTGTTTACAAGGATTTTTATAAAAGCATACTTCAGTAAGCCTCAAGAGCATATTTGGAGGCACTAAGTAACATTGCTGAGTCCCTGAGCAGTTTGGGTAGGGTGGGGGTACTAGTTGAATGTTAAAGCTACTCTGTAGTGGGGAAGTGCACATTGTAATTTAGAAGCTGCATTAAATTGGTAATGTTCTTTTTTTATTGTTTGGTTTGTGAGTTTTGTGAACTCCTTTGTGGAGTTACTTTGATAGAGTAAATAAATATTTCTAGAATGTATGTGAACGCATACATAAACATTCAACAGTCCTCTTAGCTATTGAATTTTTTTCAAAATAATGTTTTTGAGTTATAATCATAGTTGATCATTTGGGGATTCATTTAGGAGCAACAAGAACATCCTCGTTCCCAGCCTTTGGATGACTTCGATATTCCTTTTGGTATGTATAAGCATGATTAATGTAGTGTCTCAGTTCAAAGTTAACAGCTTTCTAGAATTATGTATGTAAAAGTGAGACTAAATTTTTTTTTATGTTTTGAGACTAAGTTATTTTCATTTTATCTTTGACAAGATAGAGTGTGTATGTATGTATGTGTGTGTATTTGTGTTTTGGTGTGTTATCTGGTCGAGCAGTGATTGACAAACTGTGGCCCACAGGCCAGATCCAGACCATGCCTGTTTTTGTAAATCAAGTTTTTAAAAAAAGATTTATTTACTTACTTTAGAGAGAGAGAGTGCACACATGCATGTGTTATGATTTGGGGGAGGGGCAGAGGCAAGGAAAGGGGAGAGAGAATCTCAAGCAGACTCCCCACTGAGCACACTCAGCCTGACATGAGGCTCGATCTCATGACCCTGAGAGCACAACTTGTGCTGAAACCCTGAGTCAGAGGCTCACTTACTGTGCCACCCAGGCGCCCCTTTGTAAATCAAGTTTTATTGAAATGCAGCTATGCCCATATATTTACACCTTGTTGATGACAGATTATGCACTGCAGCAGGGTTTGCTTCTTGCAAGAGGAATCATACAGTCTGCAAAGCCTAAAATATTTATTTTCTGGCCCTTTACAGAAAAAATTTGGTGGTCCCTATCGTAGAGTAGGCAATTAATTAAAATCTACGATAAGTTACTGATATACAAGGTCTAAAAGGAAATTATGGAAGAACGTGTCTGTTGAATTCATCATAGAAACACATTAAGGAATCAGTTGAGAAAAGAGTACCTGTGTATAAGATAGGAAGTTCTTCCCTTTCCCTAGTGGCTCAATTGGTTTCCTGCCACCAAATAACATGCATTCCCTGAGGCTTTTTCCTCAGTAATTTTCATACACGTACACATAAACATTCAGTCTCACGACTTCAGCTCTTAACATTTGTTTGGTGACACTCAAATACACACCTGTCCTCTCTCATCTTTCTTTTCTTTCGCCTTAGATTCAACATGTCCAGATTTTAAACTGGCTTCTTGCTATTAGTCATATCACCATTCTCTTGACTGGTCAAGAGTTTTACCTTGAAAGTCATCTTGATTTATCCCTCACCTTGGTTACCCCTTCCCGTCACTTACTTCTCAACCTGGTCCTCCCTCCCTTTCTTCATGCCACTGCCCTCTGTCAGGCTTCCGCCTAGCTATATTGGGCAGTTTTCTTCCCCAACTGACCTGCTTAGCTCTTGTCTCTCAGCTTCCTAACCCATCTTCTATTCTTTCCCACTCGCTTGTCTTAAAACCACTTTTTTTCTCACCCTTAAGTGTTTTGTTTTGTTTTTTGGCTTTGTGAAGGTAATACATGTTCACTGGAGAAAAATTAGGAAATACAAATAGGGAATAAGAAGAATATTAAAATCTTCCCCCCACAAAAAAACTCCCATAATTTTTCTGTCTAGGGATAGCTAGTGTTAATAGTATTTTAAGGTTTATTTTTTTAAATATCTCCACCCATATATATCTATAAATACACATATATATTTATGTACATTTATATATGTTTATATATATTATATATATAATATATATAAAGAATACCTCCTTGTTTATTATTTGTTTTTACATACTAGTGTTGAGGTAAATATCTTCCCATATCACTAGACATTCTTCTACAATGTCATTTTTTTAAAATATTTTATTTATTTATTCACGACACACACACACACACACACACAGAAGCAGAGACACAGGCAGAGGCAGAAGCAGACTCCCTGCAAGGAGACTGATGTGGGACTTGATCCTGGAACCCAGGATCACGCCCTGAGCTGAAGGCAGATGCTCAACCACTGAGCCACCCAGGCATCCCTACAATGTCCTTTTTAGTGACTACATAGTACTCTAGTGGGTGTACATTGTATCATTTCAAACAACAATAATCTCCAATTCTCTGATACCAATTGACGTCCTATATAATTCAATTCAATTCTGATAATAACCTAGAATTAACACAGATCCCACAGATTAATGGCTCAGTCCCAAAAGATTTACCACTTCAGATATTAGCTACAAATGGGGTCCCCTTACACCTGCATTTTTGCCCAGTCAACTACACAGAGATTCCCATGACTCACCCTCCAGGTTCACTAATTTGCTACAGTGATTACAGAACTCAGAGAAGTGCTTTACTTATGATTATAGTTTGATTATAAAGGATAAAATTTAGGAATAGCCAAATGGAAAAGATGCATATAGGAAGGTTTGGAGATTGAGGGCACAGAGTTTCTACACTCTCCACACTCCCAGCACATCCCTCTGCTCATCAACCCAGAAGCCCTGTTAACCTCATTGTTTCAGGATTTTTATGGACATTTCTTTATATGGGTGTGATTGATTACATCATTAGCTCTTGGTGACTGAACTCCATCTGCAGCTGCTCTCCTTTCCGCAGAGGTAGGGGGGCCGGGGTGAGGCTGATGAGAGTTCTAACCCTCTGATTGTGTGGTTCATTCCTCTGGTGACCAGCATCGAAGCTATCTGGGGGCCTGTCAAGGGACACCTCACTAGCATAAGCCCAGATATAGTCAAAAGGGGCTCATCCATGAATAACAACAGGAAATTACTCAGGAAATTCCAAAGATTTAAGGAATTCTATGCTTAGAACCAAGGATGAAGACCAATATATATATTTTTATTATACTACATTGTGCCATTATTGATCATCTCTTCTGCTCCTTAGTCGTCCTGGATGATGTCCCAGGAAAATCCAAACTCCCTTAATAGACTTTGGACTTGGATTCTACTTGCTGCAGAACTTTTCCGCTTGGGTGGAAATGACCTCACCTGCAGTATGCACAGTCCCGATTTGTTTTCCTCCCCCTTCCAGCTGCTTTGTTTTCTGCTCCTTGTCCATCCCCATTTGTGTCACTTCCTACTCAACCCCAAAACATAGGTTCCCTGGATTCTACTTTTCTCCACCTTCTCACTTGATGTAACCAGGTCTTGTCTGTTTTACCTTCTTTGTAATTTTAAATCTATCGTTTCTGCTCCATTTTTCACCATTACTGGAGGTACTTATCTGAACTGTTACAGCAGCCTCACTTGTCTGATTATCTTCGATTTAGCCACTCCCATCTGCTTTCCACACACTGGCTTAGGTGGTTTTTCTAGAACATCAGTTGGACCATATCATTTTCTTGCTTAACATTTTCTACTGCAGCTTCATTAGCCAGAAGAACATCTAGGTTCTACCTCTGGATATAGAGAATCTTCCACAATTTTGGTTTTGATTTCACTGAGCTGCCTTTGAGAGTTAATGTAGGTAGCACCTCATTCAGAAAGTCCATTTTGATAACACCTTGGCACCCCATACCTCCCCTCCCTTGAGTTAGATACTCTGCGTTTGGATTCCAGGTAATATGTTGGCTTCTCAGTGATTGCTTTCAATGTTTTGTTATGTTTAAGAAATGCTGCAAGATGATATTAATACTTCAGCTGGATTGCATTTCATGGCCTCTGTAAGAAAGAAGGCTATAGAATGTCAGGATGCAAGTACAAATACAGACCCAGGTAAAATACTATTTTACTTTAATTTTTAAAATTCATATATATTTAATTTTTTAAAGATTTTATTTATTTATGAGAGACACAGAGAGAGGCAGAGACATAGACAGAAGGAGAAGCAGGCCCCTCTCGGGGAGCCTGATACGGGACTCCATCCCAAGACCCCAGGATCATGCCCTGAGCCGAAAGCAGATGCTCAACCACTGAGCCACCCAGGCATCCCTAAAATTCATTTATTTTTGGCAACATTTAATATATCTAAATTTTTTCTTCAAAACAATGACTTAAAGTGAATTTTAAGGGATAGTAGGTGTTCATTCCAGGTTCTTGTTCTCAACCCTGGCATATATTTTACAAATTTTAAACTTAAGATTAAATGTTGAATTTACAACTTAAGCCATAATAGAAAATTTTGTTCAAAATACCATGGACTACATCCTAAATCAGTAGAAATAATGTTTTGAATTTCGGTTCTCTATGCCATTAATTGCCATCACTGGGATTTCATGCCTAAAACCAAGAAGCCTGGAGCTTTGGCTGGTGAAGTTGAGTGAGGAAGAGGACTAGATTGGGTTTGGTGTGGGAAGGGCATGTGTAACTGTGTCCAAGAATAGAGTAAATAAAAGTTGAAGGAACTATTATTTGGAATTTTGCCTGACAAACTTCCTCATTCATGTAAGTGATCTGACCTTGTGTTATAGAAGTTCTTTTCTATATTTAGGAAACAGTTGCTCTTAACTGTGTTCAGAACCTTGCAAGTGCTTTTTTAAACCTCTAGTTTTATATTATTTTAAAATGATATTTATAGATGTGGTTTCAAAATAATATATAATCATAGGGATCCCTGGGTGGTGCAGTGGTTTGGCGCCTGCCTTTGGCCCAGGGTGCGATCCTGGAGACCCGGGATCAAATCCCACATCGGGCTCTCGGTGCATGGAGCCTGCTTCTCCCTCTGCCTGTGTGTCTGCCTCTCTCTCTCTCTGTGACTATCATAAATAAATAAAAATTTTTAAAAAATTAAAATATAATCATAGTAGAATATTTGGATAATGTAGCAAAGTTATGAAGAAGATGAAATTAACTATAATTATACTACTTAGAAGTAACATTTTTTTAAAGGTTTGTTTATTTTAGTGGGGGAGGGGGCAGAGGGAGAGGGAGAGAAACTCAAGCTGACTCAGACTCTGCGTGGAGTACACAGCCCCATGTAGGGCTGATTCCATGACCCAAAATCACAACCTGAGCCAAAACCAGTAGTTGGATGCTTAACCAACTGTGCCACCCAGGCGCCTTAGAAGTAGTATTTTGATGATATTTCTTTCAATCTTCTTTTGCACATTTTACATAGTTTGATACAGTAGATAGTACAGGTGTCCTCCCTCACGATCTGAACTTTCATCTTCCAAATATTATTGCTGTCTTCTCTAGAATTTAACCCTTCATGGGTCCCAGTGTTTGTTTTTTACCCAGCTTTCTTTGGACACACCAGTTAGACTGTCTCTTTAATTGTTTCATTATTATAGTATAGTTTATACATATAGTATTTACATATATACAAGGTATAGAATTTACTTATGTATTTGCTTATAGTATATGTCTGCAGTACAGTATCAGTATTCTATCTGAAATGGTCAGTACTACTGCATGTGCACACAAACTAATGGATTAAATGAATGTTAATTTAGAAGTGATGTTTAAAATGCTTTATATTTAATACTCCATGATGGGTAGTTAGTTAGATGTTTAAGAATTGTTTAATGTTTGGGAATATGGGATGGCCTAGGACATCTTTTTTCCCTCATTTAAAAACTCTCTTGGTATCTGTGCAGCACATTTGTAAGAATGGATTGGATTTGGATAACAAAAGTTACCTGTATTTTGTATCCCTTGCTTTTCACTTTGATTTCTGTTTATGCCATACATTTCCCCATATCATTAAAAAGTACTTTATAAGCATATTCCTTCTTCCAGCTGTGCCATAAAATATTTAACAAATTCTTTATTTTTGAATGCATTGGTTGGTTTCCAGTATTTTTATCTTACAAATAATGCTTCTGTATCTTCTCACTTATGAGCCTTTTTTTTGGGTCATCACTGTGATTTAGCTAACTCCTTTATCTTTACCCATGTGATAGGTCATAAAAAGGCACCCGACTGTTTAGTTTTCATTTCTGTCTGAAGTTGAGCATGTAGAAAATGTTTTTTGATGCAAATGGTGTATATGCATTTCAGAAACATTCTTAAAAGAGAAAGCCTATGAGAGGGATCCCTGGGTGGCGCAGCGGTTTGGCGCCTGCCTTTGGCCCAGGGCGCGATCCTGGAGACCCGGGATCAAATCCCACGTTGGGCTCCCGGTGCATGGAGCCTGCTTCTCCCTCTGCCTGTGTCTCTGCCTCATTCTCTCTCTCTCTCTGTGACTATCACAAATAAATAAAAATTAAAAAAAAAAAAAAGAGAAAGCCTATGAGAAAGCCTTTGGAGGTATTTTACTGCTAGATAGTCTTCTAGAATTGGCTGCCTGTTAGCTAGAAGTCTGTTACCCAGGGTGAATAATAATAAAATCTGAAAGTATCATTAATTTTTAAAAATTAAATTCTTAGCTGTCAATCTACTACCTTTAATATACAATATCTAAAAATCTGCGTTCATATATTTATTTTTTTGTTTGTGAAATTTTCTGTTTTCTTTTTTTGCCTCAAATCTCCAAACTGACTACAAGATAAAAAAGCTGCTTCTCAAGAAGTTGTTACTGAATGTTGTAAAGATCAACAAATCATTTCTCCCATATCAGGTGTGATTTTTTTCTTTTTTTCTGAGAATAGCATTATAATTAAAGATTATGTTTCTGTGATGCTAAAACAAGAGTTACTGTCATCTATAAAAAAAGCAATAAAACCAATCAATTGATTCAATAGAGATAGAATGATAATTTAAGTATTTTCACTTTCCTTTTTTCTAGTTTTTGAGTTATCATATAGTTTAAATTCAAAACTTGGTACCAAGTTTCCAGTATTCAATATAACAAGAAGTTATATTTTGCATATTAAATTTGAAAGTAATGTTCTATTAAAAATAAGATGCTAGGAAATAAAATGAGAGTCCTAGGACAAAAGGAACAGACTTAGACCATTTGCTGACCTATTGTGACAGGCTTCTTCATTGTTCTTTTAAATAAGAAGCTGATGACTTTTGTAGAACTTAAGTGTTAAACATTTCAAGTGGTAAAATTTAGCTATGGACTCTGTGAATATTCTGGAAACTACTGAATACTGAGTTGTGCTCTTTTATTTTATTATTATTTTTTTAAGAAGATATAGAGAGAGTGGGGGGCTGGCAAAGGGAGAGGGAGAATTCTAAGCAGGCTTCATGCTCAGCTCAGAGCCTGACGCAAAGATCGATCTCGTGACTCTGAGATTGTAACCTTTGGCAAAATTAAAAGTTGGATGCTTAACCAACTGAAGCACCCAGGGACTCCTGAATTGTGCCCTTTTAAAGAATTTGAATTATATCTCAATAAACCTTTACAAGCAAACAAATAATTTTTTAAAAAGTGTTGAAAGTAAAAAGACATAATTATGGGTTAATTTCCTAATCTGGTTTTCTTGAACTCTCCTAAACAAACATGATTTAACATATCTGAAATGGAAATAGGAAATTACAGCATTTTCTTTCTTTACTTCTTTCTTCTCCGTGCCCAGCATGGAACCTAGCACAGGGCTTGAGAGATCAAGACCTGAGCTGAAATCAAGAGTCAGATGCTTAACTGAGTGAGCCACCCAGGTGCCCCAGGAAATTATAGCATTTTCTTGATATGACTTAGACACTTTGTTATCCTTGTGAATCATTTATATGAAAAAAAAGCAATAGTCAATCTCCCATCAATTATGAATTACTCTAGAGTAAATTGCCTTTAGAATTTATTTATGTTATGAAACTTCTACTTGATTTTTTTTAATTTTTATTTATTTATGATAGTCACACACAGAGAGAGAGAGAGAGAGAGGCAGAAACACAGGCAGAGGGAGAAGCAGACTCCATGCACCAGGAGCCCGACGTGGGATTTGATCCCGGGTCTCCAGGATCGCGCCCCGGGCCAAAGGCAGGCGCCAGACCGCTGCGCCACCCAGGGATCCCTCTACTTGATTTTTAAAAGATTTTATTTTTAAGTAATCTTTTCCCCAACATGTGGCTCAAACTCCGAATCCTGAGATCAAGAGCCACCCACTCCACTGACTGAGCCAGCTAGGCACCCCCTACTTAGATTTTTAACAAAATATTATGTTGTTTGTTGCTAACTTGTTATAATGCTAATGACTTGGAGCTATTTACAGGTTTTTGTTTTCTAATTCTTGATTTTTCTTTTCTTAATTTTCAGAACATGAACCTTTGACTGTTCCTCAAGTGTTGGCTCCAGATGTATATCTAAATCTCAAACTTCCCAGTGAAATATCAGAGAAACCTATGTCACCTTCACCATCGGATCTGGTACTAAATTTAGTATTGTGTTTTATTCAGAGATTTAATAATATCTTGCTAAAATTTATTATGGTCATCTGGATTATTCAAGTGTATAGAATGAAGTGAGACTAAAAATGTCATCTATGTACCTTTGTTCGAAAGATTTAAAAATTAAGATTTAAATATTGTGCCCCAAAGTGTTTAAACTAAGACCATAACACATACTTCCTACAATTTTCCCTAAGTTAGATCCATATAAGCTCTTCTTGCCTTTAGAATTAAATCTTTTTTTTTTTTAAATCTTTACAGAGGAGGAGGGTGCAGATTGGCTCCATAGATTAAAAAGAATATATCCTTCTTTGATTTTGTGTTTTGGTTCAGGTTGGACACACTTACATAAATGTGATTGACATTAAAGCTGATGATCTACAGGAATTGCCTATCAGAGAAGAGCCTACAAGTGATACTATTATCAAACAGCCAAGTGATCATCTGGAGGCCCCAACTTCTGCAGAATTACATTATATGGCAGCTTCAGTTACAAATGCTGTTCCCCTGCACAGTTTTAAGGGTGAAGGTAATATTTTTTTCCTACTTTTTAAGTAGATTAAAAACATTTTAAGCATTCTTGAATATAGCATGGTTATCCCTTCTCAAGTTTCTTAGCTCTTCTCCAAACCCACTATACTTTTGGATGTTTATATTCACATTTAAAAATGTTCTTTTTGTGGGAGGGGCGGAGGGGCAGAGGGTGAAGGGGAGAGAATCTCAAGCAGACTTCCACACCCAGTGCAGAGCCCGACGCGGAGGTTGATCTCACAATCCTGAGATCATGACCTGAGCCTAAATCAAGAGTTGCTTAGTCAAGTGAGCCACACAGGTGCCCCTAGAAATGTTCTATTAATCTTC
This sequence comes from Canis lupus familiaris, assembly GCF_011100685.1. Taxonomy (NCBI): domain Eukaryota; kingdom Metazoa; phylum Chordata; class Mammalia; order Carnivora; family Canidae; genus Canis; species Canis lupus. The sequence goes on from NC_049225.1 coordinate 72,438,352, forward strand.
TAAATACCTTATTTAGAAGGTTAGACTCAATCTTTGTTATGTTTTTCATATTCTTGATAGAGTCTGCTAATTCCACTGTGGATGTATTATTTAAACCTGCAAAAGTGTCTCCATCCTGTGTGGATGAAAGAAGCTGGAGACCTGGTGTCACAGAAGTGAAGGAACCTGGTGTCACCTCACCTATATCATCAGAAATACAGCAGGACAAAGGTGAATGCCCTAAATATATAACATTACTCTCTCCCTTCCCTAAATTACTGATATATAGAAACAGGCTCTAAAACTTGGTAATTGTAGGGCAGTTCCAGCGACTTAGCAGTTTAGCGCCACCTTCAGCCCAGGGCGTGATCCTGGAGACCCAGGATCGAGTCCCATGTTGGGCTCCCTTCATGGAGCCTGCTTCTCCCTCTGCCTGTGTCTGTGCCTGCCTCTCTCTCTCTGTCTCTCTGTCTCTGTCTCTCTCTCGCTCTCTGTGTCTCTCATGAATAAATAAGTAAAAAACAACAACAACAAAAAAAACTTGGTAATTGCAAAAGAAATCAGGAAAAGGCTTTTCCCTTGCTAGGGAGAGTGGGGTCAGATAGGTAAATGAGGTAGGGGCATGGTTCCAAAGCTGGGGCCCATGGGTATTTTACAAGGAGACTACAGGTCTTTTTGTGCATATGTCTTTTCTTAAGTAAGGAGGCTAAAAGTAAATATCCTATGGGATGTCATGAGTGCTTTGGTTTGAAAAAGGAATTCTCATCTTTCAAAAGGTGGGGGATTCTAGAATAGCACATAGAAAATGCACAGGTATATAGCCAACAGTACAGTATTATTAGTAAAATACTCAGTTTTATGGTTATAAATCAGGTTGTATCATCACAAAATATTTGCAAGATTTAGAAGAATATTTCTCCAATACCTAAAGTTATTACATCTTGGGAATGATTAGATTAATCTTAATCAGACTTCATGCAACAGAAAACCAATCTGCCTTCCCGTCCCACAGCTGTTGGGAGGAGTGCATCATCCAGCCTGTGGGTTGCCAGATGCCTGGGGGCAGAGTCCTGCCCTGGCTGCTCATTGTGTATCAGCAGTGGGAACTCAGGAGAGAAGAGGAGTGTGTGTGTGGTGCAGGGTGGCAGGGAAAGCTCACCGGCGCTGTGTTGGGCATGTCTGTCACAGCTGTGTATACAGATCTGTGTATACCAGATTTTGAAGGCATGGTCCTCTCTCTCTCCTGTCATGGGGCTGTTTGGTACAAGGGTACCTTTTGGATTCAAGTAGAACAGACCTGGTTTTTAGTCCCAGCTCTGTTACCTCCTGGTTTGGATACGTTTTACAAGTAAATTAACTTTCTCTGATCCTTACTCTGTCTGTCTCTGTGGGACACAACTTCATGTGGGTTGCATCTAGCCAAATGCCTGGGGCTACCTGGGGCATCTCAGTGCTTGGTTTGGGCTCAGGTCGTGATGTCAGGGTCATGGGATCGAGCCCCCATGCACCAGAGTCAGCTTAAGACATTCTCTCTCTCTCCTTCTGCTCCCCGCCCTGTATTCTATTTCTCTCTGTCTCCCTCTCTAAAATAAATAAATAAATCTTTAGAAAATGCCTGTGGGCTATTTAATTGCCCTTCATTTTCACACCAGTCAACTTTTCAAATTATGACAAACTGGAACAACTGCTTACATTTGTTTAGTGATTCACATTTTTCAGAGTATTTTGTTGCATAATTCAATCCTCATGGACCTTTGTGAGTTAGGTAGGACAGGCATCATAATCTTCATGTGACTGACTATTCAATCAACACTAGGTCTGGGGCCAGATACTGGGGGTAAAGAAGAGCCTAGTACCAGGCTCACTGCCTGGGGGCTCTCGTAGAGGAGGAAGGGAAGGCAGAGAAGCACAGGATGATGATAAGGCATGGAAAGGTCTGGCAAGGTAGTGTGGATGAGATTTTTGGAAAGTACAGCATCTACTCCATCTCTAGGGAGGACGGGGACTTGAAGGTTTCAATGGAACCTTGAAGGCGAGTAGGACTTAGTGAGAGGAAGGGCGCACAGACAGAGGGGCTAGATTGTGCAATGTCTCGCAGGCTTGATGGGGAGCCTGCAGAGGTTGAGAGAACTGAAGTTTTCTTGGAGGCAGGGGAGTGGTTTTATTGGTTTAAGACATCCCCAGATGAGCTAGGGAGGGAGGCAGAGAGGCTGAATGGCATTGTCTATATACTGAAGTGTTTGGACTTTTAAGATGAAGGCATTAGAGAAACACTGAAGAATTTGAGGTGGGAAAGGAACAATTTCAGATTTGTGTTTTGAAAGATCTATGTGGGCGATGGACAAATACGGGTACGAGAAATTAGAGCTAGAGATACTATTCGGAGTCCATTTCTTATGAAAGCCTCGGCTAAGCAATGGTAGTGGCAATGGAGATTTTGGTGGGTAATCATCAATATTTGGTGTTACTTTGGATCTGAAGGAAAGAGAAGAACCTTGAATGACTCTCAGCCTCTGGCTTAGGAACCTGGGTGAATGACAGCGCTATTCACTGAACCAGGGAATCAGGAAGGGGGAGCAAGGTGGAGGGGCAGGGCAATGAGTTTCAGTTGATTCGCTTTTAGGGCAAACTAAATGAGCTATCCAGGACACCGGTGGATTTAAGGGCTGGAGCTCTCAAAGATGCCATGTGAATTTGAGAGTCACCTGTGCATCAGTGACATCACCCAGGGAGGGTGGGTAGAGTGAGAAGTGAACCGAGACTGGCACCCTGCAAGTACTGACAGGTCAGAGGGGTGGGTGGCACAGAAGAATGAGAAGACAACTAAGAAGGAAGAGCAATAGAGAGAGGAAGAGATCCAGAACCCAGAAAAGAATGCATTTAAAAAAGTGTTTCAAATTTGGCACAAGAATCAAGAGTAGAGAGAGTCATTGGCTTTAATATTGGTCTTGGGAAATTTAATGTTAGCCTGAGATTCCATGTGGAGTTGGTAATGGCCTGCAGTGGGCCTAGCTTTTACTGTGTTTCACTGTTGGTTTTCTTTTTTCGTTTTAAGATTTTATTTATTTGTTCATGAGAGACACAGAGAAAGAGAGAGACAGAGACACAGGCAGAGGGAGAAGCAGGCTCTAGGCAGGAGCTTGATGTGGGACTCGATCCCGGGACTCCAGGATTACACCCTGGGCCAATGGTGGCTCTAAACTGCTGAGCCATCCAGGCGTCCCTCACTATTGGTTTTCAAGTAGAGTTTTAAAAAGTCAAAAATAGGGGTGCCCGGGTTTCTTATTCAGTTAAGTGACTGACTCTTGATTTTGGCTCAAGTCATTATCTCAGGGTCATGATCTGAGGGTCCTGAGATCAAGCTCTGTGCCATGTTCTGCTCTCAGCAGGGAGTCTGTTCAAGATTGTCTCTCTCTGCCCCTCTCTCCACGTGCTCTTTCTCAAAATAAATGAATCTTTAAAATAAATAAAAAATATTAAATAAAGTTGCTTTTTGATGAACTGTGTTTTTGTAGCAGAGGGTAAAAGTAACAAACTGCCTTGTATATGGAGTTTTGTGGTAATAGTGATACTGTTATGTATTCTTTGTTTTAAATTTTATTTAAATTCAGTAATTAACATATAGTATATTGGTACTATAATAGGTAGAGGTCAGTGATTCATCCGTCTTATGTAACACCCAGTGCTCATTACATCACGTGCCCTCCTTTTTTTTTTTACGTGCCCTCCTTAATGCCCATCACCCAGTTACCCCATCCTCCTACTAGCGACCCTTAGTTTGTTTCCTATGATTAAGAGTCTCTTATGGTTTATCTCCCTCTCTGATTTCATCTTGTTTTATTTTTTCCTCTCTTCTCCTATGATCTTGTTTTGTTTCTTCAATTCCACATGTGAGTGAGATCATATGATAATTGTCTGTTATAAATTCTTATCTCACAATAGACAGCTCTCAGAAGTCAGGAAGCTGGTGTTTTTTCTGAGTGTATTAAAACAGATTTGGAAGGGAATGTTATGTTGACTTAAAATGAGGTCTTCAAAAAAATTAGTTCATGAGCATCTACTTCTCCCTTAGCTGTAATCAATTCTGATAGATTACCTTTATTAATATTTAGATATGGTGAAGCCAGATTTTCGATTCAAAGAACAGAGCTCAAAATCAGCTGCTGCAGAAGATGATCTGCTGTGGGAGCTACTGCAGGATGTCTCTCCAGCTCGCCCTGTGCGGAGCTCTGCAGCTCGCCGGCTAGAGCATCTCACCTCTAAGCTTCAGGAAATTGATGAACAGCTGTTGGCAATACAGACCATTGCTGAAAACATAGAACAGGATTGCCCCAGATACAGAATGCTAGATCGACATTATGATAAGGTAGCCTGTCTTTATTTTAGATGTTTGTTTGTTACTGAGTTATTAGACTGGTAATATGATGTAATTTTAGACACTTGATTTTTCAAAATAATAGGAAATTTGTTTCTTTTAAAGCTAGGATTTGTCAACCTCAGCATTATTGACATTGGGGCCAGATAATTCTTTGCTATGGAAGACTGTCCTGTGCACTGTAGGCTGTTTGGTAGCATCCGTGATCTCTACCCACTAGCTTTGCTGCAATAATAAAAAAATGACTTCACACATTGCCAGATGTTCTCTGGGGGGCAAAATTGCCCCCAGATGAGAACTACTACCTTAAACTTTTAAGAAGTGGACTGATATTTCCTACCAGGAGAAGATATGTATGAATTACAAAAGAATATGGTTTTAAATGAACCCCGCTCAAATTACATTTTTTTCAGCAAAATTTTTTTGACTTTATAAATACCATTGTCTTTATATTTGGAATTCTCAGTTTCTTTTAAGTATTTTATATAATGGGAATAATAGTCCTTAGATGTTTTCTGTATCCTTAAAAAAGACTCATAAGAAAGAGATTATTTATATGTATTGGTATATCATGGTAGTTACACAAATAGAAAGGAAGTCTCAAATATGAATTAATTATTTTACACAAATTTGGGTTTTTTTAAAGAAAAATTTATATAAAATAAAGATTAAGGAACAAATAAAAATATTTTGAATATGTTAAAGCCTTGTATTATTAGAAAATGCAAATTGGTCTGCAGAATTCCATTGTTGACTTACCTATCAAGTATTCCAGGTTTCTAGCAGGTTGACATTTTAAAAGATGTATTTATTAAGTTTATAATATTTCTTTAATCAACATTTAACACATATAAAAAATTAAGATTAAACATATATGAAATTACAAGGAAAAATAAGAGGTAGGGCTACTACTAAGTAATGATATTATGATGTTTATTTGTTTTCCTTTTTGTTTTTTTAACCCAAACTTAGATCTATCACTTCAGAATGAGTGTTAAGTATTAAAATGATCCTTGGAATTCCTTATTCCAGGGAATCACCTTATGTTCTAGTATATTGAGCATATCTAGAGCCAAATATGTTAACAAATATATCTTATATTTGTAACATTTGTTACAAATATGTAACAAATAGATACTCTAGTAACAAATATGTTACTTACACTTGAATCTGATCTTGATCCTGGCTTGCTCCAGAATCCAAGTCTTTGTCCTTCAGTCAACATTCATTGAGCTTCTGTTACGTGCTGGGCCCTGTGCTAAGTTCGGTCAGGAAAGTCTTAAATATGAGGTGTTGTGAGATTAGTGGGAAATTTGATATATGCTCCTGGAGCTTAGGAGCTAGATTTGGGTTGATGTACAGATTTGAGAGTCTTTAGGAGGAAGTTCAACTCATAATAGGGCCTCACCCAGAAAGAGTACCCTGAATAAGGAGAAAAAGAGGGTAAAGGACAGAATTCTGGGGTGCATGGACTTTTAAAGATGATTCAACAAAGCTTGAGAGGGATCCCTGGGTGGCTCTGCAGTTTAGTGCCTGCCTTCGACCCAGGTTGTGATCCTGAAGACCCAGGATCGAGTCCCATGTCAGGCTCCCTGCATGAAGCCTGCTTCTCCTTCTGCCTGTGTCTCTGCCTCTCTCTCTCTCTCTCTCTCTCTCTCTGTCTCTCATGAATAAATAAAATAAAATCTTAAAAAAAAAAAAACTTGAGAAGGAGCATTCTGAGGTAAAGAGACTCAGGAGAAAGCAAACCAAAGGAAGTTTCAAGAAGGAATTTACACAAATCTGGATCCATCAGATAAGAGGACAGCTGTGCATGTCATGATCTTTTTCAAAATATACATGCCAGCCCAGCGGAATCTGGGGTGGTAGGGTGGGGATGGAGGAAGGGGCAGTCCCTTGGCAAGGGGAAGTGTGTAGATCACATACATGTATTTTGAAAAATTTCCTTAAAATTCTGTTACTGCCCCCCTCTCACCCCAAGCCTTTTAATACTGGAGGATAGGGACTGTGTCTTTTGCTTGGCACATGCCAGGCATTTGATACACGTTTATTTAATGACCATCTTTGCTCTCTCAGTTTTAGATGCTGACAATGATAAAATTACATTTATATAGTAAAGACTTATGCCCAGAACAGTTATTAATAATTGTAGCACAAGTGTGAGAGCTAATTTCAAAGGAAGAGTTCTCATAGGAAGGTTGATCAAACTCCCCAGGTACTTAGTTTGCTAAGGTGACTACTTTGAAGGAAGTAGCACTAATTTAAATGAAAGATTTTGGGATATTGTTTTAAAATGTTCTTATCCTATTATAATGCATACATAAATACAAAGCTTTTGACTTGTTTATTTTAATTAAGAAAACAGACTGTAAGCCTGGAAGAGACAGAGGGGTACTTGTAGACAAGCAATGACTGGAATCTTTGCAGGCCTGTGTTCAAATCCGCATCCTGCCACTACGAAAGTCACTGAGTTTCTCTGGGCCCTGTTTTATCATTTTTAAAATGAAAGTTTTTGTCTGAATGGTAGCTGATGTTTCTCCCCAATCTAAAATTATATGATTCTGTTTTCTTTATGATGCTTCTTAAAAGGTTAAATCTGGGACGCCTGGGTGGCTTAGTGGTTGAGTGTCTGTCTTTGGCTCAGGGAGTGATCCTGGGGTCCTGGGATCAAGTCCCACATCGGGCTCCCTGCATGGAGCCTGCTTCTCCTCTGTCTGTATCTCTGCCTCTTTCTCTCTGTCTCTCATGAATAAATAAATATAATCTTAAAAAAAAAAAAGGTTAAATCATCTAGACTACAAATAAGTAAAAATTTCCTTCTCTTCCTCCATCCCCACATTCAGCCCTTTTGCACTTAATCCTATTTCTTTCACTTGTTACCTTAATATTTAAAATGTACATATTGTGAAATTATTTAACAATATTGGGAAATTATCAAATTATAAAATCTTTTTAGTTATTTTGTTGTGTGTGTTTTTCTACAGGTTGAACCTGTAGATCACGTTGAATTGTCTTCTGGTCCTGAATCTGAAAACACATTGGCTCCAAAAGCCATTGGCATTTCGGAAGGTGTGTTTCTGTGTGTTTGGGGGGAGGGGGTTGGTGCTGGGGACCAAAGCCTTGCTTTGAAAGAATAAGCATCACCCTTTGGGAGCTGTAGAACTAGGAATAGTTTTCTTTTTCTTTTTTTCTTTTTTTTTTATTGGAGTTCAATTTGCCAACATATAGCAAAACACCCAGTGCTCATCCTGCCAAGTGCCTCAGTGCCTATCACCCAGTCACCCCCACCCCCACGCCCACCTCCCCTTCCACTGCTCCTTGTTCATTTCCCGAGTTAGGTGTCTCTCATGTTTTGTCACCCTCACTGATATTTTCACTCATTTTCTCTCCTTTCTCTTTATTCCCTTTCACTAATTTTTATATTCCCCAAATGAATGAGACCATATAGTGTTCTATTCGATTGACTTCTCCGATTGACTTATTTCACTCAGCATAATACCCTCCAGGTCCCTCCACTTCGAAGCAAATGATGGGTATTTGTCGTTTCTAATGGCTGAGTAATATTCCATTGTATACATAGACCACATCTCCTTTATCCATTCATCTTTCGATGGACACCGAGGCTCCTTCCACAGTTTGGCTGTTGTGGACATTGCTGCTAGAAACATCGGGGTGCAGGTGTCCCGGCGTTTCACTGCATCTGTATCTTTGGGGTAGGAATAGTTTTCATTTGTGAGCTGAAGCCTTCAATCCCCTCATTGTTAGATTAGGATTATTTTTGTGAGCATGTGATTGGCTTCCATGCAGGCCACTCCCCCTCCTCCCTGTAGAAGCCAACCTACGGCTCCTGGCGTGGAGTGCACCAGCCGTACACTTGCTGAGGGGTGTGCAGAGCTTGGGGCCCAAGGTTTGCTGTTTGTCCCTGGTCAGCTGTAGAACTGGAATTTTGAGGTTCTGCTTAAATGGCCAAACAGTGGTGAAATAGTTATGGGTTTGCATTTTTTAAAAAGATTTTATTTATTCATGAGAGTCACAGAGAGAGAGAGAGGCAGAGACACAGGCAGAGGGAGAAGCAGGCTCCATCATGCGGGGAGCCAGGATCACACCCTGGGCTGAAGGCTGTGCTCAACCGCCGAGCCGCCCCGCCCGCCCCCCCCCCCCCCCCCCCCCCCCCCCCCCGCATCCTGATGTGTTTGCATTTCTTACTGAAAGAATGAAGTGAGGGTAGTTACTTAAAAAAAAAATCTGCTGTATCTATAGTTGTTTTTTCCCACATTGTCTTTCATTCAGTCTTGTTAGCAATTTAACTCGGGTTTTCTTTTAAAAACAGGCTTTAGTTTGGTTTTGTTTGATTTTCGTTCTCAGAAATTTCTACTCTTAGCTTTACCATTTCTTCTGTGTTTGAGGGCTTAACTGGTTGGCCTTTTCCTTGAAATTCTTCCTTTTTTCCAATACATGTGTTGGAAGCTGAGCGTGTTCCTGCGAGGGCCCAGACGAGCGCTGACGTGCACCATGTTTGGTTTGGTTTTGATCTAAATAGGTTGTGATTTGTATTACGATGTCATCTTTAGCTCATAAAAGGGATTTTTAGCTTCCCAGTATTATGGGGCTTTGGCTATGTTTTTAATTTATTTCCATTTCCATCGCATTAAATCATAATCATCTAATATAATTAATAATGATTATATATATAATATAATCATAATTCATCTAATCAGATGATTGTACAATAATAGCAATTCTTAGATATTTGTTAAATTTTCTTTTGTGGTGTGGTATGTATAATCAGTTTTTGTAAGTGTTTAATTGAAAAGAATATGCATTTTCTATTGGCTTATGGAGGATGTGTGTGTATATGTTATGTATATATATGTGGTATATATGTGTGTATATATGTAGTCAAGCTTTTAAATTGTTCAGATTTTCTATATTCTTTCTGATTTTTTTAGTCTGCTTGATCTATTCATTGCTCAGAAGGGTGCATTAAAAGTTCCCTACAGTGGTTGTGGAATTTTTCCTTGTGATTCTCTTAAATGTTGCATTATATAGTTGAAGCTATGTTATAAAATGATTATGTTCATTATTCTTACTTTTTTTTGTTGAATATTGCCCCTTTTCTCATTAAGTAATGACCCTCATTATCCCCAATGTTTTTAGAACCAGTCAATTTTGTCTAATACTAATTTTTCCCTTAACTGTTTTCTTTTCCGTGGCATATCTTTTTTGATATATTTAATTTTTAAAAAAATTATGATGGAAAATTTCAATAGAAGACAGTATAGTATAATTAACCTTCATGTACCCATTAACCAACTTTAACAATTATCAGTTCATGGTCAATCTTCTTTTATATTTAAATCCACTTACTCCTGTCACCTTTTCCTGGATGATTTTGAAGCAAATCCCAGATAGCATACTATCTACCTATAAATATGTCTAAAAGATAAGGTTTCTTTTTTAAAAACATAGGCAAAATAGTATTATTGCTCCTTTTAAAAAAAAACTTAATATTGTCATGTATCTGATCAGTGTTTCAGTGTCGCCAGCTATCTCATTTTCAAAAATAGCTTATTTTTCTATTCTAGTTGGGAATCTGAGCACCTGGCAATCATTTGATGGCTTATAAGTCTTTTTTAGGATTGCCTGGGTGGCTTAGTGGTTGAGCATCTGCCTTTGGCTCGGGTTGTGATTCCAGAGTCCTGGGATAGAGTCCCACCCTCTGCCTGTGTCTCTGCCTCTCTCTGTGTATCTCTCATGAATAAATAAATAGAATCTTTAAAAAAAAAAGAGTTTCTTTTAACTTCTTGTACCTCCTGTCTCTTTTTTCCCTTGCAATTTATTTGTTGAAGAAACATGGATGTTTGTCCTGAAGTGTCTTTCAGAGTCTGGATTTTGCTAATTGAGTCTCTATGGGGTTATTTAAGATGTTTCTCTCCCCCGCTATATTTTCTGTAAGTTAGATATTCTTTTATTTTCAGGCTGAGTGATTATGTTGTAGTGTGTCCAGGATAGATAGAACCAGATTTCATTTTTTAAAATAGATAATTTGTATGTCTTAATCATCAAATATAATTATATTACATATATTGTCGTTTTTGTACTTCCTATTTACTATGGGGTTTTTTCTTTATTTTTGACTTTTCCTTTCCTTCTGTTGGATTGAATTTTCTGTATTCTTTCTCTTCCTTTCTATTGGTTCAGAAATTACACATTCTACTTTTAACTTTTTAGTGATTATACTTGAATTTTCAACATTCATAGTTGAATTAAAATTTAAGGCAAATATATTTATCTCCCAGGTAATATAAGGATTTTAGAGCTTTTAACACTGATATACTCCCTCCCATCTTCCCTGATAATTGTTTTCTAGTATTTTAGATCTACTTTGTTTTCAACTCTCCCATTTAGTCTCCTGTGTCTTTTCGGTTAACACTTACTAGAACCAATCAGCATGTTTTCTGCCTTCAGTTGCTTCTTTTTTAAAAAATCTGTAACAAATGTAAATGTGTGAACAATAAATATACAAAACCAAGACATAAGTTTCATGAAATAATACTGTTATTGCCTGAGATGCACTCTGGCAACATTTTTTAATTCTCTGGTATTGTTGCTCACAATTGCTTTTTGCATCTGCTTTCTTGAGGATTGCCTCCTTGTTTTATTAGTTCTTCCATCAAGAGCCTATGAGTGGTAAAGTCTCCTAGTCTTTGAAAGTATCTTTAATTTTATTACATTTTGTTAGTGATGGCTTACAGATAAGGACAGAATTCTAAATTGATGCTCATTTTTCCCTCAGCATTTTAAAGGATACTGTTCCGTTATCTACTGACATCTTTAATTGCTCAACTTATACTAGTGTCTGTCTAGTTATTCTTTCATCTCTGATTGCTTTTAAAATTTTCTCTTTGTTTTTGGTTTATTTTATATTTTTGATACAAGTGTGTCTCAGTGTATATATATTTTTTAAATTTATTTTTTAAGAGATTTTTTTTTTTTAATTTAGAGAGAGAGAGAAAGTGTGTGGGGGTGGAGGGGCAGAAGAAGAGGGAGACAGAGAATCCTGAGGTGGGGCTCAATCTTACAACCCTGAGATCACGACCTGACCCAGAATCAAGTGTCAGAGGCTCAACAGACTGAACTACCCAGGGGCCCCCAGTATGTATATTTTTAAAATTTATTCTAAATGAGAGTAGGGGGGCATCTGGGTGGCTCAGTGGTTGAGCATATACCTTTGGCTCAGTTCATGATCCTGGGGTCCTGGGATCGAGTTCCGATTCAGGCGCCCTGCAGGAAGCCTGCTTCTCCCTCTGCCTCTCTCTATGTGTCTTTCATGAATAAATAAATAAATAAAATATTTTAAATAAATAAATGAGAGTAGGAATGATTATTACTGTTGGTTATTTTTCATTCATTTCTTTTGGAGTATTGCTTCCTCTCCATTCTTTCTATTGTTTTTTAAAACACCTATTAGAGCTATGTTGGACCTTCTCACTTTATTCCCTGTCTCTTAACTAATTATTGCCACCTTTTTATCTCTCAGTGATGTACTTAGGGTGATGTTCTCAGATCTGTCTTTATGTTTTCTAATTTTCTCTTTTGTTGTATCTTTGCTATTGGATTTAAAATTTTTTAAACTATATTCTTAATGTCTAGAAGTTTTGTTTCTTTTTCAAATCTATCTGTGTGCTGGATGTACTGTCCTATTTTATTATGGTTTCTTTGCCTTCTTTTATCTATTTAATGATTTTATTTTTTTATTTTTCTTTCTTTATTTTTTATTTTTTTTATTTAATGATTTTAGCAATATTTTATGCCCTTTCAGATTGTTTTACTTCATGTATTTATATTCTCCATTGTCAGATATGCACACTGCTCTCTTTTGTGGTGGTTTCTTTGTGCAATTAAATATTTTTTTAATCCTGAACTTATCTTTAGGAGAGTTGTGTTGATTTTTATATGTTTATCATTGAAGTGGTTTTGTATTTGCTTCTTGGGATCTACTGAAGTAGAAAAATTTGGGGGACAAATTTTTATATACATTTCTTGGCTTGTAGTTGCTGTACTACATAGTATAAATTCAGATCCCATACCTGTTTGTGGCACAGCAGAGGTTTTTATTTCTCACAGTTGACTTATTTTTCTCCCATCCACTCTTTAGATAGAAAATTTCTTTGCTCTTCTCCAAGGTTTCTTTTATCCTCATTTTCTGGATAGAGCTGTCCTTCAATGCTCTAGGTCATATGAAGGTAGCTCAGTTCTTTCCCTGCAGATGGCAGAAACCACATTTCCTTTCTGTATGAACTGTCCCAGCATCATTGCCCATATGTTGCCCAGCTTTGATTACTTTTTATTTTCTGGCACCAGGCAATTTCTTTATTTACAGGGCTTGGTTGCATATTAATCTGTTTTTTAAAATGTAGCATTTCTTCTCTGTTTTTATTTTTAAAATTCAGAAACAGTTTTTATTTATTATTTTTTTAGATTTTACTTATTTATTCATGAGAGACACACAGAGAGAGAGAGAGAGAGAGGCAGAGACACAAGCAGAGGGAGAAGCAGGCTCCATGCAGGGAGCCTGACATGGGACTCGATGCCAGGTCTCCAGGAACACACCCTGGGCTGAAGGCTGCGCTAAACCGCTGAACCACCTGGGCTGCCCTCTTCTCTGTTTTTATAACAGGATATGAACCTGTCTACTTCAGCTCACGTGCCATGTTTCCTGAATCTGATAATAAATTTAATAGTTTTTTTTTTTTTTTTACTATGAGGGAGGTTAAATTTTTAAATATCATATTAAATTATTTCATTATACAGTAGAAAGTTATCAAAATAATATATCATAAACTTCTGATATATCTGTTGCCATGTCAGAGTGTTAACTAAGTATCTTTTTTTCCCCATGTGCTTTTTTTCCTCTACTGTTTTACCTTGGATCAGTACATTTCCAGACTCATATGAATAAGGAGGCTCCAAGTGACAGAGAGACTTCAGAAGCTGAATTTTCAGTAACAGAAACTCATTCTAGTCAGAAAACCTGTGTGTTTCCTTCTGCTGATTCGGCTGTCAGCCTTTTCAGTGACCAGAATACAACTTCTCCTGGTATTGTTCTTCACTTTTTTCATTTATACTCTTGTTTTCCAGTACTCTTACTGAAGATTATTTATTGGGAACACAGTTGTGAAGGATTTGTGAAGCCATTTTGCAATATTTATAAATTTCAGGGGAAGTTAAAAATTGTGCCATTTACTTGAAGAACCAAATTGTCTTGTCATCTTCCTAAGATATTGCAAGCATGTATCTTTATCTCTAATAAGATATATGACTAGGTATCTCTAAGTTATTTTAATAACTTATTAATGTTAAATATATAGCAACTGGAATTACTATACTGTCTGATTTTTACAAAAATTGAGAAATTCAAACTGGCTGATATTGAGAACCTGGAGTTTTAATTAGGAAAACAAAATAACAGCTGTAGTTTATTGAGAGTCTGTTTGTGTCCCAGATAATGCTGTTTTATGTGTGTTAGGTCTAACCTGCAAGGTGGGTGCCATGATCATTCCCATTGTACAGTGAAGAATATTGAGACTTAGAAAAGTTTGGTGCTGCTTTTCATTCATTATATTTGGAGCTGGCAATTAAAAATGCTCTTCTGTAGTCCTAATGAATACATTTTGCCATATGAATGATAGGTCCTTATAAATACAACACTTGGGCTACTGCCAATGGCTTTGAAGTGGTTTTTTCTCCCTCAGCTATTGATGGTCATAAATGATGGATTTACTGAGTGTTTACAGTATGTTTTATTATTAAAGTAGTATAAGCAGGAAAAAATGCTATTTTTAAATGGCATAGCTGTTTTAAATGGCATAGCTTTAAATGGCATATGTCATAAATGGCACATTAAATTGTGCCATTTAATTGTTTGGAATTAAAACAGCTGGCTTTAAGTGTTGTAATTTTCTTTCCTCTAAGTTCTTCCTGGATTCCATTTGTATGGGGCTGATCATTTCCACGTCACAGAGTTGTGAGGATTGAGTGTTATATATAGGAACCTGTTTGATTCCTGTGGATTCTCTGCCATCTGTAGCTTTTGTATTGACTCTTCTGGGGAAGAGTTAACAAATGAGGTCAAAGAGGTTGTAGATGGTTCTGATGGATCTGAGAAGTGTACTCTCCATTTTATGTCAGGGAATCATTGGAGCATTCTGAACAGAGAAGGGGAATGAGGAAGTCTTGAGGAAGACCAGAATGGAGGCATCGATCATTTAGTGAGTTGTTAAATTCGTCTGACCTGATCAGGGCCTGGGCAGTGTTGTGGGAAAGCAGGAGACATGCTGAAGGCAACTGATGTCACTCACTGACTAAGTGGATGAAAGAGGAGGAGGAGGAGAAACTGAATGGTTATTTTGTGTTATCACACTGTGGGAGCAACGATATCCTAGCTCTGAGGTTGGCCTCTAGAGTACCTCACGACCAAATGTAACAGTGTAAGGTGATGTTGGGGTATGTAAAATGGCCATATTTGGCACCCAGTTTTTGACAGCAAGTGGAGCTTGATGAGAGGTTTAAGCTTGAAAAACAGATATAAGAGCCTTTTACCTAATTATATAGCCAAGGTTTAGTGCATCTATTCTCAGCAAGAAATACAGAAGAAGTGAAAATCCCTTTGGCTACTCTCTGGAGCCTGTGAAATGACATCCTTGAGAGAGTACAGAGCCTCCCTATGAGGGAGATGGACAAGTGGAGTTTGGTGAGAGATTTTTAAGAAAAAGTGAATGGCTATTAGAATGTCATGAATAAAGATTGAATTTGTTAAGGACTTTGGGGACTTTCAGGTAATATCAAGAGTAGAAGAAGGCTGTTTGGGGACAAAGACAGGCTCAAGAGGCTGTACTGATAGACTACTTAACAATTCTGACAGTAAAAAGAAGTAGAAAAATAAGAGAAATGAAGTCAAAGATCATATCAAGATGGGGATAAAGACCACTCTAAAATGTTTAAAGGAAGAAGAAAAGAAAGGAGTAGGAAAAGTAAGATTGAAAGTATTCGTTCAGGGATGTAATAGTTTCCTTTTTTAAAAAAGATTTTGTTTATCTATTAGAGAGAGAGAGAGAGATTAATTAAGAACAGGGAGTGGGGAGGTGAAGGAGCGGCAAGCTTCCTGCTTGCAGGGAGCCCAGCATGGGACTCCATTCCAGGATCCCAGGATCATGATCTGAGCACAAGGCAGACACTTAAGGAACTGAACCACCCAGGCGCCCCCTGTAGTAGCTTCTTAAATTAGGATGCAAGATAAGAAAGGATGTCTCCTGCCTTGGAGACAGTTACACATGCACGTCTCCAAATTCTCTAATAAGAGATTACTTCAGAGTCAGACGAGAATTACTCCACTGGCTTCCCTGGGTCCCCACCTCATGAATGTAGATCAAGGACCAACTGTCAATAAATGGCATAACACATCTAAAGATGGATAATTATTTTTCTCTAGTATTCAATGTCTACTGTAAATTAAAAAGGAAATCAAATTATTATTTTTTAGAGTACAGAATTTAGACACCCTAATGGATGTTTTCTTTTCTAAAGATGGCATCTTAGAAAGATGGATAGTCATTCTCTTCCTTCTGGTGCTCAAAAAAGATACCCTCTTTTGAATTGCCTTCTATTTCTTAGCTGATTCTTGTGAGTGTTCTTAACAGTGGCAAATAATTTATTCACTGAGGATGGATTTAATTTTCGGTAATAGCCACAAGATTTCCAGAGGCATCTCTGATAAGTGGAGTAGATAATAAGGCTGAGTGTCATTGTTTGGAATTAAAAAGAAGGAATTGTGATTTTGAAGGAATAAAGCCGATCTATTGTGTTTGGTAAATTGTAATGGCAGCCCCAAAGGAAGAGTTCCAAAAATGGATTGAAAATGAAGTAAGAAAAAAAAATAAAGTAAGGATCCAGTCTTCCTGTGTAACTACTGTTAAAGGTAGTTATTTGGATACACCACTTTTCTGTCCTTTGATAAAAAGAATCAGAAAAGAAATTTCATTTCTTAGCAATCAGACCTTTTTATATCTGATTACTCTATACCTACATCATTACCATTTTTTTTCATTTAGTAATTGAGGGTTTTCTTAATAATTCAATTTAAAGGGTCCCTGGCTAGCTCAGTTGGTGAAGCATGTGACTCTTGATCTCATGGTTGTGGCTTTGAGCCCCATATTGAGTAAGGAGATTACTTAAAATTTTTAAAAAAATCTTTAAAAAAATAGTTAAACTTAATTAATTGCTATTAAAGCCTCACAAATGCCCCAACTCTGAGTACAAAAATAATGTAAAGTCTTTATTTGAGGATTAATAAATTAAACCAAACAACATGTGCTTAGGAAAGTAAAATAAATACTAAAAACATATAGATGTGTAAGTTTTGGGGCAGGGTGGATTTATTTAAGAGAATCTCAACAATAAAATGTTTTTGAGAAGAGATATCAGAATACTTTCCCCCATAGTAACTCAATTCTCTTTGAGTATTAAACATATAAAAAATGAGTAGATTAGGTGTTTTGCTCTAAAGACATGTAGTTAATATTGGACAAGGTTTAAAAATTATTCTTTAGGTCCTTTTCTTCCAAGTAATGTCTTCTTGGAATTAAATTAGATATTTTCCCAAATGTATTACTTTAGGATCATTAGAGCATTTTTGTTTTTTGGGTTTTTTGTTTTGCTTTGTTTTAGTAAATTAACTTCAGTATTTTAAACTGTGTACTAAGCAAAGGAGGACTGTACTTCCTAAAGCATACTTCCTCTTCAAGTGTACTTCCTATCCTACTTCAGATAAAAAGTAATAATCTGAAGATGCAGAGTATTCACTACCAAATAGCATATTTAAAAGGAGGGTAAATAGGCTACATACATAAATATATCTTTAAACCTATTTGGAGGTTTAAAAAATAGTGCAATTTCTGGTTATATAATTTCTAAATCAGGTTAATAGATGAAAGTAGAAAAAAATTATCCTAAATTTTTATTAATAATGTTTCTTTTCTTTTAAGGTGTGAATAACAGTGATGATTTATTTGAGAGGTAAATATATTAAGAATTAATTCACAGTTTTACTTAAGGTTGGGTGTAAACTGTGTGTTTTGGAAATTTTATTGTTCATGTGTATGTGAGCTACTACACTACATATTTTTTTTTTGTAGACTCAAAGGAATTAATTCTCATTGGGAATGGAGTGTTTTAAGAAGCTAAGGATTGCTTTACTATGTCCTTTGCTCTTTTAGCATAAGTAATTAGAATTCAGTAGACTGGATTTGCTATATCTTTTACTGTGTGTGTATTCAGCAGGCAGGACAGGTGGAGGTTATCTCCTGAGCCTTATGTTTGCTTTTTTAAGAGCACGTAAGAAGTCATGAATAACTGATGATTAGACTTTTGTGCTGAGGATTACTGGAAAGTTTAAGGAACAACATTAGATCTGTGTTTATCATCTTTGTGTTCATTTATGCTCATAGAGGATATAGCTTTATATGTTCATTTTTTAAAGTTTACATGTTCATTTCTGCTTAATGTAATCACATTGTATATATACTGACTTATATTTCTCAAATTGCATTTGAAAATGAAGCGTTTCAGTAGATCCATTCCAGATGACTGGATTAACTGATATTGCAGACATTATTGAGGACCTTATAACAAAAGATGGAGTTTCCAGTGAGGAGCTTGGTTTAACAGAACAACAAGCTAGGAATATCTCCAGGTAATCCGTGAATAATTCATGTTAACCCACTTAAAATGTTTATGGTTCAGGAATATTCAAAATTGGCCATTTTTTAACGTGATTTTTATGAAAGAAATACAAAACTTAGTTTTTTTTTCTTCATAAATACTTTCTGTGATGTTTATTCAGGTTGTGTCTCTCCTCCCCTTCCCCAACAGTAGACAGACTGATGTATTTAATACAGCAGCACATCTGTATCCTGGGAGTTATCCCAAAGTCTCATCATTTTATTTTTATTGTCATTTTTATATATTTTTTAATTTATCGTGAGATTTTTAAAAATTTCAGTATAGTTAACATACATTGTTATATTAGGTTCAGGTGTACAATATAGTTATTCACCAGTTTTGTACATTAATCAGTGTTCATCAAGACAAGTGTACTCCTAATCCCCATCACCTATTTAGCTCATCCTCCCACCCACCTCCCCTCTGGTAACCATCTGTTCTCTATAGTAAAGAGTCTGTTTTTGGTTTTCTCTTATTTTTTTTCTTTGTTTTACTTCTTTTATCCCACATATGAGTGAAATCATGTGGTATTTGTCTTTCCCTGACTTATTTCTCTTAGCATTATACTCGCCAGCTCCATCCATGCTGTTGCAAATGGCAAGATTTCATTCATTTTTATGGCTGAGTAATATTCTATGGTACATACAGACCACTTTTTTATCCATTCATCTATCAGTAAGCACCTGAGGTACTTTCCTAATTGGCTATTGTAAATAATGCTTCAATATACGTTGGGGTGCATACATCCCTTTGAATGAATATTTTTATATTCTTTGGGTAAATACCTAGTAGTGGAATTACTGGGTCATAGGATAGTTTTATTTTTAATTTTTTGAGGAACTTCCCTACTGTTTTCCAGACAAACTGGCTGCCCCAGTTTGCATTCCCACCAACAGCACACAAGGATTCCTTTCTCTTCGTATCCTCACCAAAACTTGTTTCTTGTGTTTTTTATTTTAGCCATTCTGACACATATGAGATGACATCTCATTGTGGTTTTGATTTGCATTTTCCTGATGATGAATGATGTTGAGCATCTTTTCATGTGTCTGTTGGCCATTTGGAGAAATGTCTGTGTGTTCTGCCCATTTTTTTTTTTTTTTTTTTTTTTTTTTAATGATAGTCACACAGAGAGAGAGAGAGAGGCAGAGACATAGGCAGAGGGAGAAGCAGACTCCATGCACCGGGAGCCCGACGTGGGATTCGATCCCGGGTCTCCAGGATCGCGCCCTGGGCTAAAGGCAGGCGCTAAACCTCTGCGCCACCCAGGGATCCCCTCTGCCCATTTTTAAATTGGATTTTCTGGCTTTTTTGGTGTTAAGTTGTGTAAGTTCTTTTGTGTGTGTGTGTGTGGGGGGTGTAAGTTCTTAATATATTTTGGATACTAACCCTTAACCAGATATGTCATTGCAAATATGTTCTCCCATTCAGTAGGTTCTCTTTTAGTTTTGTTGGTGGTTTCCTTTGCTGTGCAGAAGCTTTGATTTTGATGTAGTCTCAATACTTTATTTTTTGCTTTTGTTAACCTTGTCTCAGAAGACCTGTAGAAAAATGTTGCTACAACCAATGTCAGAGAAGTTACTGCTGGTGCTCTCTTCTAGAATTTGTATGGTTTCAGGTCTCACATTTGGGTCCCTAATCCATTTTGAATTTATTTTTCTGTGTGGTGTAAGAAAGTGGTCCAGTTTCATTCTCTTGCATATTGCTGTCTAGTTTTCCCAGTACCATTTGTTGATGTGACCATCTTTTCTCATTGTATATTCTTTTCTCCTTTGCCAATGATTAATTGACCATATAATAGTGTGTTTATTTCTGGGCTCTCTGTTCTGTTCCATTGAGCTATGTGGCTGGTTTTTTGTGTTTTTTTTTCTTTTTTTTTTTTTTTAATGTGGCTGTTTTTGCAGCAATACCATACTCTTTTGATTACTATAGCATTGTAGTATATCTTGAAATCTGGGATTGTGGTAACTGCCACCTTTGTACTTTTTCAAGATTGCTTTAGCTACTTGGGGTCTTTTGTGGTTCCATACACATTGTGGGGTTATTTGTGAAAAATTCTGTTGGCATTTTGATAGGGATTGCATTAAGTCTGTAGATTGCTTTGGGTAGTAGGGACATTTTAACAGTATTTGATCTCCCAATCCATGAACATGGAATATCTTTCCGTTCGTTTGTGTCATCTTTAATTTCTTTCATCAGTGTTTTATAGTTTTCAGAGTACAGATCTTTCACTTCCTTTTCACTTTCTTTTCTTTCTTTTCTTTTCTTTTCTTTTCTGATTATGTGGCTAGGACATCTGGCAGTATGTTGAATGTAAGTGATGAGAGTGGACATCCTTGTCTTGTCCTGATCTTAGGGGAAAAGCTCTCAAGTTTTTACCATTGAGTATGACATAAGCTGTGGGTTTTTCATATATGGTCTTTATTACGTTGAGGTATATTCCCTCTAAACCTACTTCATTGAAGGTTTTTATCATAAATGGATGTTGAATTTTGTCAAATGCTTTTTCTCCATGTATTGGAATGATCATATAGTTCTTTTAATCCTTTCTCTTGTTGGTGTGATGTATTACATTTGATTGATTTGCAAACACTGAACCACTCTTTCATTCTTGGAATAGATCCCACTTAATTGTGGTGAATTATTTTTTTAAGATATTGTTGAACTTAGTTTGCTAATATTTTGTTGAGGATTTTTGTATCTGTGTTCATCAGAGATGTTGGCCTGTAGTTCTCTCTTTTTTTAAAGATTTATTTATTTATTATTTGAGAGATTGAGAAGAAAGCACATGGAGAGGAGGGGCAGAGGCAGAGAGAGAATCTCAAATAGATTCCCTGCTGATTACAGAGCCCAGCACAGGACTCAGTCTCACAGCCCCAAGATCATGACCTGAGCTGAAATCAAGAGTCAGATGCTTAACCAGCTGAGCCACCCAGGTGCCCCAGTAGTTCTCCTTTTTTTGTAGTGTCTTTATCTGGTTTTGGTATCAAGGTAATGGTGGCCTCATAGAATTAATTTGGAAGCTTTCTTTTCTTTTCTATTTTTTTTGGAATAGTTCGAGAAGAATTGATAATTAACTCTTCTCTACATACTTGGTAGAATTCATCTGTGAAGCCATCTGGTCCTGGACTTTTGTTTTTTGGATGTTTTTTGATTATGGATTCAATTTCATTGCTGATAACCAGTCTGTTCAAATTTTCTCTTTCTTCCTGTTTCAGTTTTGAGAGGTTAGATGTTTCTAGGAATTCTTCCATTTCATATAGGTTGTTCAAATGTAGGCATATAATTTTCCATAATAGTCTCTTACTGTGGTGTTGTTATTTCTTCTCTTTCATTTCTGATTTTGTTTGAGTTCTCTCTCTCTCTCTCTCTCTCTCTTGTTTTTTGGATGAGTCTGGCTAAAGGTTTATCATTTTTAAAAATCTTTTCAAAGGTTGAGCTTCTGGTTTCATTGATCTGTTCTCTTGGCTTTTTAGTTTCCGTTTCATTTATTTCTGCTCTAATCTTTGTTACTTCCTTCCTTCTACAGGTTTTGGGTTTTGTTTGTTCTTTTTCTAGCTACTTTAGGTATAAGGTTAGGTTATTTGAAATTTATCTTGCTTTTTGAGGCAGGCTTGTATTGCTATAAACTTCCATCTTAGAACAGCTTTTACTGCATCCCAAAGATTTTGGACCATTGTCTTTTCAGTTTCATATGTCTCCATGTATTTTTAATTTCTTCTTTGATTTTTTTGTTGACCCATTCATTGTTCCAAAGTGTGTTTTTAACCTCCATGTATTTATACTCTTTCCAGATTATTTTTATGGTTGATTTCTAGTTTCATAGTGTTGTGGTCAGAAAAGTTGCATGGTATGACTTTGATCTTTTTGAATTTGCTAAGACTTGTTTTGTGGCCCAATATGTTATCTATTCTGGAGAATTTTCCATGTGCACTTGAAAAGAATGTGCATTTTGCTGTTTTAGGATGGAATGTTCTGAATATATCTTGTTAGATCCATCTGGTCCAGTGTCATTCAGAGCCACTGCTTCCTTGTTGATTTTCTGTTTGGATGATCTATCTACTGATGTAAATGGGATGTCAAAGTCCCCTACTATTATTGATTATTACTGATAATTTCCTTTATGTTTGCTATTAACTGCTTTATGTATTTGGGTGCTCCCCTGCTCCATGCTCCCATGTTGGGTGCATAAATATTTACAATTGTTATATCTTCTTGTTGAATTCTTCCCTTTATGATTATGTGGTGTCCTTCTTTGTCTCTTGCTACAGTCTTTTAAAGTCTGTTTTGCCTGGTATAAGTATTGCTACCCCAGCTTTCTTTTCACTTCCCTTTTTATGATAAATGCTTCTCCATCCCTCGACTTTGAGTCTGCATGTGTTGTGTCTTAGGTCTGAAATGAGTCTCTTGTAGGCAGCATATAGATGGGTCTTGCTTTTTTTTATCTATTCTGTCACCTTATATCTTTTGATTGGAGCATTTAGTTCATTTATATTCAAAGTAGAGGTGCCTGGGTCGCTCAGTTGGTTAAGTGTCTGTCTTTGGCTCAGGTCGTGATCTCAGGGTTCTGGGATCAAGCCCCTCCTAGGGCTCCCTGCTTAGCAGAGAGCCTGCTTCTCCCTCTCACTCTGCTGTGCCCCTGCTTGTGCACTCTGTCTCTCTTTGTCAAATAAATAAATATAATCTTTTAAAAAAAGAACAAAGTAGAGGCACCTGGGTGGCTCAGTGGTTGAGCGTCTGCCTTCAACTCAGGTCCTGGTCTCAGAATCCTGGGATCGAGTCCTGCATCGGGTTCCCCACAGGGAGCCTGCTTCTCCCTCTGCTTGTGCCTCTGCCTCTCTCTGTGTGTCTCTCATGAATAAATAAATAGATAATTTAAAAAAAACAAAGTAATTATTCATAGGTATGTACTTATTACCATTTTGTTATTTGTTTTATGATTATTTGTGCTGCTTCTGTTTCTTCTCTTGCTCTCTTTTCTCATGGTTTGCTGGCTTTCTTCCTCCCCCCCTTTTTTTTCTTTCATTTTTCTTCTCCCCCCCCCCCCCCGCCCTGCTGGCTTTCTTTAGTGATATACTTGGATTCCTTTCTCTGTCTTTTGCATATCTGTTATCAGTTTTTATTTGTGGTTACCATTCAGTTTGTATATGACATATTATGCATATAGTAGTCTATATTAAGTTGATGGGCACTTAAGTTTGAACCCATTCTTTACTCTTCTCCTCACCTCCCATGTTTTAGGTGTATGGTATCATGCTTCACATCCTTTTGAGAGTTCCTTGACTGATTTTTATACATACTTTTTTTTATTAAGATTTATTTATTTATTCATAAGAGAGAGAGAGAGGCAGAGACATAGGCAGAGAGAGAAGCAGGCTCCTTGCTGAGAGCCTGATGTGGGACTCGATCCCCAGATGCCGGGATCATGCCCTGAGCCAAAGGCAGATGCTCAACCACTGAGCCACCCAGGGGTCCCTATACATACTTATTTTTATTCTTTTTGCACTTTCTCCTTTTCTTACTCCTATTTGTGATTTTTCCTTTCCACTCAAAGAGTCCCTTTTGGGGGCACCTAGGTGGCTCGGTCAGTTAAGTGCCTGCCTTCAGCTCAGGTCATGATCCCAGGCCCCTGGGGTTGAGCCCCACATCAGGCTTCCTGCTGAGCAGGGAGGCTGCTTGTCCTTCTCCTTCTGCCTGCCACTCCCTCTACTTGTGCTCTCGCTCTCTTTCTCTCTCTCTCTCTCTCTCTCTGTCAAGTAAATAAAATATTTTTTTAAAAAAGAACCCCCTTTGACATTTCTTATAGGGTTGTTTTAGTGGTCATGAATTTTTTAAAACTTGTATCTGGGAAACTCTTTTTTGTCTTTCCTATTCTGAATGATAGCTTTGCAGGATAGAGTATTCTTGGATGCAGGTTTTTTCCTTTCTGCACTTTGAATATATCATTCCACTTCTGTCCTGCCCAGTTTCTACTGAGAAATCAGCTGATTGCCTTATGAAATCTCCCTTGTATGTAACTGTTTTCTTTTGCTCCTTTTAAAATTCTCTATCACTAATTTTTTTGCCATTTTAATTAACATGTGTCTTGGTATGGACCTCCTTGATTTTGTTGGGGGATTTCTGTGTCTACTGGATCTGAATTTTAGTTTCCCTACCCAGATTTGAGAAGTTTTCAGATATTATTTTCTTGAAATAAATTTTCTCCCTTTGCTCTGTCTTCTCCTTCTGGGATCCTTATAATGCAAATGTTATTGCACTTAATGGTGTTGCTGGGGCACTATTTTTATTTTGTATTATTTTTCTCATCTGTTCAGCTTGATTGCTTTCCATTACTCTGTCCTCCAAGTTTTGATCCATTTTCCTGCTTCTTATAGTCTACTATTCATTCCATCTAGTGTGTTTTTAATTTCATTTATATTGTTATTTATCTCTGATTGGTTCTTCTTTATGTTTTCTATCTCTTTGTTAAGGGTCTCACTGATGTCCTTCACTTTTTTTCCAGTGAGCTATAACCACTACTTTAAGTTCTCTTTAAGTCATATTACTATGTCTATTTCACCTAGGTTTCTTTCTGTGATTTTTGTCCTGGTCTTTCTTTGGAACACATTCCTCTGCCTCTTCATTTTGTCTAACTCTTTGTAACTCTTTTTCTGTGTCAGAGAAGTCATCTACATCTCCTGCCCTTGAAAGCAGTGGCCTTATGAAGAAGAGGTCTTATAGTGCCCTGCAGTGCAGTGTCCCCTAATTACTAGAACCTGGCACACTTCAGGGGTGTCTCCTCTGTGTATTGCATGTACCCTGATGTTGTGGCTGAGTCACTTTTTCTCTCAGCCCAGTTGTGTGTAATGGCTTTCTTTGCCTATTGTGGACAAGATGTGGTCCCTGGGTTCTTAGTGAGCCAGTCTGGGGGTCACCTTGGGCTTGAGTTGAGCTGGACCAGGTGTTTGCCAGAGATGCAGTAGCCGTGAAGTGCAGTGTGTTGTCCCCAGAGAAGCTTTTGTTGGTGGGCAGAGCTTGTAGTCAGACCAGATGTCTGCTTCCACCTGACTGCTGAGGCTATGGTCTGATAGTTATATGTCGTTATTTCTCCCTCCCTGGGGCAGGAGTCACTTTAGAGTGGTGTTGGCTCCTGTTGGAGCTGCTTGTATACTGCCAGGCTGTGGCACAGCTTTGGTTGGGCTCTGGCAAAGAGCACATTGGAGGAGGTGAGTCCATAGGAGAGTGGGGTGGGATGTGCCATGTTATCATGATTTGAGTGGGTTTGCTGTTGGAGGAGAGTTGGAGTCCTGGCTGGAGGGGATGGGCCTGCAGGAAAATATGGGGGCTTGTGCACTGTTAGCAAGTTAGATAGAGTCAGTGTTGTGCAGGTCCAGCATGTGTCCCTGTGTCTAGGCTCAGGGCAGGGAACAGAAATGGTGTCTCTCAGCTCTTTAGTTCTTGGAGAAGTTTCCCAAAGATCCAGCACATGGTGTGAGGTTAGCAAACAAACCTCCCTCCCATATGCCCTGGCATTTTTCAAATGCTGCTTCTATGTTGTATCCTGCAGGGCTGTCTCTTGTGCTTTCTCTTTAAGGGCAGAGACTCAGTTTCCTTTCTCCCTCCAGGCTTTTCCAGAGCTGAGCCTGCTGATTTTTAAAGTTCTAGGTTTTAAGTCCTGCTGATTATAAGAACTTGCAAAATTCAGGCCCTTTGGTTTTCAAAGCCAAATGCTATGGGGATTCATCTTTCCTGTGTGGGCTCCTCAGTGTGAGGATCTGTTTCTCTCTCCTCTCCATGCCCACAGCGTCCCTCCCAGCAGCAAACAGTCCTGTGGTTCCACTTAGCCCCCGACCGTGTCTCCACCCTTCCTGCCCTCTTTGATATGGCATCTTCTCTACATTTAGCTGTGGAGTTTGTTCTTCTAGTCTTTGATCATTTTCTGGGTTATTTTCACTGATACGAGTGTTACCTAGTCATATCCATGGGATGAGATGAGCTTAGGGTTCTCCTACTCTACCATCTTCCCTGGAAGTTCTCATCATTTTAAGTACCACATAATTTAATCCTTTCTTTTTAGAAGTAATTAATGATTTATTTTTAAGATTTTATTTATCCATTTGTTTTTAGAGAGGTTGAGAGAGCGTGTATATGCATGCATGCATACAAGTTGGGGGGTGGGTAGAGGAGGGAGAGGGACAAGCAGACTCTACATTGAGTGCAGAGCTGATTTGGGGTTGGATATCATGACCTTGAGATCATTACCTGAGCTGAAATCAAGACTCAGCCCCTTCCGACTAAGCCACGGAGGCACCCAATTAAAGACTTCATCCACAGTATTTACCCTAAATATTAATCCTTAGAATACATATTAAATAGTCTTTTCTTGGAATATTAGGTTAAAATGTTTTTCCTTGCAACCTGTCCTGATCCAAGAACTGGTTACTAATAGGATAAAGTCTGGCTCTCCTCCTAATGCTTCCTTGAGATACATATACCTCCTGACTTGTTTATATTAGTTAACCTTATGAATGTTATGAATATTTCATCAATAATGTATCATGTCAGGAATTAGGATAAAGACAGGTTTGTACTATTGAATGGAGATAGAAATATAAAAAGAGTGATATAAGACCAAATTATGTCAGTGTGCAATGAGAGCTTGCAGGGAGAGTCCGTCAAAGGCATCAGCTTCACTAGTTACAGTATTTGAGCTGTATTTCAAAGGACCAATAGAAATTTGTGTTCCTTATAAACAGTAGAAAGGGTATTCAAGGCAGCAAGAATATAAAATGCAAAGGAGTGATGATCAGATGTGGACCAGGAGTTAGGTGTGACTGGAGTTTATGCCTTGGAATGAGAGAGAGGGACTGGCTAGGTGTGCTGGTTATAGATTGGAGGCCAAAGGCATCTATTCCTTATCTACAAATAGTAAGGGGATCAACAAAGAAATGGGAGCCAACTGGAGGTCTTACTTCAGTAGTCTCAAGTTGAAGGACCTCAGAATAGAGAGCGTAGGGTAGTAATCATGAGTAAACCTGAAGGCTGTCAGGAGGAAGTGAGAACGATTTTCTATTTGGATGACTGAGTTGATGGTGATTTCTTTGGCAAGATAGAGAATGTAGTTTCAGATACGTTATAGGGTGCCAGGAGAATATAATCAGTTAGTAATATTCATTGGCACATCCAAGAAGCAAATACCAAAATGAGATTTAGGTGAGCAAGAGATTTATTTGGAGAAATACTTGTGAGGGAGAAAGGGGCAGGAGCCAGAGAAAGTTGGGGCAGCTGTCAGACTGCAGGGCCAGTGTAGATCTGATCCTGTGTTAGGGGTCTCCAGGAGATCACTTAGGTTCGCTGATTGGCTGGGAGGACTTACAAAATTCATGACTTAATTTATTACAGCAAGATAATTCAAAGCAAAACCAGCAAGTGGAAAAGAGTGCATGTAGTGAATTCGGAGGGAAACCAGGCAAGGGTCTCAAGAATCCTAGTGCAGTCCCAACAGGACACTGTTCCTCCAGCAGCAGGTTATGACAGCATCTGTGAGATAATGTCCACCATGGAGGCTCATTTAGAGATTCAGTGCCCAGAGTTTTTCTTGGGGGCTAGTTGGGTAGGCAGCCTCTGCCTGGCAGATACCAAATCCAGATTTCCAGAAGGAAAAGCAGGTTATCAGTACAAACCACATCACTTGTACCTGTGACCTTCCACTTGGGATGATGTTCTCGTATGCTGGGTGCTTTGGTACCCCCCAAATCCCTATCTCACACTACGTGTTTTCTTAGACCACTATCAGTACTACTTGTGTCAGTTCATATCATCTGAGAAGCAGAAACCAAGATAGGATTAGATGTGCAAGACAGGGATCCCTGGGTGGCGCAGTGGTTTGGCGCCTGCCTTTGGCCCAGGGCGCGATCCTGGAGACCCGGGATCGAATCCCACGTCGGGCTCCCGGTGCATGGAGCCTGCTTCTCCCTCTGCCTGTGTCTCTGCCTCTCTCTCTCTCTCTCTCTCTGTGTGTGTGTGATTATCATAAATAAATAAAAATTTACAAAAAAAAATTTTATAGATGTGCAAGACAATTATTGGGAGAAAGGCCTATGAAGGGAAAGGTGGAAAATCACAGAAGTAGAGGAACACATCAGACCAGAAGGGGGAGGGGAGAGGGTTGAGTAAGTGGAATGTTAAGAGTACAGTGTTCTAGGAAAATTTCAGCTGGGTCAATGGTGAGATATCATGCCAACACTGCCCCCCCAGAAGAGTCCTGTGTCTTGCAGGAATGAGCCAGCCATACTATGCCTGCCATGCTCAGGCATTAGCTCAGGTCAGCCCGTGGGAAGTATGGCATGAGCATGAATGTGAGGCTAGATCCACAAGGGCAGCTGTTTAGAAGTCATCTCTGTAGTAGAAGTTTTGGAAGCGATTGAGCTAGTCCAGGAATAGATGATTGGTAAAGAAGTAAAAAACAACCTTTCAAGACATTAATATGGAAGTGGTGAGCAGAGAAGTAGCCAATGTAGGAGCCTACAGAGTGTTTTCAGTTAGAAGACTCATGTAGGAAAGAGTTCAACACAGGAAAAAAGAGCCAATTATATTAAATGCTTTAGAGAAATCCAGTAGGATGAAGAGGCTTTTGGTGAGTTTTCTGAGATCATTTTCAATGGATTTCAGGGTACAGGTTGGAGCAAGTTGATAGAGATAATGCACATATACTACTTTTCGAGAATGGGAAAAATCTTTCCAAATAGGGGCACCTAGCTGGCTCAGTCGGCGGCATGTGTGACTCTTGACCTCAGGGTTGTGAGTTCAAGCTCCATGTTGGGTGTAGAAATTACTTTTAAAAAATCCCTTTCCAAATAAATAGCATTTAGTTGTGATTCTACTTATATCCATAAAAAAATGTAAAATCAAGTGATGCCTTGACTGTTATATTTCTCAGTGTTCAGCATTCTTCTGGTAGACGAACACAAAGAACGGAGAAGGAAAGAAGAGAAATTCAGGTGTGGATGAAAAGAAAACGCAAGGAAAGAATGGCAGAGTACTTAAACCAGCTGGCAGAAAAGAGAGGGCGAGAACATGACCCTTTCTGCCCGAGGAGCAATCCAGTAAGTATGCAGTATCAGGGGCAAAGGAATTAGCACAGAATGTGTGCAGTTTTTCTTTAGCAAATATTCAGGAAAAGGATTAACATAATTTGGATACATTTTTTTATTAGACAGAAATGTCACCAGTTTTGCTTGTCAGAAAATGTTAATTACCTTAATAAAATATAGCAAGGTATTCTACAAACCATGTTCTAGAAGTTGAACTATCTTAAATACTTTCCCTTCCCAGGCTAATTACGGCTGTAGCTAATTTTAACCCAGTGAAGATGTTGAGTAATTGGTGACCAGTTAGAGCTATTCCCTTAATTTTCAGTGAGAGTCAATGGCAATTAAACACTGACTGTGTGTGTAATAAAAATTCTGTATCCATAAGTTATCTACAAAAAATAAAGAGTATGGTCCAGTCACGTACCAAGGGTACAATTGTGCGTGTGTGTGCATGCACACGCGCACTGCCCTTTAAAAACTGTCAACAAAAAATAAAAAAATAAAAAAATAAAAATAAATAAATAAATAAAAAATAAATAAAAAAATAAAAACTGTCAACATTTGTTCACTGAGCCCTGACTGTGGACGTCACCATGGCTAGGTCAGAAACAGTTTTCTTCAGAAGGTGAAATAAAGCAATGTTATTTTGATAATCACATTACTATGAAAATTACATTTGGATTATACATAGTTTATCTTTTATTTTGTAATTTGAAATAAAATATAATAGTACTTAATTTTTTTCAGCATCATTAGGGAAACATGTTCTATAAAAGCGAGTTTTCCAGATAAGGTGGTCACAGTAAAGCACCAAATGGTGCAAAGTAGGTGAACTCTTACATAAATTGTACACTATACTTGTGTCTGGAGAAAGCATGTTGATGTTAATAAAACTTTTTTTTTTTTTTTTTTAATTTAAAGAGAGAGCATGTGCATGCACAAGAGCTGGAAGGAGGGAAACAGGGAGAGAGAGAATCTTAGGCAGGCCCCATGGTGTGGAGCCCAACGCGGGGCTGGATCTCATGACCCTGAGACCCAAAATCAAGAGTCGGGTGCTTAACAGATGGAGTCACCCAGGTGCCCCGATCTTAATTAATATAACATTTTGTCAGCAGTGAGGCACATGACTAGAATCTTCAGGTGCATGTGTTAATGTATGTGTTCCTCCAACCCATGGGGGGTGACTTCTGATGTCACCCTCTCAACCAAGCAAATACCCAAGATAGAACTGTGTCCAGATTTAGGATAAATTAATCGAAGGCACAGGGGCTGCTTGGTTCATAGACTTTGTGACCACTCCTTCACAATTACAAACACTTGTTTATTTTTAGCTACTGTTTAGGTGAGGGATGGGGTTAGTGAGGGGTTGTAATTACAAATTTCATTTGAATTTATTTAAAGATTTTATTTATTTATTTGACAGAGAGCATAAGCAGGGGCAGTGGCAGAGGGAGAGGGAGAAGCAGGCCACCCCTGAGCAGGAAGCCTGATGTGGGGCTCAATCCCAGGACCCTGAGATAATGACGTGAGCTGAAGGCAGATGCCTAGCCAACTGAACCACGCAGGCACCCCTTATTTGAATTTATATCAGAAATTAATAAGACCTTTAATTTATTACTGACTACTTCCATGTAGGATCTGCAGAGAGCAAATGCACTTCAGTGTTCTTTTTTTCCATTTTAAATGCAGCTGACACTTTGTTAATTGAATTCAAATTAAAAAAAATTTTAAATGCAGCTGATAAGGTTCTCTTCTTTTGAGAAAATACATGAATTTAGCTACTAAAATAGATTTTGCATCCCACTTATTAAACCAGATTTTAATTACATGATGCTTTATTAACATTTTCATGTTTTGTGCTGAGATAGGAAGCTTCATCAAATATGACAGTGTTTTACACTGTTTTCCTGAATGGCAAAAAGACGTTTTAACCTCCTATTAAGGGACGCCTGGGTGGCTCAATGGTTGAGCATCTGCCTTCAGCTCAGGTCATGATCCCAGGGCCCTGGGATCGAGTCCGGCATTGGTCTCCCCATGGGGAGCTTGCTTCTCCCTCTGCCTATGTCTCTGCCTTTCTCTCTGTGTCTCTCAGGAATAAATAAATAAAATCTTAAAAAAAAAAAACTTTGGTATTAAAATTGGTTAGTGGAATTTTCATGTTTTCCCTGCATCACAGTGGCTTAATTATTTGAACTAAACAATCACAGACTAACTGGGTATTTCTCCTGCAGTTTTACATGACTTCACGGGAAATCAGGCTGAGACAAAAGATGAAGAACGAAAAGGACAGGTGAGCTCCCCAGTTTGCACACCCGAGGCATTGACAACGCCTGACCAGCTCTAGTCTTCACATAGCCCCTTTCTGTCCATAAACAGAAAATCATGGGAGATAACTGCAAGGAAAATAGACTCCATGAGCCTTTTAAGGAATTCGCTTTCAAATATCGTTTATTCCATTGAATTTTCAGGCTTTTATTTCTGCTGTTGCCTTCCCTCCCCCAATCCAGATATGTAGGTGTATTTTGAAAATACCCAAAAGGTCGTAACTATAGGTACCTTCAATTTCCACCTAATGGGGGCAGCCCAGGTGGCTCAGTGGTTTAGAGCCACCTTCAGCTCAGGGAATGATCCTGGAGACCTGGGATCGAGTCCCACGTCAGGCTCCCTGCATGGAGCCTGCTTCTCCCTCTGCCTGTGTCTCTGCCTCTCTCTCTCTCTCCCTGTGTCTCTCATGAATAAATAAATAAAATCTTAAAAAAAAAAATTTCCACCTAATGGTTTTCAGAAATCTGAAATATGAATTTGCATTTGAAAAGCATTGAAGGGATCCCTGGGTGGCGCAGCAGTTTGGCACCTGCCTTTGGCCCAGGGCGCGATCCTGGAGACCTGGGATCGAATCCCACGTCGGGCTCCCGGTGCATGGAGCCTGCTTCTCTCTCTGCCTGTGTCTCTGCCTCTCTCTCTCTCTCTCTCTCTCTGTGACTATCATAAATAAATAAAAAATTAAAAAAAAAAAAAGAAAAGCATTGAAAAAAAAGCAAATGCTAGGACATCTTCAAACATTACGTTTCCTCTAGAAGTATGAACTGAAAAGGAGTCTTTTACTAAATGCTGTTTAATTCTTTGTTTGAAGGTTGTTACTCGCGGACCACTATAATCAGCGGATCTCCCAAGCATACAGTCTGATGAACGAACTGTTATCTGAATCAGTACAGCTACCAAAAACTGCACAGAAAGCCTTGCCTCACAAACCCAGAGCTGCTCAAATTTCCCAAGAGCAACACTGCCTTTCTCCAAGAAGGTAAGACAAAGTTTGGCAGGTCATTCGGCAAGATTATGTCAGGTGCAGTAAGCAGAATTTAGTGCTTTTGTCCCCCACGTCCAGTATATTTGCATCTACCCTGCTCAGAAGTACGATAATCAAGTAAAGAAAAACATGTTCCCATAATTATGAGGTCTTTACAAGTTTATAGAGTCACCAAGGAAAAAGACAAAAATGGCACTGCGTCTGTAAGATGTGCCAGTGCACTCCGGCATACTGGATATCAATGCAATTTTGATATCCGTTCAATTCTGTTTCCTCCTTTTCTGTAATTTGCCACCTAACTGTTCTCCCTGTTTCTCCCCTTGGCTCCACTCTTGCAGAAACAGTCCTCGCCTCTCCGCCATCTCTTCCCAACACGAACCCACATGTAATCAGACTACTTGTGTATGTATAATTTGGGGTCTACTCAAAATAGCACAGACTCCCTCGAATCTTTTCTAAAATAAAACAGGGTACTAAAAATACATAACTGCCAAATACACAGGCAATTTAAAATAGATAACCAATTTCTTTGAACAAACAAATGAAGTTTAAGGTGTGAGATATGAAGAATAATTTGTTGAGAATTGTCAAAACACGAAATGTTATCCCTGAGGTATAGAAAAAGCAACGTCAAATGAATATATTAATCTGAGCTAGAATTTGGGCTTTTTGAAATATAGTTTATTACTGAGATTCTAGGAATGTAATAATTATGTAATTTCTACTGTAGAGAGAATAAATATGGTCACAATATTCCAACAAATCAACCTGGAAAATTCAGATATATATCCAGACCGAGTTATATCCGAAAGGGGAAACCTCTGGGGCATCCTCAAGGCCCTCCTTGGCCACATGGTAAGACTCTGACCTTTTTTTAAAATTTTGTATAATTTGAAAACAAAAATTTTGTATAATTTGGTGGACTCCTTGTCTCCAGAGTTGGTTTGCATTAGTAAAATGAAATTTTAGTGAAAAGCAGTTCTCCTCTCAGCAGAATGCAAGCTGCAGGATTGATAAAAACTTACCTGTGCTGGGATTTTGTTTGTTCCATTGCTTTGAAATAGGAAGATCACAGAAATCTTTTTTAAACTAATGATCTTTTTGTAATAGAATTGAACAGTCAATATTTAGATACGACTTATTTGGGAATCTGTTTCTTTTGTGTGTCTGGCTAAAGAGGTAGGCATTTTTCACAAATCAAGTTCTGATATCAGGATGTACTAGATCAATATCAGGATTTCTGTCTGTCCCCCGAATAGCCAGGGGAATTTTAAAAAAGAAAACCGGGGATCCCTGGGTGGCGCAGCGGTTTGGCGCCTGCCTTTGGCCCAGGGCGCGATCCTGGAGACCCGGGATCGAATCCCACGTCGGGCTCCCGGTGCATGGAGCCTGCTTCTCCCTCTGCCTGTGTCTCTGTGCCTCTCTCTCTCTGTGTGACTATCATAAATAAATAAAAATTAAAAAAAAAAAAAAAAAAAAGAAAACCGTATCTGGGGGCATCACAATGCCAGATTTCAGGTTCTACTACAAAGCTGTGGTCATCAAGACAGTGTGGTACTGGCACAAAAGCAGACACATAGATCAATGGAACAGAATAGAGAATCCAGAAGTGGACCCTGAACTTTATGGTCAACTAATATTCGATAAAGGAGGAAAGACTATCCATTGGAAGAAAGACAGTCTCTTCAATAAATGGTGCTGGGAAAATTGGACATCCACATGCAGAAGAATGAAACTAGACCACTCTCTTTCACCATACACAAAAATAAACTCAAAATGGATGAAAGATCTAAATGTGAGACAAGATTCCTTAAAAATCCTAGAGGAGAACACAGGCAACACCCTTTTTGAACTTGGCCACAGTAACTTCTTGCAAGATACATCCACGAAGGCAAAAGAAACAAAAGCAAAAATGAACTATTGGGACTTCATCAAGATAAGAAGCTTTTGCACAGCAAAGGATACAGTCAACAAAACTAAAAGACAACCTACAGAATGGGAGAAGATATTTGCAAATGACGTATCAGATAAAGGGCTAGTTTCCAAGATCTATAAAGAACTTATTAAACTCAACAGCAAAGAAACAGACAATCCAATCATGAAATGGGCAAAAGACATGAAGAAAAATCTCACAGAGGAAGACATAGACATGGCCAACACGCACATGAGAAAATGCTCTGCATCACTTGCCATCAGGGAAATACAAATCAAAACCACAATGAGATACCACCTCACACCAGTGAGAATGGCGCAAATTAACGAGGCAGGAAACCACAGATGTTAGAGAGGATGTGGAGAAAGGGGAACCCTCCTGCACTGTTGGTGGGAATGTGAACTGGTGCAGCCACTCTGGAAAACTGTGTGGAGGTTCCTCAAAGAGTTAAAAATAGACCTGCCCTACGACCCAGCAATTGCACTGTTGGGGATTTACCCCAAAGATACAGATGCAATGAAACGCCGGGACACCTGCACCCCGATGTTTATAGCAGCAATGGCCACAATAGCCAAACTGTGGAAGGAGCCTCGGTGTCCATTGAAAGATGAATGGATAAAGAAGATGTGGTTTATGTATACAATGGAATATTACTCAGCCGTTAGAAACAACAAATACCCACCATTTGCTTCAACATGGATGGAACTGGAGGGTGTTATGCTGAGTGAAGTAAGTCAATTGGAGAAGGACAAACATTATATGTTCTCATTCATGTGAGGAATATAAATAATAGTGAAAGGGAATATAAGGGAAGGGAGAAGAAATGTGTGGGAAATAGCAGAAAGGGAGACAGAACGTAAAGACTCCTAACTCTGGGAAACGAACTAGGGGTGGTAGAAGGGGAGGAGGGCGGGGGTTGGGAGTGAATGGGTGACGGGCACTGGGGGTTATTCTGTATGTTAGTAAATTGAACACCAATAAAAAATAAATTAAAAAAAAAGTTTCCGACCTCAAAGGATTTACAGTACAACATGTGAAAAATCATGGTGTGCATACAGGAACCTAAAGAAGTTTGCTCATTTTTATAGGAACTGCTACTTTTACCATACAGAATAAAGGAGGTGGGGCCAATGTGGCAGCAAGAAAGGCTGTGCCTTCTCCAGTTACCTTCCAAAAAGGTAAGGGATGAATAAAGAGAAAAGTTCTTCAACTTACATTTTTTCAAAATCATAACACTCTTAGAAATTTCAAATACAGATTTTAGAATGAGGGGTACAGCTGTGTGGTCCAGGGGTTTAGGGAACAGGGTGTGGCATTAGCTCTCTTTGGAACCTTAACCCAGCACTTACTCTTTAGCTTTGAGCACATTCCTAACCCATTTGTAAAAGCCTCAATTTTCCTACCTGGAAAATACGGATTATAAAAGTGAAAACAGGGGCAGCCCTGGTGGCACAGCGGTTTAGCACCGCCTGCAGCCCAGGGTGTGATCATGGAGACCAGAGATCAAGTCCCACGTCGGGCTCCTTGCATGGAGCCTGCTTCTCCCTCTGCCTGTGTCTCTGCATCTCTCTCTCTCTCTCTCTGTTTCTCATGAATAAATAAATAAATAAATCTTTAAAAAAAAAAGGTGAAAACATGGGCTTAGCGCAGAACTGAACATAAAAACCAGTAATTCAGGAGGGGGCCTCTGTCACAGTCATGCAGCACAGAGGCCCATGAGTTTGGGGATTCCAAATCAGCTGTGCTCTGATCAACTAGAGAGGAAGTGGTCATGATCTTAATTCCTACGAATTAAGATCCAGCCCTGGCCCCCTCCTCACCCCATGTTATTCTTCACCATTTCAAAAGCACTTCCACCTTATTCTCCTGTGAGCTCTCTGAAACAGCCTTGGTAGATAAACAGGGCCGCTGTCATCCCCATCTTACAGCTGAAGCCACGGAGGCTTTGGGAAGTACAGGGGCCTGCTTGGACCCCCTTAGGACAACGACACCAGCTAACAGTACAGAGGACTTCCTGGATGCCGGGCATTGTGTGAACACAGCCTGAGCATGACCTTACCTCGTCTTACATTAACTGAGTGAGCTCTGTGGCGTTATCCTAATTTACAGAAAATAACTAACTTTGGTAGGTGTAATGATGAACACACTGATTACGTGCACTATAAAAATGATGAGACCTGAATGAGTCTATTCCTCCCTCTGCCTGTCATCCGGTGCCGCCCTCTTCCCCTGCAGACACGTCTTCCACTTTACTGCCTCTCCATTCAGCAGTGTCTGCTGTTTAACTTGTCAGGTTTGACTGTTGATGTCTGTATTTCCTAGAAATTCTCTTAGGTTCTTTTTCCATAGTTTTCCCCCACTGAGTGCATTAAAACTCAAGGCTGTAGTTATTAGGATCAATATGAGTCCTAGAAGCATCACTTGCTGTGCTTTTAATTGTATCATCCCAGACTTCTTTTCTTTTAAAGTCTCTCATTTTAATCTTTCATCTTTTGTAAAATTTTTTTCTAGTTTAGAGTACTCCAAAGCTGTTTCCTTCTTTTCTAAACAAATATTTAGCAGTGTTAGTTTAACAGATAAAATACCCCAAAATACAATGTTGCCCCTAAAAATAAGTTGAACTGATATGTACCCTGGTATTATATTTATGAAAGCTCCAGAGATCCAGGGTTTTGTGTTCTTGAAGTGAATTATGATCTCGCATGGGGCCTTGCCCATAGAAAGGCAAACAGAAGTATTTCTTTCATTGTCCAGGAGTAGCCCTGCCTGTGACAGGATGAAATTGGGTAGGACTCCAAGTGTCTAGCGTGGCTGTGTGTCTAGAGTATGGCCCACGGACTGACACAGGTAGAGCACAAGGAGGAACAGGGTTTCCTTCTGAGGGTGGTACAGGTGATGGATTCAGTTTTACTGTTCAGTTTCAGATTCCTCACTGTAAACATTGTTTATGTGCTATAAAGAAATTGGGCGGTGGTGGTCACTGTCCTACAGAGAGTGCTTTCTTCGAGGGCAGCTGGTGTGCTTGCCAGCCTAGTTTCCACTGTGGGGTTTCTTCTTAATATATCACTGACCTTTTACCTTAGAAAGCGTCCACTGTCCACACTGGGGCATGAACACCCAAACTTGGAAAGCTTTGCACATGCACAGTTTCACAGCATTGTTTGATATTGTATTTTAAGATTGGATATCCCGAACAAATCCTAGAGCGATACACTCTGATCTGAAAAGGAGGAAATTACAAAGCCATCCCTGCAGAAAGCAAGGTGAGAGAAGGCCAGGGACAGTTTCTCAAGGTGTATAGATTCCCCACAGGTAAAGATTTATCCTAAAATGCAGAACCGTTAACTTTAAGTTCTTGATTTTGGTGATGATTTTGTCAGTGTTTTTGGATGGCAATAATTATGTTCATTTGATGAGTATCAAAGTCTAATTAACAAATTAATTGTAGCAGAAGTGGGGGTGGCATTAGTTGGTGGTTATAGCCTTTGCTGATCTCTTTCACAGCCTGACTGGTTGGAGCAACCACCTCAGCACCCCATCTCCATTTGTTTCTGTCTACCTTGGAGAGACCGCCTACCCTCGTGGTTAAAATATTATTCTTTATTACCCTTCAATCTCAAGTTTTTGTTTTACTAGCTGTTTTGCTTTTCACCACAGTGTGCATTCACCCAACTCTGTGGTTGGAACTTCTCCACAGTTCTATATGCAGCCTTTCCTCCTTGTCCTAGAGGTTCCTGTTATTTTTTAAAATCAAGAGGTGGCCAGAATTCCGTTTCCTTCCGTCACACTGACAGGGCAGAAATTATTAAAAACCATATCCAAGACCTTGTGATTCAAAGATCAGGTAAGGGCCACCTGGCTGGCTCAATTGGTGGAGTGACTCTTGATCTCAGGGTTGTGAGTTCGAGCCCCATCTTGAATTGCAGAGATTTCTTAAATCTTAAAAACTTCAATTATTAGGTAAAATGTGACTCCCTCAGATTTGATGATAAAAGTCAGAATAAACAAAAAAAAAATATAGATGACTTAGTCCCATGTAGCTTTGTCCTTTTCCCTTGAAAGGTTCTGGTGCTCCATGTCGCCTGCAGTGTACAAAAAATCACATTAGTGCAGAACTTTCGCCTCAATCAAAACAGGTATGTATAGAGTACGAGAGAGAGGAGACCGTGGTGAGTCCCTGGACGGTACCTTCAGACATCCGTACGGTTCTTCGCGAGAGTCACAGTTCCCTTCTACAAGTAAGCATTGTTCCGGATTTAAGTTTGCTTAGTGATTTCTCTGTGTTCTCCAGTTGTTACTGTTTTTTGTTTTTTATGAAATGTGGAGATACTGCAAGATTGAAGTAGTAATTCAGAGCATCTGTACTTTTGGCTTAGTACTGTAGCGTTTATCTTTCAGAATTTTCCTTGAATTTGTATTAAACAATATCAAAAAAGTAAGAACAGATATTTCTATTACAAGTATAAAAATCCATTGTGTCCATTCTTCAGACCTGGTGCCAACATCTAGTTGTGTCAGATGATGTTCAGCTTGTTGTCAATCTAGATGTGCTGGGCAACCACTGCCCTGGTGTGCTTCACCAGTTGGTGGATGAGCAACTCTAGAACCTTTGGAAAGCTTAGTTCATGTTCCATTTATTTTTTTTCTCAGGCTTGGACCACAACTTACTACCTTTCTTAATTTGATAGGACTTGTCAGCAACTGAAGAAGAGCGAGAGCCTCTTTTTGGTGGCATCGACAGTGTGTCTGAGAGTACTGGCAGCATCCTCAGCAAGCTTGACTGGAAGGCCATTGAAGACATGGTGGCCAGCGTGGAGGACAAGAGCCTGTCTGTCCACTGGGCCTTGGGCCTGTAAGATCCAAGTATCATTCTGTTTCCAAGCAAAGGCCAGCAGCTCAGTGATAGTAGTTCTGAAAGATTTGTGTGTTTAAAAGAGAGAAGCAGTGAAGGAAGCAATGTGAATAGACCACCTACAGCCATATTATTACCTGGATTAGCCATTTCAAGAGGGAAAATAAACACTTCTCAATAATTTTGCCTTCATAGGGAAAGGGTTGTTTAACTATAGATCATTACGTGCTTTTGGATTTATCTTTAACACAATTTTTAAAATGACTTGAAAGGTACTTTTCATTTTTTTCAAGTTTATATATTTAAGTTACTTTCAATAAAAATCTTTTGTTTTGTCTCCTCCTTTACTACCCCGTGAGTCTTGAAAAACAAAACTTATATGGATAAATCTGCTGGAAAAAAAGAATCTTTCATTGAGGAGAAGAAAGTCACAATGTCACCCTAAGATTCGATAATGAACTCCATTTTATAGCATAGCCTAAAATTCACCTGGGTAAACCTGGCCCAGGAGCCAAAGAAACCAGGCACTTTCCAGCAGTGCTGGACTTTTAAATAAGCCAGACCTATCCTGCACCCTGCAGCCTGCAAAGCCTTGCTTTGGGTTACTGATTCCAGAAGGCTCATGTAAACTTTGTAAAAACCATGGTGTGGGGACCTGGGTAGTTTCTGGTGTTGTCCCAGTATCATAATTTGGGAGATAATTTTTATGAGAAAAAACTCATCTTTTTGAAAAAATCACTCGTCAATTTTTGGTGTAGTATCAAAGAATAATATTGTCTGAAAAGGCTATTAAATATACCTCCTTTTCCAACCACATACCTGTGTGGGGCCATATTGTTTTCATGTACTTCAACCAGAACAACATCCTGTAACAGGCTGAGTGCAGAAGCAGGTATGAGAATTTGGCTGTCTTCCATTAAGGCCATACTTTAAAGAGATCTGTAAAATTACAAAACAAAGCCACTCTTCTAGTTTTATTTTGGAAAAGAGTTACTTTTGTAAAAATGTGTTATAAACATTGAACAGGGTGGGGTGGAGGGCACTTGGGTGTTTCAGTCAATTAAGCGTCTGACTCTTGCTTCAGCTCAGGTCACAATCTCAGGGTCCTGAGATTGAACCCCACGTTCGGCTCTGCATTGGGCATGGAGCCTGCTTAAGATTCTCTGTCGCCCTCTCCCTCTGCTCCTGCTTGTGCATGTGTGTTCTCTCTCTCTCTCAAAAATTAAACATTGAGTGGGTCATTGTAATTAAAAATATTTAAGATTTTTCTCAGTTTTAATTTCTAACATGATACATATTCACAGATATATCCACACATAAACAAAAGCTCTTTAGGACCCTCAATAATTTTTGAGTATAAACAGAACACGAAGTTTGAGAGCTGCTGCGTTAGGGCTAACAACGTGCACCCTTCACTTACCAACTCGACATTAAACACGACTTCAGAAACAAAGGGGTTTTTACAAATAGTATAATCCCTTTTACCTGCCTGCTCCTGTTCTGATTTAAACATTCAGTTGTCTTTTAAGGCAAGCATCATTTCCAGTGCTTTTTCATGTCTTCCTGTAGTTTCAGATGTCTATCTAGTATTTCCCTTCAGCCTGAAGATCATTAGCATTTCTTTTTCTTTTTTTAAAGATTTTATTTATTCATTCATTCATTCATTCATTCATTCATTCATGAGAGACAGAGAGAAAGAGAGGCAGAGACACAGGCAGAGGGAGAAGCAGGCTCCATGCAGGGAGCCTGATGTGGGACTCGATCCTGGGTCTCCAGGATCAGGCCCTGGGCTGAAGGCAGCGCTAAACCCCTGAGCCACCTGGGCTGCCTTCATTAGCATTTCTTATATATAATAGAGATCTTCAGGCAACTAATGCTTTCAGGTTTCATTGATGAAACTGTATATTTTTTTACCCTCATTATTGAAGCGTATTTTTTGTAGCCCTTACTTTAGGGCAAGATCTTCACTTCTAAGATGGGTCCTTCTGGTGTCGAGCCTGGATGCCTGGAGGATTGAGGAGGTGCTAGGAGGAGCCCCGGCAGGGCTCAACCTCTGCTGTGTCTGCTGGCTCTCAACCTTGTAGTAACTACTTGCTGGGTCTCCTCAGTACTCCTTACCAATACGAGCAGCTCCCCCTCATCCACACACAGGCCTCTGGGGATCCTCTCTGTGCAGCTTCCTTCTCTGTTGCCTTGCCCTGTAGGTTCCAGCCACTGTTACCACTCTAACCTCTGCTCTCTGCCTCTTCAGCTTAGTAGGATCACAGTGATGTGCTTAGACTCTAGCTCATTATGTTGGAGTCATCAGAATCCTGTCCTTAAGTAAACAGTGAGGCATTTGGAGACTTACCTCATGAGTATCCCTTCTCTCTAGGATCACTGTTTTGTGCTGCATGGTGTCTAATGTCTAACAGCAGTGTCCTCACACATAATTTTGCCCAGCTTTGTGGTTGAGACAGGTAGACTAGTCAGGTAGCAGTTCCTCTGTCATAGGTGGAAGGAGAAGTCTTCTCTTAGGGAAGATCCACACAGTAAACCTGAAAATGAAGGATGAACAGGACAGAGAATATCAGCAGAGGACTGATAACCATAGGGAGTCTCACCCCCTAGCTTGAGTACATCCTCAGCCTTAAAAAAAAAAACTGCAATATGGGGCAGCCCTGGTGGCCCAGCGGTTTAGGGCCGCCTTCAGCCCAGGGTGTGATCCTGGAGTCCCGGGATCAAGCCTGTGTCTCTCATGAATGAATAAATAAAATCTTAAAAAAAAACAACCCTGCAATATGATGACTTTGCTTAGTATATCTAAACACAGAGGAATCATCCAAAGAAGTGTTTTAGATCCTTCTGAGGAAGGGTCTAGACTTCATGCCCTCCATACGTGGATTAAAGGGAAGCACTTTCCATATATGGATTTTAAACATCATACTTGGGAAATATCTCTAGTTATCAAAACTGTTCCCAGTTTCTCAAAACTGAATCTTAACTTTGTTCACATTTTATCAGAAAATGTTATTACAGGGACGCCTGGGTGGCTCAGTGGTTGAGCATCTGCCTTCAGCTCAGGTCGTGATCCTGGGATCGAGTCCCGCATCGGGCTCCCCGGAGGGAGCCTGCTTCCCCCTCTGCCTGTGTCTCTGCCTCTCTTTGTGTGTCTCTCATGGATGAATAAATTAAAAAATTCTTTTTTTAAGAAAAGAAAGAAGGGCAGCCCTGGGGGCTCAGAGGTTTAGCGCCACCTTCAACTCAGGGCATGATCCTGGAGACCCGGGATCAGGTCCCACGTGGGGCTCCCTGCATGGAGCCTGCTTCTTCCTCTGCCTGTATCTCTGCCTCTCTTTCTCTCTCTCTCTCTGTGTGTCTCTCATGAATAAATAAAATCTTTAAAAAATATTTTAAAAAATTAAAAAAAATGTTATACCGCAGTTAACATGGTGTTATCACTGAACCAAAGGATTCTGGGTGAACTTGGGATGCACCAGCAAAGGAAGCTCAAGGCTTCTGCCAAGAAGCTACATACTTGAACCTGGATTTAAAACACTGAATTTAAGGTTCCCTGGGTGGCTCAGTTAAGCATCTGCCTTCGGCTCAGGTCATGATCCTGGGGTCCTGGGACTGAGCTCCACATTGGGCTCCCTGCTCACTGGGGAGCGTGCTTTGCCCTCTGCTCCTCCTTCCCTCTCCTGCCTGTGTGCTCTTTCTCTCTCAAATCTTTAAAAATTAAAAAAAAAAAAATGATTTCAGACTTTCCTACTTTCTCACTTCAGCACCCATTGTTTCCAGTCAGTGTCCATACCTGATAAATGTTGGACTAATGACAAGCCGTTATTGCTTATACAATTTTCCATATGTCAACAAATAATTATTAGGTACTCTGCTTTATGTGTTGCCTAGCTTTTCTCTAAGAAATCAAACCTTGGACCTTGCTGAGGACATACGAGAAAAAAGAAAATGCACTTGACAATTGCTCAGAAGTCACACTGGGTAGCTCTCCAGAACCCTACTTTCCTGTAAGCATTGCTGTACGCTGACCATTTGTGTTCAGCATCTGGACTGTGGCCCTATGCAATGAAGGAGACCCTTGGTAGAAACTAATGCTTTCCTTTCCATATAAGTATTTGATCAGGGCAGTAAGTGAGAGGGAAAATTCCTGTTAGGTAAAGTTGGTTTGTGAGTTGGGAATGAATGGCCCAGCCTTTTCCTATATATGTGGGCTGGGGGGCCAAGATCTGTGACAGGAGTTGCTGAGCTGAAGGGAAATTTTCTCTATAGGGTCTTTAAAAACATGATCCTAGGCAGAAGTCCAGCTTTCTAGCTGATCACCTTAGAGCAGGTATCATCAAGCCTGGCCTACTCTCTGCTCTTGGAAATTAAGGCATCTATTTCTTAAGCAGGATCCATGCCCAGAGTGGATCCCAATGCAGGGCTTGAACTCGCAACCTGGAGACAGTGATGATTTGTAAAGACTAAAATACTTATTTCCTGGCCTTTTACAGAAAAGGATTCCCCCAGGTGAAATCCACCTACCTATACACTCAGAACCTCAATAAACCTTTTG
This sequence comes from Canis lupus familiaris, assembly GCF_011100685.1. NCBI lineage: Eukaryota > Metazoa > Chordata > Mammalia > Carnivora > Canidae > Canis > Canis lupus. Next base: position 72,482,204 of record NC_049225.1, read on the forward strand.
GTACTTTGCTCTGAAACCTGAAAGGTGAGATGCCCGGGTGGCTCAGCGGTTGAGCATCTGCCTTTGGCTCAGGGCATGATCCCTGGGTCCCAGGATCGATTCCCACATCGGGCTTCCTGCATGGAGCCTTCTTCTCCCTCTGCCTGTGTCTCTGCCTCTCTCTCTGTGTTCTCATGATAAATAAATAAAATCTTTAAAAAAATAAAACCTGAAAGGTCAGGTATCACCAGACACATGGAGAAAGTCTTCATCATGAAGGGTCGAGTTAAATGGGCAAAATAATAGAACAGGTCATATAGGAACTAAATGTGTCTTATTTATTTTTGTGTAATCTCCACACCCAATGTGGGGCTCTATAGACTGACCCAGCTAGGCACCCAGAGAAACATTTGTTTTTTGAAACAAATTGGAATACTCAATGACTAAAGGAAACCCTATTCCTACATTTCCATACGTAGTTTCTGTTGAGGATTTTTATTTGATTGGTGAATGTCATGAGTTCAATATCAATTGATTCCCATGTTTAAAATGAGTGCAATACATGAGTTAAAACCCAAGTGAAGGGGGGACGCCTGGGTGGCTCAGCGGTTGAGTGTCTGCCTTCGGCTCAGGGGGTGATCCAGGAGTCCCAGGATCAAGTCCCACATCAGGCTCCCTACAGGGAGCCTGCTTCTCCCTCTGCCTATGACTCTGCCTCTCTCTTTGTCTCTCATGAATAAATTTTTAAAAATCTTAAAAAACCAACCAACCAAATGAAGGGGTGCCTGGCTGGCTTAGTTAGTGAAGCATGCAATTCTTGATCATGGGGTTCTAAGTTTAAGCCCCACATTGGGTGTAGAGATCATTTAAAAAAATAAAATCTTAAATACAAGTATATTTGTGAGGCACCTAGTTGCCTCAGTCAGAAGAGCATTAGACTATTGATCTTGGGGACGTGAGTTTGAGACCCTTGTGGGGTGTAGAGATTACTAAAACCAAACTTAAAAAAAAAAAAAAAACTCAAAAGGTGTATTCGTGACTTTCATTTCTGCCCCTGTTGGTGGTGCTTTGGAGTGACAGGCAGCAATTTCTCCTTTGGTAGGCTGAGTAGATTATTTACCTTGCAAAATCCACATGGCAGATGGATCTCAAGGTCTAGATTTGGGGCAGATGACAGCAAGCCTGCTTGTAGTTGCAGGTCCAGGCTACAATATGTTCTCTACTCTGGCTCTATTGACAATAAAACGTAATTTTACCTCTATCTTTCAGACTCCAGTTTATAATTCTAATCAGAACTTGAAAGGTGAGGAATGTGATTTTATCAGCCTCCTTAAATCTGAACATATGGTGCATTGGCTGTGACTTGAGCTCAGGCCTCTAAATGCCAAATGAGAAATCTACTTTTTAATCTGACAGATATAAGGGGATATTGAATTCAACAATAAGAATAAGTTACTGTACAAGAGGAACAATCAAAGAACAAGAAGAAACTCTTTGAAATTTAAAATACAACTGAAATAAAACATTTCATGGAAGAGTTAAAAGATAAAGTTGAAAAACTCTCAAAGATAGTCAAAAGACCCTCCACCCCCACCCCCAAACTCTAACAGGCAAAAAATAACTGAGAAGGGGAGCCTGGGTGGCTCAGTTAGTTAGGTGATGGACTCTTGATTTCTGCTTGGGCCATGATCTCAGGATCATGAGATGGAGCCCTGAGTCTGTGAGATTCTCTCGCCCCTCTGCCACCTACTCTGTCTCTCAAATGAACAACATCAACAACTGAGAAGATCAGCCCAGGAGGATTACCTAACAGAAACTACAGAGACACTAAAGAAACTTAAGGGGGGCGGCAGGGTGCCTGGCTGGCTCAGTCAGTAGAGCATGTGACTCTTTATCTCAGTGTCATGGGTTTGAGCCCCACACTGAGCTTAAAAAAAAAAAAGGAAACTAAAGGGGAAGAGATCATAAAAATTCTCCATGGCTAAGGACACAGATTAAATGATTTAAAAGTCTATATGTGCCCTACAAAATGAGTTTTGGGCCAGCCCTGGTGGCTCAGTGGTTTGGCCCAGGGCATGATCCTGGAGTCCTCGGATCAAGTCCCGCATCGGGCTCCCTGCATGGAGCCTGCTTCTCCCTCTGCCTGTGTCTCTGCCTCTCTGTCTGTGTCTTTCATGAATGAATAAATGAAATCTTAAAAAAAAAAAAAACAAAAAAACAAAATGAGTTTTAAAGACCTCCATTAAGGGACATCATAGTGAAATTTTAGAATATGGGAAATACACAAAATATCCTAAAAGCTTCTAGAGGGAAAACACAAGTTGTATACAAAGGAACAGTGATCAGTATGGTATCAGCCCTTTTAACAGCAACAGCACAGGTGAGATTATAATGAGTGATTTCAAAGGGAAAATTTTCAATTCAGAATTCTATACCCAGTTATCAATTATAAGGTGAGAATAAAGACATTCTCAAACGATTAATAACTCAAGTTTGTCTCTATGTGTTCAGTCTTAGGAAGCTATGGCAGGCTATGCTCAAGCAAAGGAACATTTTAGGCAGAAAGGAGGAAGGCACGGATTCCAGACACAGGTTCTGAATTCAATCAGAAGAGGGGTAGGGAAAGTCTGGTACAACACCTTTGCAGCAGTCCTGGAAAATCAGTCCATACTGGTGCAAGACGTTAGGACAGAGAGCTAGAGGAAGGACTTTCTTGGTGGAGGAACAGGGCTGGGGTTTGGGAGTAAGAGTGGGGAGGAGACTCCAATGATACAACAGAGCACTCCAAAAGAATTACCAGTTACTACGTGGAACTTCTGTGAGTGAAAAGCAAAGCGTTTTCACTAAAGGGTGCACAAGAAAGAAAACATTCATCTAGTACACTAAATGCTGGCTCCGATTGAACAATATTTACATCGTTTTCTATTACATAAATGCTCAGTAAATATAGTGATATCCATACTAGGAGGAGACGGGAGGAGCATAAGAACTAAGTCCTTATCCTTCATAAAAAAGTTAATAGGTCACAATACATAGTCCAGAATTAATAAATTGTAATAGTACATTCTTTAGAAATATAACTACATAAAGAGTAAAAAAGTTCAAATTGGTTGCCTTTATGAACAAGGGATTATTTATTTAAATTTAATTAGAAAAATCAAACCAGGGCAGCCCGGGTGGCTCAGCAGTTTAGCGCCGCCTTCAGCCCAGGGCCTGACCCTGGAGACTCTGGATCAGTCCCACTTCGGGCTCCCTGCAGGGAGCCTGCTTCTTCCTCTGCCTCTCTCTCTCCCTCTCTCTCTCCTCTCTGTCTCTCATGAATAAATAAATAAAATCTTTAAAAAAAAAAAAAAAGAAAAATCAAACCAGTAAACAATAGAAACTATTATTGCATTAAAAGCCTGTCTCATTAAAATGTTTATCTTGGGATCACTTTGTATAAAAGGCTGGATTTTAAAGATTGAATGAACAGTTACAAGCTATGCAGAAATCCACCAAGGCTACTTTTCTCCTTTTTGGATAATGTCACATCTTTTGATTCCTTTCCTCACTTCAAATTGTGGTTCTTCCTCCTGGGCTGTCCTCCAGATGAATCCTGTGTAAGTCACATTGCTTCTATGCGGTACCTACCCAGGAAGGCTTTTCTCACTGCATCTTACTAAGGAAATTCACACCTATTCTCTCCTTATTACAACTTAAACAGTATCTAACCAAAGCTATGTGACCCAGGTCATCATCTTAAATAGTATTACACACGAGGCCACTTCTCCTGCCACCTCTACCCCTACCCAGTTATCACCATCTTTCACAGGGACCGTATGGCCTCCTCCAATCACTGTATAAATTGTAGCCAGTGAGCATCTAGAAATGCAACTCTGATTTCACAAATGCAAATCCCTATTCTACTCCCACCCATCTTCATTTCTTTCGTGGTTTCCCATTGCTCTTAGGACATCCTTAACATGGTCTGGTCTACAAAAGCATGAATTTAGCCCATCTAGGTCATCAGCTTCATTCTACTCTGTCTTGCTCTCTGCCATCCCCGGGAACCATGAAGCTTCAGAAAGTACCTTTGCATATGCGGTGCCATCAATCTGATATTCTCCTTGCATCACTTTCCTCCATCTATTTTTTCCTCTTAGAGTTCATACCTCAACCATCATGTCCCTAAGGGATGAACTGCTGGGAGGAATTAAAAATTATTTCCCATTTCTTAGTGGTTCAACCAACACTGTTTGGTACCTGTTAATACCTTTTATAGCTATTTCATTCAGGCTTTGAGGATTAGTTTCACTTGAAGGAAGCCTATCTTATCTCCCCCAGCCCTCCAGACTTCAGTGCTACATACTCTCATGTATTGTTACTTTTCCTCTCAAGCACTCTCTTCAATTGTTAATAACTATATAATTGTGTACTTTGTGGCTCATTTCTCGTCTCTCCCACTGGAACACAAACTCCTTGCCACTGGTCCAGCACAGTTCATTGCTCATAGTAAGCACCCAGCAAATACTTGGCAAGTGATTAAATTTGTAGAAACTAATAATAACCAGTGTCAGTACCAAATGATCCCTAAGAGAAATTGTTAGTAGGATAGGAAAGAAGAATCCAATGTTTTAAGTGCAGGAAAGGATAGAGCCTGTAATTTCTTGATCTCTCTCCAATGCCAAACATCACCTCTTTACTAATCCATTCCTACAGTTGCACCCTTACACCTCGTTTCCAGAACCACCCTACTTCAGAAATCTCACACATTCCTTCCTCTGACTTTATCACCCCATTATTTCATTTCTGCTACTCCCATTATACTTGCTTTTCCACTTCATGGAGGCCTCTGAACCTTGATGCTTCCCTTTTCTCTCAATCTAGCTGAGTTATGCCCCCACCTCCACTCCCTGTTCCCAATCCTGGCTCAGAGACAAATCACCTCTTTGTTGAGCAGCTGGCCCTACTGGAGAAAAATAACACCATCATGCATTTGGGCAGCATCACAGTTGCCCACAATGTAGCCAGTGAGGGATCTTTCTGAATCACAACCTGGAGTACATTATAACTAGTTAAAGCCCCTCCAAACTAGAGTGAGGCCTGTCAGGCCTCTATTACCTGCTTCTCTCTCCAGCTTCACTACTCAGCATTTCAGTGTCTGCTTCTCTTTCCTGACTGGCCATTCTCCCTGACAAGACTCCCACTCATTTCTCAAAGTAATTGGCTTTGCTCTCATTCTTTCTGAAACTACTTTCCCTAAAGGTTGCCCTTTACATTTTGGATGGCAGGATCAATAGTTTTTCAGTCTTGATCTTATTGCTGCATTTCACATGTTCCTTTCTCTGTCCTTGAAATTCTTGAACTGCTGACTTCTGGATTCTTCCCATCCCCCTCTACTCATTTCTTCTGTCTCCTCCACAAACTCGACCTCCTGTTGCACCTTAAATGTCTGTAGTCTCCAAGGTTCCTCCCTTGGCTCTATGTTGCTCATTCAACAGCTTCCATGCTGAGCAGTCCCAAGTGCAGTCTCAGCCCAGAGTTCCCCACCAAAGGTGTCATGTTCCCACCTTTTCGATATCATCTGAACATCCCAGAGATATTCACTTCCAACATGTCTAAACATAAAAATTGAAAGTAGAGAAACCTGATAGCTATCCGCAACACCTCTGTCTTCTTTGACCTCAGTCAGTTAACTGTCAGGTCCTGCTATTTTTATTTCCTAAATAGATCTGCAGTCTCTCTGATCTTCTCCTTACCCCTACACTGCCATCATCATCCTCTTCAGGCTCTCACCATCGGAGATGATTGCATTAATAAGTATCCTTTTCTTGACACCCTCAAATCTACCCTCTATGTAGAAGCCAGAGTGAGCTTTTACTAATCCCTTGCTTAAAGTGTTTCCAATGCCTACACATTAAAATTTAAGTTCTAGAAAGTATATACTTAGCTCGCTTACTTTCTATAACTTCATCTTCTGATACTGTACTCCTCACAAGCCAGTTTTTCCATAAAGTGCTGTCTCCACTTTCAGAATTCCATCCCTCATGTCCCTGCTTAACCAAACATTCTGATGATCCAAATGGACACAAAAGACAATTCGATTTTTTAAAAAAGTAATCTTTGTGCTCAATGTGACATTCAAACTCATTACCCTGAGATCAAGAGTCACATGTTATAATTTCTGACTGAGCCAGCCAGGTGCCCCAATTACGGGTTTCTTTAAATAAGCTTCCATAGGGGTGCCTGGGTGGCTCAGCTGTTGAGTGTCTGCCTTCAGCTCAGGGTGTGATTCCAGAATCTTGGCATCAAGTCCCGCATCAGGCTCTCCTCGAGGAGCCTGCTTCTCCCTCTGCCTCTATTCCTGCCTCTCTCTGTGTGTCTCTCATGAATAAATAAATAAAATCTTAAAAAAAAAGAAGCTCCTATATAACATACTAGGTGATTTGACTTGCCAAACTTCCTATTACACTTATTTCATTAACACATGGCTTCAGACCATGTTCTGAATTCAAAGTTAATACTCTTCACCAATCCAAGTTTTAGTCTTCTCCATCAGCCCGGGTAAATTAATTAAAATAAAAACAGAACACATAAAATCTCAAATTTTACCTTCTACACTTACCTAATAGGATGATAGGCACCTAAAAATCTTAACTAGAAAGTCAATCTTTTGAAAGGTACAAAAAAAAAAATCCACATTTAGTCATTAAGTTGTCTACATTCAGTTCTTACAGGTGACTGAATAAGGACTTTCCAGATGAATCTTCCTTGTAAGAGCAACTGATCTGGGAGCTAAGAACCCTGAGAATTGGGCAGCTCTGGTGGTACAGTGGTTTGGGCCCACCTTCAGCCCAGGGCCTGATTCTGGAGACCCGGGATCAAGTTCCACGTTAGGCTCCCTGCATGGAGCCTGCTTCTGCCTGTGTCTCTGCCTCTCTCTATCTCTCTGTCTGTCATGAATAAATAAAATCTTTAAAAAACAAACAAAAAACCCTGAGAATTGTTCTTGGCTCTTGGTACTAAGTAGGTATGTACAGGTGGCCCTTGAACTCAGGAGTTAGACACACTGACCCCTCCCACAGTTGAACTTTTGACTCAAAAACTTAGCTACTAATAGCCTTCAGTTGACTAGAAACCTTACTGATAACATTAATAGTCAATTAACAGGTTTTTGTGTTATACGTATTATATACTGTATTCTTACAATCAAGCTAGAGAAAAAAAATCTTAAGAAAATCATAAGGAAAATTGTTACGGTATCTGCATATTAAGTGGACTTGCACAGTTAAAACCTGTATTGTTCGAGTCCACTGTAGCTTGTAGATATCAATTCACCTGTTTGAGCTTCAATTTCTCTTAACCTATAGTTCATGGATTTCCAAGGCAGATCATACATGTAACTGGGGTGGGAGTGACCATGAATCCCTTGAAATTACACAGTTCTGTTGTTTTCTAAGTAGAGATTTCAAGGCTTTCATTAGATACTTATAAGAGGTTCATAAATTCCAAAGTGGTTAAGAATGGCTGGGTTAAATTTCTCTGACCCCTCATATTGAATGATTCTATAAATATTTTTTAAAACTATGATCCAGGGATCCCTGGGTGGTGCAGCGGTTTGGCGCCTGCCTTTGGCCCAGGGCGTGATCCTGGAGACTCGGGATCGAATCCCACATCGGGCTCCCGGTGCATGGAGCCTGCTTCTCCCTCTGCCTCTCTCTCTGTGACTATCATAAATAAATAAAAATTAAAAAAAAATTAAAGAAAACTATGATCCATTATCGGTTTAAGTCTTATGACAAACTTAGATTATAATTACTCTTTCCTGTTATGCTGTAAATCTAGTAAGGTTAGGCCTGAATTACCATTCTAGGCAAGTTATGATGAAGACAAACTTTCACTGTCATTTCTTGCAGAAAAAAAGGGTGAAGACAGTAGAACTATATGACAAAGGAACAGAAAATAACTTTTAATTTCTAAAGTTCTAAATGATGGAGAATAAGGACTGAAAAAAGCCAATACATAGAGACAACATTACATTCAGCAAAAACTGCAATGCCTAAAAACTATATAATAAAAAAATAGTCATAACCTATTGTCCACTTATTTCAAGCTACTGGTGGATAGCAATATTTCTGACTAACATGGGAACTTGAATCATAGGGCATCTTCTGTTATGTATTTAAGCTTGTTTCCTTACTTTAGTTCTTCATCTCTAATTGCCTGCTTGGCACTTGCCAACTAAAATCCAAAGGATGAAAGGCTTATCACCATCGTTCTTAAAACTGGACCCACTTCCTTACTTCATTCTCTCTGTAATGGCACTCCTGTCAGTCTTAAGAATTAATACATAGGAGTTTGAGAGACATAATTCAGGTAAGAAAAAGGATTACAAACCAGAAAATAACTGTCATTTCTCTATTTAGAATCAACTATTTCTTAACAACCCAAGGACAAATGACTCAGTTTCTTCATAAAATATTTATAAAGAATAAAAGGCAGATGAAGAAATCTATAGATTAAGACCTAAAACTAAGAAAGACATCATAGATCAAATGACATATCTGGGATTTGTTTCAGTAAAATATGTAGGAGGATTGTATATGGAGTATAACTGACATAAGCTTGGTCAGAAATTCAGAATGACTGAAACTGAGTGATGGGTATGTGGTGATTCTGTAGCAAAAACTTAAACATTAAAAAAAATCCTGGTAAGAAAAACAATTGCATGCACATTGCATCATTGCAAACAATGAAGCCATACACAAGTGGAGTCTCACAAAAGAGGGGGTAGTTGGTGGTATTCACTCAATTATCACATAAAATACACAGGAATTGTATGACCACTTGGTCAGTAAACTATGCAAACTGGAATTTGTTGGTCAGTGACCTCTCATACCAAATTTACATTCAACTGTTTCTTAGGACCAAGAGGACAAGGAATATTTAGGAAAATCTTCAAATAAAAAAAAATTACACCAACTTGTGTAATGAATAATATGCTTCCGATGACAAAAATTAGCCAAGGGGTTAAACAAACATAAGTTTTAAAATGAGCAAGGCAAACAGCCAAGGGTTCAAACAAGTAAGATTTTTGTAGGGCAAAATTTACTATCAAGTGTTTGAAATTACATGATCATTTCAAGTGAATGATCTGATGGGTTTTATATTTGCAAAGGTAACTTTATTACAGTTTCTATCAATATTTTGGAGACGCAGACTACTTGGACACTGCACTAGTGACCAAGATGAGCTCTTTGTGCAACCAACATGGGGTGTATGGAGAGAAATCCATATACCTCCCTGTCTTAAGTTCACCTTCTAAATGAATGTCTGATAACTTTGCTCAGTGCTTGTGAAATCCACATTGGACAGAAAAGCTGGACTTACCTGTCTTCATGGATAGACTATAGTCATCAATAATTGCCTGTGTGCTTCAGTTACCTGCTAATAATTCAAATATTTAACATATCAACAAAGTGAAACTACATATTAATTTTTTTTTAAAGTTCAGAATTTCTTTTACTAGAGATCACTAAATTATTTTCTGCATTTGTATTTTGGTATGGATTTTTAAAAAAATTAACCATCCTTCATCAAAAAACAAACAATTTAAACAATACAAAAATTTCATATTGATATATTAAAGAGAAGAGGTATTTGGCAGTTTTTATATCAAATATAACATCTCCTTTTCAATATAATAAAATATAAATTTGGCAAATTACAGTATCAACAAACTATAGATTAAGATTGAACTTTGTAAGGCAGCCTGGGTGGCTCAGTGGTTTGGCGCCTGCCTTCGGCCCAGGGTGTGATCCTGGAGACCCAGGATCGAGTCCCACGTCGGGCTCCCTGTGTGGAGCCTGCTTCTCCCTCTGCCTGTGTCTGTGCCTCTCTCTTTCTCTCTCTCTGTGTCTCTCTCATGAATAAATAAAGAACATCTTTAAAAAAAAAAAAAAGATTGAACTTTGTAAATCTTTACTATAACTGTGAAGTTTGATTTTGTAGATTTGACTGTCAAAGCCTTAACTTATTTTACTGTTAAGGCCTAAAAAATTCATATCTGAGAAATCTACTTTTTGAAAACTTTGGTTTAAGGGTTAAGGCTTATAAGTTATACCAACACTTGGCTTACACTAATAGCTAAAATACTGGAGCTTAGAATATATGGAAAATACCTAAACACAGCAATTCACGAGGCAAAAGAAGCTGTAACTACTGTGTGCCTACCCCCTAAAGCACACTCTAAACAGGATCCCCACGTATATACATACTAAACATCCTTTAGGAACAGGTTTACTTTCAGCAAGATCATTTCCTTTAATGCCTGATGTTCAATTACCTTAGAGTAGTGAGACAATGACTCCAACTTCAAATTTAAATTCCTATTCTACATTTATAAGGAAATTACTGAATCTGACACTGAGACTCAGTTTTCCTTATCTACAAAAAGGTGGTAACATATTTAATTAGCAGAGTTTTTCTAAGAATTAATAATAGCTCACATGATTGATTGTCAGGCTCATAGTATTCAAAATTGGCTTTTTTCAAAAACTGCATCTTTATTTTTTAGTACTCTACAGGCTGTACTTTATATTTTTATATTTTTTCTAATTACTTATTGATAAGTAACTGTTGTTTTCATAGTCCTTTACTGATTAAACATACTTCAAGGGGGGAAAACCCAATCTAGTTTTGTTCTACAGAGTTCACAGTAAAAAGGAAGTGCAAACATGCAATTAAGTGGATGAAGAAGAGTGGGAAAACATTTCTTTCAAGAAAATGTTCTGAAAGAATTCCACATAGGAAATAGATCCTGAAAAGTTATTTTCATTGTGGTTTAATAGGTGTTCACAAAAAGGTATTTTGTGGCAATGTCACTCTTCCTCACAAATTGAGTATTTTCATTTATTGGCCAATTTCATAAAACTTAACATTCTAGAGGTCAACTTTTGAAAACGAACTTAAAAATAAGCACACATTGTTTAAAAACTTAAATTTGAAACAGATCTTATCCCCTGTAATTTTAGGCATTACTATTTCTGAGCATCAACTATGCAGATCAAATGATCAAATACCCAAATCTCCCCATTTGTAGTAACAAACAACTGCTCCCCAAAGAGGTATAAAATGTTTAGAATAGAAAATGAATAAACATCTCAACTAGTAAAATTACTCCTTTTTCTGCATTAAAAAATAACTTGTGAAAAATGTAATTACGAAGTTGTCATACTCAACTCTATTTCTAAAATAACACACGGCATAATTTTTAACTAAGAGAAATGCTAGTTTCCCAAAATAGCATGATTGTTACCTTTTCCCGAGGTTTAAAAAATAAATATTACCATCATGACATCACTAGAAAGAAATTGAAGCATACAAGGAATAAACTATAGTTTCTTTTTATATCAAAATGTACTCTTGAAAATGTGTTTGGCACAGTGCTAAATCATATATAGTTAATACTAAATATTGCAGGATACAATAAAACCCTGGAGTTAATTGTTTACACCCTCTTATGGGAATGAAAATAATAGATACCAATTATTCAGAATTCAGCCTATACAAACTGTATAAACAATATTTTATGTTTTGCTTTGAAAACCAGTGATATAATAAATTTTACATAAAAGACTGCAAAATAATATAAATGGATTTAAACAGATCTTTACAATAAGAAATTCAAATGGAAACAGACAAGTAACAAAGAGAAGTAAAAAAATTTATTGCAGTATTCGCTCCACCAGATTGCCTGGGGATCCCTTTTCTTGTATTTTTTTCAGGGTGACCTAATACATCAAAATCTACATTTACAAAAACTCCTTCTGCAGATAGGTCATAGATACTGCATGCTTTTTTTTTTTCAACAGAATAAATTATATATCCAGGAGACTCTGCCATTTTACAGCCTGGAAAAAACAATGCTTCCCTGGAAACTGGGCTAAGCTAAAGAAAGCCATCCGCTGCTAGGTTAAACTCCAAGAACACTTTATTAAGAACATTAACAGACTAATTTCCAACATTCACTTGTTTATTTTTTAAACAGAAAGTTTTTTTTCCAAGATATAAACAATTTTTGTTAAACTATAATACAGTGGGAGTAAAAATGAACTGAGAATCTGTTTCTGCTGCACAACAGCGAAGGGAGCTCCCACAAAAATGTTTGCCCAACATTTCCTTCTTTTGTTCCTGCATCCCAGGTTCCATTCTTACTCTTCATAAAACTGATTTTTTTTTTTTTGCCAGAATGTTGATATTTCAAGTTTTTCTGCCTTTTAAAAAAATTCCTGTAAATTTGGCTGCATGTACAAATTCATTAGCTGGAAGTCCCATCCTTGGCGGCATACAGGGATCGTAAAGTCTGAACAACTTTATTAGTCAGCTTATTAGCACTCGTTAGAGCAATTTTTTTGTAAATAATGTCTGACTCTTTAATAGTGTCTACCCAAGGCACCAGTTTGCGGCCATCACGGCGCTTAGCCTCAGTCCAGGAGCCACTGTAGGAGCCTGCCATCCACTGAACACTGAAGCCATTGCTGGTTTTCTGTACTACTCTTGCAATTTGTGGTCGATCTTTGTACTTTGGACAGCAAATAGCGATGACATCCATGACGTCAACACTTTCATTCATCTGTGCTGCCAACTCCGTAGAGTCTGAATTTCGTTTTGACCTTCTCAATGACTAAAACATTGGGGGGGGGAAAAAAGACGAAGTGTTACACAAAAGAATTTTAGTGAAATTTTTGTTTTTATTGCTTTTAATCCCTTGACGCCGGGAGTTGGGATTTCCCAGCACACTTCCATTGCCGGCAATGAGACGCACCGTGACCGCCAGCGCCAAGGGGTTAACATATACTTGTAAAACCATATAACTCTTAATTTGTACCCGTGTCTTTACTCTTATTGATATATAAAATTATATATACATATGAACCATAAAGCTACATAAAACTTAGCAACAATAAAAAAAGATAACACACATTAATACAATCCAAAGAAAAATTAATAACCCTTTATGCTGGATAAGTCTCATTTCTGTTTTTTTTCTTTTTTATTGTCTTTTATGTTAAACTTTCTACAAAAGGATGTATAAATGGTTAAGTAGAGAATCTCTATCTACAAAATGTTTTCTCTCATAAGTATTACATTACTTGGTGTACATTTAATAGACTGACATATATAAGCACATAAAAATCATTTTACGTAATACGCTGCGAAATACGTTGACTCCTCCTCCGCCTCACCCCTGAAGTGCCTCCTCCTCTATCCTCCCCATCACTTTCATCATCTTCTGTCTCTGCTGCTGCATTATTTTTAGGGCTGCCTCCTCCAAGCAGCGAGGTAATTGCTTTGTTCCGAGCATTTGTACTAGCTGACACCTCCCCTTCTTCCTCCTCTTCATCAGGGTCCAGATGTTCCATGAGAAGTTTGAACTACAAAAATTAGATATGAATTTAGTTAAGTAAATAATCTCAAAAAAGATTTTTAAGTCCCTAAATGTTTCTTTTAAAAGTTTTTTTTCCTAAATGTTTTCCAGGCAGCAGTCAGGTGTGGGTAGGCTAAACAGACTAGCTATTGTCCAAGACAGGGCCTGGCAAATATTTTGTATAAAAAGCCAGATAGTAAATATTTTTGGCTTTTCAGGCTATATGGCCTCTGTCACAACTACGCAACTCTGCTATCATAGCGTGAAAGCAGCTAGAGACAATACATAAATGAATGGGCATGGCTGTTTCAAAAACACTTTATTTAAATGGGCAAGGGGAAAAATTAAAAATAAACAGGCAGCCGGGCCAGATATGGCCCATAAGTTTGCTGATCCCGGTCCAAGTCATCAAGCAACCAGATGACTAATAATTACTGATGGAGGGACGCCTGGGTGGCTCAGGGGTTGAGTGTCTGCCTTTGGCTCAGGGCGTGATCCTGGAGTCCCAGGATGGAGTCGCACATCAGGCTTCCTGCAGGGAGCCTGCTTCTCCCTCTGCCAATGTCTCTGCCTCTCTCTGTGTGTCTCTCATGAATATTTTTTAAAAAAGAATTACTGATAGACATTTTTCAAGTTCTCTGTTCCCTCTGCCAAAATAAGAAGATATAAGAGGAAGAAAAAGGATGTTAAACAATTTAAAAAGAGGATGAAAATAATTTTTAGCTTTAGAGTATAAGGTTTGCAGTCTATGAATAATATGAAAAACATTGCAGATTTCATTCTTTTTAAAAAAATTTATTTTTAGAGAGTAAGAGGGAGGGAGAGAAAGAGTGCGTGAGCGGAGAGAGGGTGGGTGGAGGAGGGAAGGAGAGAGGAAGAGGGGAAACAGACTCCTCGCTGAGCAGGGAGCAGAATGCAAAAGTGGAGTTCTGTCTGGCCATGAGGAGATCATGACTTGAGTCATAACCAAGAATCAGACACTTAACTGACTGAGCCACGTAGATGCCCCTGTGTAGGTTTCATTCTTGGTCAAAAATATTATTAGTTATGTTCAGCTAGTTGCTTTAAGTTGATTAAAATAAAAAATATATTTTTTAGGGACAATCTCAAAACAAAACAAAACAAAACTTCATGTTTTTAAACATAAAACTTTACTGTGGTAAAATACACATAAAACTTACCATTCTAATGATTTTAAAATGTTCAATTCACTTCCATTAAGTATATTCATATTGTTGTGTAGTCATCATCACCATCATTTCCAAAACTTTTTTATCATTCCAAACAGAAACTCATTCTGTACCTATTAAAACAACAGCTTCCCCTTCCTTCCTGCCCCCCAGCCCCAGGTAACTCCTATTCCATTTTCTATCTCTAATGAATTCGTCATTTTAAAAGCACATTCTACACACACATTTTCTCACATATTTGTTAACTGGTTATGTATGTAAGGGTATGGTATATATGATACAAATATATAAACCAGTATTATACTTCTGTAAGAATACATGAATAGGTAGTAATACTGGTTGCCAGGAAGGAGAACAACAGAATGGCTGAGGAGGGCAGGAGGATGACTTTTCATGACTTTTGCTCTTATGAACTATAAACCATGTAATCTACTGAATTAAAAAAAAAATCCATATGCGGGCATGGTTTTTTCCTGAAACTTGCCCATAAACTCATTCTCACTAAAATAAAATGAGTAGTGGGCTGGCATTTCCTAAGGCAAAATATGATGCAATGTGTGAAATGGAAAAGGCAAGATTCCCCTAAATCATTAAAACCACATAGAGAAAAATAATCTGAAAGTTCATGAATCTTCCAGGTAAGAGAGAGAACCATCTCCCCCAAAGAATTTACTTTTCATAAAAGTATTATTAGAAGGAAATATATTTTGGTTTTACTACTCACATCTAGATACTGTTTTACTATACTCCTCTTCACATCCTCAGTGATTTTAGAATTAGCCATATCACTCCGCAGGAAGTCCAGTGTTTGTTTGGGATGAAAATGAACTCCTGTTTTCCGGTTTATCGCTTTATCATATACTTTTGCAGATTCAGATGGAGAGTATTTCTGAATTTTACTGTTTTGGGAAAACAAAGGCATTAAAATTTTTTCAGGCATTTATATTGAAAGTGATTGTAGTTAAACTTCATTTACTAATAATTAAACTTTTTGTCATACAGATTTCGACCAGTGAACTTGTACACAAAAATAAATATAATTTTAAAAAGGGAAGTAAAGACATAAAGGCAAAGATTAAAAAGAGTAATATTCTCTCGTTTCCATCAGTATTTGTCTTGAGTAGAGGTATCATTAAACGAAAGTAATTTCTCATGTCTGTTTTGAATACCATGATTGTGACTGTAGAACAGTTTCAATATAAATACTGGTTTACCTCCTACTTTCTTGCCCTCCAACTATTCATCCTCTACACAGCAGCCACAATGTTTACAAATCTGTTTCATATTATTAACAACTCTGGCTTAAAAATCTTCCCAACTTCTTAGCACCGCCCCAAGACCTTACAAGGTTTTACATTATTTTTAATTAGTTGCCAACATTTAACACCATTTGGGTTCTATTGAGTTCAGCTTGGTTGGTCTATTCTTTACTTGCAGCTCTTTAAAAACTTAAATTTGCAATCTATTTTAAGATTATCCTAATTCTCTAATAAGATCTATTTAAGGAAATCAACAAAATAAGTCCTTTCATTTATAATGCAACTAGGGAATGCTTTTCCTCTTTTCAATAAATGAATGTACAAATTGTGGCATATTACACAACAAAATACTATATAGTAACAAAAAGGAACAAATTCCTTCTTTTAAAAGGAACATTTTTTTTTAATAAAAGGAACATTTTTTTTATTTTTTTATTAAAAAAAATTTTTTTTTTAATTTTTATTTATTTATGATAGTCACACAGAGAGAGAGAGAGTCAGAGACACAGGCAGAGGGAGAAGCAGGCTCCATGCCCCGGGAGCCCGATGTGGGATTCGATCCCGGGTCTCCAGGATCGCGCCCTGGGCCAAAGGCAGGCGCTAAACCGCTGCGCCACCCAGGGATCCCAAAAGGAACATTTTTAATATGAAAGTAAATACGCAGTCAAAACTGGGTTTCATGTTTCTTTATAATTTGAACAGGGTAAAGTTTTTTCTCTCATTGCTTATGTGTAACCTTACCTATCAGAAAATCCACAAAGATTCTTCAAATGTTGTTTTAACATCAGAAGCAATAAAATACCCTGGGAGACATTTGCAAATTCAATTAAAGGAGCTGAATTTTCTGGCAAACATTTCATCACTGAATTTATATCATCTTCTGAATCTGAATCTGAATCTGAATCTACACGTTTCCGTGACTTCCGAGGCCTGGAAACTTCTTCTTCACTCTCACTTGACTCATTTTCCTTACTAGGTGATGATTTTCTCTCTTTCCTTTTGTCTTTTACCATTGACTGAAAAGAAAAAAAGAAAAAAAGAAGAAAAAAAAAGGAAAAATAGTAACAAAATACCACTAAAAAAATTATGCTCTATTCACAAGCTTCAAAAAGCATCTCTAAATTAGTATTTTATATGTTGAAACTCTGACTTTCCATAAACAACAATTAGGTTCCAAGACTAAACAAAATCACATAGAATTCACTCTGATTACCCCCTCCCTAAAAGCCCTTATCAAATATCAAAGGGAAACACTTTTGTTATAGGATAGAGGTGAAAGATAAATTGGTTATAAAAGTATTGATTTGTTACATAGGTTAAGCCACTATAGAGAAAAAGCAGTAATCATAATTTAAGTAAGGAAAAGGATGCCTGGCTGGCTCAGTTAGTAGAGTATGTGACTCTTGATCTCAAAGGTCATGAGTTTGAGCCCCACGATGGGCAGAGAGATTATTATTTTTTTTTCAGAGAGATTATTTTTAAAAAATAATACTGAATATAATTTAACTGAGGAGAATATAATAGGCTTGAACACCCCAACTTTTACCAAACTCTCCCTTTTAAGAACTTTTCAATAAGATAATATGCAACTTTTCTTAAACAGTTAAATTCTATGTTTTTTTTTTTTTTTTTGTACTTTATGAAACTGTTAGCTCTTAAAAAGAAATAAAGTTAGCTGGATTTAAGAGAGGGAAAAGACCAGATTACAAGGCAATTATTAAAAATGTAACTATTAAAGAAGAAATATAAAACCCGAGGAACATTTACAAGTATGTTCACAACAGTAAGTGAAGTAAAATAAGATAATATGATGACTAAAGATTCTGGGAAATTATTAACTTCTCAAACTTTAGGACCACCTTCGGTTCTGTTAAAAATGCAGACGGTTTCAGCAGGTGTAGGGTGGGGCCTGAGGTTCTGTAGTTCTAACAAGATCTCAAGTGAGGCCAGTACTGCCAGGGTCTTGGTGCACACTTCAAGCAGCAAGGGTTTAGTTACTTCTGTAATTCCAACCCTTGGGTGTTATAATAATCTCCCTCATTTACTAGTGTGATCAAGTGGAGTTCTGAGCACAACAATTTTGTAAAATGAGATCTACTTGTATCATCAGGTACATGAAAATATTGTAATTAGGTTTTAAATAATTTACTGTGTGCCTATTATGTCTTTAAATGCCATATCAGGTGCTATTACAATGAAACCAATTATATTTCCTCCTAAAAACCATAAGAGAAGACATAAGGTTTATAATAAACTCGGTAAAGATTCTGGGCACGCAATATACCAACTCCATTATGATGTTAGGTGTTCAGGGATACAGAAATCAACAGTATTACACATTTTCTGTTTTTCCATATAAATAAGCTATCTATCTCTATTTATATCTCTTCAAGTATACTACTGTAATCTATAGCATTACCAGATTTACAGAATAGCAAGGTGCTTTAAAATGGGGTTTAAATGAACATATGAATGAACACCAAACACTTAAGATCAGTGCTTAAAGTAAAAGAAAAAAAGAAGTGGGATGGCTTATCAAAAGAACAATCCATATATAAATAAATATACATATATATGTATGTATATATTCCACTTAAATGATCTGGAATGGAATGGTTTTAGATCTTTCTTAATAGACATGAAATGGCAACCCACTTCTTCTCCCCAATTCAAGCACTGCCCAGATTTTAATATATTCATTTAGAAAGACTTTATATACCTGTGAAAAGAAAAAAAAGAACAATGGAAACAAAACAGTGAAAATAGCATGCCTACACTTTGACAGATGCATTAAGAATAGTAATGTGTGTAACTTACCTCCTTGAATGACTGCAGTAGGTTACTACCAGAAACTGAGAGTGTAATGTCTATATGATGCATTATAAACAACGGCTCTTCCTGTGTCTGGTATGGAAAACAGGCTAGATTGTCTGCTATATACAAGAGCATATTCACTTCTGTTTTCTGTAAATTTTAAAAAAAGGTACACATGTTTAGTGGATAATCTAGAAATCCATCCAAAAAGCCTTTTCAGACAAAAAAATATTAGAGGGCACTTTCACCTCAGTTAATGTTTCAGAAAGAGAAGGGTAAGGGAGGGAGGGAGAGAGCAGGGGAGGGAGTTAAGAAACAGGGATGAAGGGGAACAGAAATGGATTTTATAAAATAATCTTATACCCATTTTAAGAGATTTCATAATGACTTATACCATGGACCTTAAGAAGGGAAGAGGTGAAATTTTTTAGTGTACCCCAGTGGAATTCCCTGAAGTTTTCTCAGAGTATATGGAATCTTTATGATAAATCCATACCACATCAGAAAGTATACATATGAATTCATAGTGATTTGTCATTGTGCTTCTAAGACTTTAACCCATATGGAGATCAGTTACACACAGTTACTATTCTGCCCTAAAAAATAAGCACGAATCATAGTACTAACATGTAGGTTAAAAAAAACATCATAGTAACACGTAGGTTAAAAAAACATTAAAGTTCGTGTATTCAAAAAACATTTGTCAGTTTCCTCTATGTACATAACTCAGAATACCAGTCGTTCTGACAGGGCCATTCCATAGTCTCACATGATAAAAACTCTGATAGGCAAAATTTAAGGCAAAAGTTATGGCTACTACTAGTTGTTTGCTTTAAAAAGAAGTAACAGAGACTTTCAGCATTTCATAATCATATAAAATATAAACAGAAGGGCATATTAATAAATTCCTTTAAAACACTTAGAGCTTAGGAAAAAAAAGAAAAAGAAAATACAGCTATCAAAACACACTCCCTCTGCCATCTCACCTATCCTGCCATGCAAACAACACAAAATCCAATGGTGGCATGAGCAACAACAAAATCCCATAGGACAGAAGCAATAAACTTTCCATCACTCTATTTTTTATTTTTAATTATGTATCAACACCCATGTGTTGAAAGTTGGGGAAATGCAGACATAGAACTCCACCATGTCTATTAGTTTTAACACTAATTTATATATATATATATATATATATATATATATATATATATATATATTTTTTTTTTTTTTTTTTTCCTCCTAAAACTGAAAATGTTCAGGACTACTCTGAATAAACCTTTTTAAAACTGAAATTCTTCAACTTTGTTCATAAATTGTTCAACTTTGTTCATAAATCATAAAACTGAAATTCTTCAACTTTGTTCATAAATTGTTCAACTTTGTTCATAAATCATAAGTCCTATATTGCTCTTTCCTTTCAAAAATCAAATTTCTTAAAAGAATCTTAAGCTGCTCCTCCCATGTCTTCCCCACTATTCTTCAATCATAATCAAGCTTGTGTTCCCCTACTGCTTGACTGCTGCCATCTAATCTTGTCCCATTTCTTTTTTAAAAATATCTTATTCTCCTTGACTTTTTTTAAAAAAAGATTTTATTTATTCATGAGAGACAGAGAGAGAGAGGGGGGGGGGGCAGAGACACAGGCAGAGGGAGAAGCAGGTTTCATGCAGGGAGCCCGACATGGGACTCGATCCCGGATCTCCGGGATCACGCCCTGGGCTGAAAGTGGCGATAAACCACTGAGCCACCTGGGCTACCCTTATTCTCTTTGACTTCTGAGTAGCACTGGACGCTACTCTCCACCCTTTTCTTCCTGAAACTTTCTTCTTAGTTTTCTCTTCCTACCTCTTTGATTACTCCTCTTTCTATGTCCTTCTCAAGCCAACTCCTTTTCAACAATCCTATTATTTCCTCAGGTGCTCAGGACAAAAACATTCCAGTTATCCATTGACAATTCTCACACAGCCTCATTTAATTTATTACTTCTTCACAATACTTCTTTCCTTTCCTACTGTCATCAAAATAGATCAGTCCCTGGTTACCTCCAGGATGAACACAATGCTAAGAAATACATGTTCCTAAAATGCTCTTTGGCATCTGTCCTCATCACTTTATTCAAATGCTTTTTTTTTGGTTTTTCACTGTCTACAAGATCCTCCATAAACCAAGCTTCATTATGACCTTTCTGCTCCAGTCAAATAACAGTCTATTCATTATTTCCCACACATTCTTATCTTTGTGCCTTTATTACATTTTTATCCCTTGCTAAAGTAGTAGATCTATCTCATCTAACCCAGGCCTTCAGTCATTTGTTCCTCCTCTGACATCCTTTGTTGGAAATAGTCGGGAGACAGCACTGCATTATGATAGCTGAATTTCCAGCTTAGCATTGTGCATGCTGGGTGGACAGAACATTGAGCTAATGACATATAGGAGGCAATGAAACCACACAGGAATGAAGCTTAGGAGACAAGATAAGGATTAGGGTAGTATCAATAGTATAAACCACCTGAACTCAGAATATGCTAATCTTAACTATATTTACTTCCTTTAAATTGTGTCCTATCTCCGTAACTGGAGGGAGGTAAGATCCTGTGAGGGCAAGATTACTGTATCATACCATTTCCACTCTTAGAATGATGTCCTACACACAATGAAAACTTAATACTGATGATGATATGATGATGGTGGTGGTGATGATGATTAAATTATATTCCAAGTATTTCTGAAATAGATGCTTATAATATTTGCTAGATATCAAAAAATTTCATGTAGTCCTTAAAAAAAAAAGAGGTCTAGTAAGGCATCTATATTTGGCAATTTAAATTTTGTTTTATTGAAAGAAAATCTGGTTCAGGGATAACAAAATCAACTTATAAGTGATTAAAATACAAAAAATACTCCAAACGCTTTTTTTGTTCTTTTCAAAGCTTTATACACACATAGACTAACTGGTAAGCTCTACGTGGGCAGATGTTACATCTGTCCTATTTACTATTTTAACTTCATCTCTTACCACAATAATTACCACACATGGTAGTACTGAATAAATATTTGTGTAAAGTGAATAATAAATTAAGAGGTAAGCTTAAAGAATAGGACACGCTATTTTCTTGGCTTATGGTCCTGGTCAGTGCAACTTGTGCAATAACCCAAAGGGTCAAAATTGTAATTACACAAAAGTGGGCTCTTCATTAAGGAAGTTGAATAAATAAGGATTTCAGCAGCCAAAAACCTACAACAGTTATTCTAACAATATTTGAGTGTGACAGAAATAAGTGAAATTTCACCTTATTTATTGAAGTAACCTATCCCCACCCCCCAAGTGATAGTTTAGTGATATAGCTTATTTAAAGTTATGCTTAAAGGAAGTGTTATTAAAGTTTATAAGATACTCAGCATGGGGATACAATGATACTTTATCCCTCACTGTATTTTACACATGCAAAATTTCCCCTCCAAATTTGACTACATACCTTGAAATTAATATACAAGATGTAAAAAACCCCATTTAATACAGTCACTATTATTTACTAAAATGGTAATATTTTCAAAATAGTGACTATTTAAGGCATAAAATTTATTAGAACATTTATTTTCTTAAAATAGTAAATTTTTTATGCTTACAGCTGTGTCATCAAAGAGGTTGAGTAAAGAAATTAGAAAGGCCCGTCTGTGTTGGCGGTTTCCACGGATCATGGAGTAAAGGTGAGAACACAAAGCACTAGAGGACTCATCTTGCCTGAAACCCCTTACAGGATCTTTTAGGCATGTGTTGATTGCTTGTTGTACCTGGTAAGACATCTTCATACCAGCCACTGCTTTCATCTGAAATCAATAAAAGCCTCGTTATCGAGATGGAAATTAAGAGTCAAATTAAAAATATACTTTGAAGAAGCTAAATCCACTGTTTGGCTTTCTCATTTAAAATAAAATCACAGGACACAAGTGCTGGAATGAACATCAAAGATCATCTATTGCAACCCCCTCATTTAATGTAAGAAAAAAATCAAGACCCAGAAGAGCTGTTTCTGCCAAGATCACACAGTGAAGACTAGAACCCATGCATCCTTATTTATTCGGGCATGCTTGCTGGACTGTCATCTCTAGTTCAGTCTTAGAAGCTAATCTTAAACAAGAATAAACACCTTGGGTGACAAACTTAGTTGCATGTTTAGAAATAAATACTAAGCAAAATATTTTATGCTAATTTGAATATGGGCAGGACATTTGTCAAGGAAATGGTATACCATAGAAAGATGTTTAAATTCAGGTTATACAATTTAAAAACACATACATGAATGAATCCAGCATATTTTTTGTCTATTTCCACAAGTTGCTGATCAGCCTTGTTCCTCATAGCTGGTTCTGGGTCTGTTCCCATAGCAATTAAATATGGTACACACTAAAATAAAAATAAAGGTATTCTTTTAGTGCAATAAATAAATAAATAGGATTTATAAGGCATCACAGTGGTAAAAGCTCTATATGTATCATGACATATATTAAAATTCACTGTATATCTAGGGTATATGTATTTAGTTTTATAGGCCTTTCTACAAATGTCATATCTTAGTGTTCTTTTATTTTTTTAATTAAAAAAAATTTTTTTTTTATTTATGATAGTCACAGAGAGGGGGAGAGAGAGAGAGAGGCAGAGACATAGGCAGAGGGAAAAAGCAGGCTCCATTCCCCGGGAGCCCGACATGGGATTCGATCCTGGGTCCCCAGGATCGCGCCCGGGGCCAAAGGCAGGCACTAAACTAAACCCCTGCGCCACCCAGGGTTCCCTTAGTGTTCTTTTAAAAATGACTAATCTGGGGTGCCTGGGTGGCTCAGTTGGTTGAATGTCTTCCTTTGGCTCAGGTCATGATCCTGGGGTCCTGGGATGGAGCCCCACATCAGGCTCCCTGCTCAGCGGGAGCCTGCTTCTCCCTCTCCCACTCCTCCTGCCTCTGCTCTCTTTCTCTGTCAAATAAATTTATAAAATCTTAAAAAAAAGAGAGATTTATCTTAAAGCAAAAAAAAGTGATGAAGCGTCAACAAAAATAGTGATGTGGTGAAACTGAAACAATTTCAGTGTGAAGTAAAGGTTCTTTAAACATAAAGAGCTCCTACATTAAGAATATCTGTTTAAGATTATGACATAATACAAATATATAATCCAATAACTTTTCAAGTTTGACTGAATTTGCTATGTAAAGATAATGTAGGGCAAAAAGTAACTTGTCTTCCATATTCAAAACTAGGAAGATATAAAATTTTCCAAAACACTGATCTTATATAGAGCTTTAATGATCAGATAGTCTGATAGCTAGTATTTTGATAATAGCCTTATTTACTGGCTTTCTTTCTTTTTTAAAAAAAATATTTTATTTACTTATTCATGAGAGACATAGAGAGAGAGGCACAGAAACATAGGCAGAGGGAGAAGCAGGCTCCATGTATGGAGCCTGACATGGGACTCTATCCCGGGTCTCCAGGATCATGCCCTGGGCCAACGGCGGCGGCTAAACCGCTGAGCCACCGGGGCTGCCCCTACTGGATTTCTAAAGTCAAAAAACACCTTTTTAAAAATATATTTTATTTATATATTCATGAGAGACAGAGAGAGAGAGAGAGACAGAGACAGAGACAGAGAGACAGAGAGGGGCAGAGAAACAGGCAGAGGGGGAAGCAGGCCCACACAGGGAGCCTGACGTGGGACTTGATCCTGGGACGCCAGGATCATGCCCTGTGCTGAAGGCGGCACTAAACTGCTGAGCCATCCGGGCTGCCCCTAATACTTTGTTAAATGAATCTGAACCAGTAGTGAGACCTGAAAACAATAAACAGATAAACAAAAACTAGTTTAAAAATATGTCAACACAGCAACAACTGAAAAGGATGATCATGGATTAAATCCTGAATTGGGGGAGAAAGTCCATAAAGAATATCATTGGTTTGGGGTGCCTGGGTGGCTCAGTCCATGAAGTGACCAACTCTTGGTTTCAGTTCAAGTCATGATCTTTGGGTCATGAGATTGAGCCCCATGTGAGCTCCATGCTCAGTGACGAGTCTGCTTATAATTCTTTCCTTCTAATCTCTCCCCCTCTGCTCCTGCCCTGGCTTTACTCTCTTTCTCTAAAATAAATAAAAAAATCTTTAAAAAATAAAAGAATATTACTAGCTTAACTGGCAAAATTTGAAAATGGAGTGTATATTAGATAATATTGTATCAATTTTAAATCTTCTGAATTTGATGACTGCATTTTGGTTTTGTAAGAGAACGTCTTTGTTCTTAGAAAATATTTATGCTGAAGTGTTTAGAGGTAAAGAATTATTGTGGTATCTCAAAATTACTATCAAAAGATTCAGAAAGAATTGTGTGTATGAAGAAGGAGAGAAAGCAAATACAGCAAAATCTTAACATGTGGTGAATATAGGTGAAGAGAATACAAGGGGGTTTGTTGTACACTCTTGTAATATTTTTGTATGTGTGAAATTTTAAACGAAAGTTTAAAAAAGCAAATATAATAATAAAAAGTATAACTAACTAAGGCCATTCAGAGTATCAGCAAAGAATCCTAAGTATCTCAAAAATTTAAGAGTCTCAACATACATTTTATTACATGATCTTATTGATAATGACCCTGAGTCATGAACTGGCTAAATATTCAATAGTGTGTTTTACTTTGGGATATAGGGAAGAATATAACATATTCTCATATAGCATATATTAGAAAAAGTTCTTTTTTTTTTTTAAGAAAAAGTTCTATAATAGCCAAAATAAAAATTTTTTTAAAAGATTTTATTTTTTTTAATTTTTATTTATTTATGATAGTCACAGAGAGAGAGAGAGAGAGAAAGAGAGAGGCAGAGACACAGGCAGATGGAGAAGCAGGCTCCATGCACCGGGAGCCCGACGTGGGATTCGATCCCGGGTCTCCAGGATCGCGCCCTGGGCCAAAGACAGGCGCCAAACCGCTGCGCCCCCCAGGGATCCCCAAAATAAAAATTTTAAAGGATACAGGCTTTTGGTTATTTAACAAATTCCCTTCTATAGCTGATGGTACTCTCCTGAACATGTCAGATGGATGGTGTACATACTACTACATCAGCATTAGCTGCCTATCCTTAGTGAAGCTAATATGTCTTTATTATGTCAGTCCTCATATTAACGCTTTGAGGTATTAAGTAGTTGGTATTATTTCCAATTTACAGATGAAGGAACTGAGCTTAGGTAATATAATTTACTTTTTCTATGGGTAAAACCTACCCTGCTTACCAGTCTTAACCCCAATTAACTGTCTCATTACAGGCTATGGGTTCTTATAGATATGACTCATTATGGATTAAAACAAATCATCCCTACTTCAAAAATTGATTCCAAATTCATATTCTACCAATATAAGTTAGAAATTTGTTCAAGAGACAATATTGTGAATATATGCGTATTTTAAAGTAATTAGAAAACCCTGGAGATGGGATTCTTAAGCATTTAGGACAAAAAAAACTTAACAAGTAAGATAAAAAACTACTTTTCTCCAATCACAATGTCATCAAATGGTAACAAATCTGGCTCTTTTAAGTAAGCGCTGCTGCTATAAAACATACTTACTTGAACTGGATGAATAAGACCCTGGTTTAGGGTCAATGCAATGACATTCAGGGCAAAGTGGCGTACACTTGATTGGGTGTGAAAAAATGCTTCAAGCACCTGTTTGAGGTAAAGCTGCATGATGGAACTACTCATCCCTGAGGATACATCTCCCATTTCTTTTAGATCTTCCTGTTTTGCAACTTTCTTCCCTACATAAGGAAGTAAACATATTAAGAACATGTATATTAACTTTACAAAATACATCAAATTAGGCCACAACAAAAAGCACAAAACCATAGCTGGCATACTTGTTCAATGGCTCTTAATCTTGTGTGTATGTCTTTGTCAGAGGCACCTTTGAGAACCTGAGAACTATAATCTCTATCTGACTGCAAAATGTTAATATCTGCATTATACATTAAATTTTAAAAACTATTTTAGGGAGTTTATAAATACCCTAAAGCCTAACTATGGACTTAAGGACTCCTTTTTAACGAAATTTCTTCATATAATAGATAAATAAATTCAGGTGTCCAGATTAAAAAAACAGTTATAGAATATTCTAACTCTAGTCACACTATGAAATTTAAAAATATATTTTTACTTACAGTCTCTATCTGCTTGTTGCATACGTGTATCCTCTTCTTGTAGGTAGGTCTGGAGGTTTTTTAACACTTGTATTTT
This sequence comes from Canis lupus familiaris, assembly GCF_011100685.1. Taxonomy (NCBI): domain Eukaryota; kingdom Metazoa; phylum Chordata; class Mammalia; order Carnivora; family Canidae; genus Canis; species Canis lupus. The sequence continues at coordinate 72,509,123 of NC_049225.1, forward strand.
TAAATTTACTGAAGAGTTCTTATCAGATAAAATGTTATTATATAGATTTTTCACCTCTTGCTCAAACATTAGACTTGGATGTTGAATAAAGGCAAATCCTAAAGACAGAAAAAAAATCTTGATATATTCGTATTAAAATTAAATATAATACTTAATGAAAATGTTGATACATTATTTAAAGAGCTCCTTATTTCAAAAATTAAAACTTAAAATGACTGGAAGAATATATATGCTAGTGGCCTTACCCAGAGAAGTATTAGAGCAGGTACTTCTTTCCCCATGAATTAAAAACAAGAAATTGCATTTCAAAGGAGAATTTCACACAAGAGGAAACCTTGAGGAGGGAGCAGGGCCTAGTGGCTAGGGGAGTGGATTAGGAGTCAGGTGTCTTGGGTTCTATTCCTGGTCCACCACTGACTTGTAGTGTGACCTTGAGTGAGTCACATAATCTCTCTGTGCCTCAATGCTCCATCTGTAAAATGGGGACAATAATATTTACCACCCACCTACCTCAAAGGGATGTTTTCAGGATTTAAGAGGTAATGTCTGCAAACATTTTTTAGATCCCTAGCAGAAGGTACTACATTGGTATTATTAAAAAAATAATTTAAAAAATATCCAGTTGATGAAACAATAATTCTACAATAAACTAGAGCTAACAATATCTTCCATTTATTTTTTATGGCATTATAATTAGAAGCCACAATGCTGAATCCTATAACCATAAGTTAATAAATAGCAAAATAATACTATTCATGTTTTTTGTACAAAATGCTTATTTATGTAAGACAAGATGAAGATCCTTAATGATAGCAAGTGTTACTGATGCCAAATAACAAACTAAACTCAAAGCATAGAGTGATCAGATAACTAATCCAAGGTCACACAGCATAATGTAACATGGCTCAAGTAAGATGTCATTTATTAACTGGTCTAGAGGCACTATTTTCTATATAGTGCTACTTTTTCAAGTCAAAATTTATATTATTTGTTCTCTGAATTAACATTATTAAGTTTTGCCACTTTATATAACTTATGTCCAGGCTGAATATTCAAAGGTACATTTGGCTTGAAGGTAACACTGTAACAATATAACTCCCTAAAGTAAGTGATATATGAATGTTTAATATATTTGCTATAGGTAATTTTCTGAAAGGGATGAAGGAGGAATAAGACACTTAAGATTTAAGTTTATTTAAAGAAATCAGTAAATATTTAGTGAGGTTTGGGCAAGTAAAAACTTATTAATCATTTTTGTTCAAAAGACTAATATCAACCAATTGCTCATGCATATTAAATTATAAAACTTGCTAATGTTACCAAAATAAAGTTTCTCTGACGAACAGAGAAGTTACATGACTTGCTGAAGGTCACCCAGAAAGTCACTGGCTGAGCCAAGAATGGAACCCAGGTGTCTTAACCCCTAGTCCTATTTTCTATATACCAAATCCTACTGTGAATGGAAATATACTTAAATAAAACAACAGTTTAGACTCACATTATTGTAAAATTTGCTCAACCTCTCAAACAATCAAAACTATAAAGAAATTTAGACTTAACTCACCTAGACCAATGATAGCTTTCGTTTGTACCTCTTCATCTGAATGTTTGGTAAAATACATCAATAGTTCAAGTACTTTATCCTTTATATTAACCTAAGGGGGGGGGGAAACACATTAAAGTGTATGAAGAAGAGTAACTTTGATCAGTTTCAACTATAAAGGGAAAAAAAACCTAAACACAATGAAAATTTCCGCATAAAAACTTTACTGAAGAATAAATCACCAATATATTTATAAATCCATTGATTTTAGAATAGTGACATCCAAAATAAAGGTCTGTGACAAAGAAGTTTGTGTCAGAATACAAATAACATACTGCTCCTTCATTGAGAAAGTTGAAAAAAAAAAAAAAAAAGCTGCTTACCCAGGGTGCCTACTGTTACAAAGCTGATAGAATTTGTGTAATCTTGTTACCAACCAGTAAAAACAGTTCCTGGATCAGAGGCCAGTCTAAGGACCGTATTTTGGGTAGCACTGTTTCAGAATTCTCATTAAACCAGACTACTCTAATACTGCTTTCATCCTGGGTCATCAGTAATTTTCAGTTCACAGGGTCACACAGTTCTTTTAGAGCATACTAAAGTAATTAATGTTAGAATCTTTACCTTACTGTTGCCTTTAAAATCTTCTAGATCAAAATCAAAATGCCGACATAATGCTCCAACAGTGAAAAGAGATCTGAGAAGTGCTGGTTTGTTTGTTAAAAGTGAGGTGTTATTTGGGTCTTCCTGGTGTTGACTTTTTAATTTTGAAATGGCACCTAGTAAAGATAAGTAGTATTTATTTACAATAAACCTTTTATCCTTGAATTATTATCTTCAAATAATTACTGCTAAGTTGTTAGGATTAAATTTTATTAATTAATGGTTCTAAGTGTCATGCACATGTAGAATTACGAGGGCATGCCTTACAGCCTAAAAGAATTAATGTAAGAAAAAAAATACTTAAGTTTTATTTTACATAGTGGGCAAAAAAACTTAACATTTACTTATGAGGTAAATTTCTGAAGTAATTATATTGAGTTCCTAAGGAAACACAAAAGGTACTAGAAAATTTGTTTCTGAGAAAGGACCAGAGGACAATCACACCTCTTAAAATTCCCTCCATGCTGTCTTTATCAGCTGTGTTTTTAAAAAGGAGCTAGACATACTACAGGATGTAGCAGACTAATTTTAAAGCCTAGGCACTGAACTTACCATAGTATCTATTGAAACAGGCCCATACAAATTTAAAATTTTGTGTCACTTTATTTACAACTGCCCCAAGACAGCTCACACAATGTTGTACTACCTAAAAGATACAGAAAATGTTATGGTTTAGACAAAAGTTAACGACAAAGGTCTTTTATATAATCATTACAAATAGGGTAAACTGAATGCTTACAGTCATGCCATATTTGATGATAAGCTTCATTAAATCTTCTTCAATAGTGGCAAGGAAAGTTTCACTTGGATGCTCCATCAGTGGTACAACCAGCTCTAGGATTTTTGCAACATTGCAGATAACCATGAAGTCATTTTGTGTCTACAATGATAAAATTAGTGCTTTAAAACACCAAAATCTAACAAGAAACTATATATACCTTTATGTATTTCGGTACTGAGGTATTACATATGTAAAGTTTCAGTTAAAAAAAAAAAAGACTTTTAGAAAAGAGCTTTTTTAAGGTATGGAAGGAAGAACATCAGACAATGTCAGGAACTTGGATTCTAGCTCTGCCACTAACTTACCATGTAACCTTTGAGTCGTTTAATCACAATGCTACAGTTATTCTTTTTTTCCCTAAAATGCAACACAAGCCAATTCTGAACAAAGGTGTTTAAATACTGAATATTTTACCAAGACTGATACTGTTTTTACGATTAGTATTTTTCAAACTGGTGTATGTTAACCTAGTAGTACTCAGTTGCAGGGGAGAGTCTGTCCCCACAGGATATTTGGCAATATCTGGAGAAATTTCTGGTTGTCACATTAGGGGAGTTAGGGGGTACTTTTGATATATCCAGTGGATAGAGGTCAGGGATACTGTCAAGCATCGTATAATACACAGAATAGTTCTTGACAAGAAAGAATAATTCAGCCCTCAGTATCAATTGTGCTGAGGCTGAGAAGCCTTGTATTAATGCTTTTTATGAAGATGCAAATACAGAATCCCAAAACTAAGTATAGGACTTTATTTTAAATTTTAAAATAGTAAAATTTTAATTTAAAAAAAGTTTAGAACTTTGATTAAAAACTAAGCAATTTTAAATAAATAGGTGGAACATTAAAAAAAAAAAAACCCAAAAGGTTATTAGTAAAGAATTTACAATAAAGTCTCTTTAAAAAAAAAAGTTTCTCACCCACTATCCTCCAGTAACCCAGTTCCTGCCCCAAGGCAACCAAAATTATTAGTTATTTTTGTTAAGTAAGGCATTCAACATGTTGTTATCTAGTCAAGTTAACACTCTTTATTCTTAGCAACAGGTTACTGACACTCATTTTGGTCTCTTTGAGCATATTATCTCTCACTGAATAAAAATGTTCCCACCTGATATTCATCCATCTTTTCAGGACTAAATAAAAACATAAATAAGATGAATGCTTCTAAAGTAACATAGAAATCCTGTCATTTCCTGCCCACTGCTGTCTGCTTTAAGCAATAAGGGATTAAAGTGGTCTAGGGATGAAGAGTTTTCATTAAGATAAATTCATCTGAGCATCATAGTTAAAATTTTACTTTAAAACTACTTTTGGGATCCCTGGGTGGCGCAGCGGTTTGGCGCCTGCCTTTGGCCCAGGGCGCGATCCTGGAGACCTGGGATCGAATCCCACGTCGGGCCCCCGGTGCATGGAGCCTGCTTCTCCCTCTGCCTGTGTCTCTGTCTCTGTCTCTCTCTATCATAAATAAATAAAAATTAAAATTTTAAAACTACTCTTAACATTTTAGGTATAGAAATCAAATAAAAGAATATCTAGAAGAAAAATGTAAGGAAAGATGGAAATCATGAAGGAAAAGGTCAGAAGAATATAATACTAAGAAAACATTCGAAATGACATAAGATGCAACATGAAATGCTTCAATATCTCAAAAACTTAAGAGTAAAGAGTTTTCAAAAAAGGAAAGGAAAAAAGCTCCACAATTCAATGGTCAAATGGTCAAATGATAATAAACAGTCAAATCACAGAAAATCAAGTACAATTGGTTAATATCATAAAAAAGATGCTCAACCTTCTTAGAATCAGGGAAGGTAAAATGAAGCAACAATGAACTATTCCTTTACACCTGACTGGCAAAGAGGATAAAAATGACATAGATTGTCATATACTGGTTTCCAAAGAGGCTATAAAACATGTCCATCAGCAATCTGGAAAAATCTATTTAAAAACCCAAACCCAAATACTCCCTTAATCTACTAAGTCCATTCCTTAGGATCTATCCCCGGCCTCCCAAAAAAGCAGCACTATTTAAAGATACATGAATAGGAATGTGTATAGTGCCTATCAATAGGAAGCAATATAAAAACCTGTCAAAATGGGAAATGGTTAAATAAATCATAAAACATCCATAAGATGGATAATGTATACATATATAACTTGATTTTTAAAAATCTGGTCAACCAGTTATGTGTGTGTGTGTGTGTGTGTGTGTGTGTGTGCACAATTACAGAAGCATGGGTATAGTATGTAAGGATACTCTAGGTTGTTCATCCTGAGATGAAGAAGAAGAAAGATGGAAGTAGGATACAGAAAACAAAAAAGATTTAAATGTGTCTAACATATAGGAGATGGCTTTACTTATATAAAAAACATTGTGTGCATAAAACTATCCAACATTCACCCTTCCTTTTAATATACACACAGGACTAAATGAAAATATATTTATAGATCCTTTTGTAGTTCATAAGCATGATGACTGGGTGTTCACGCTGTTATGTGACATGTGCCTTCCCTCAAACCTTGTTACAATCTTGGCATATTACCATGATTTAAAAGAAAATTATATATATGCATATGTGCGTGTATATTTACCTACACATAAAAATTCTACAAAATTCTACAAAATGCTTTCAAAGTAATCTTGCTTCAAAGTAATATTGGTTCAAACCAAGTCTATTTACACAAGTTACATTATTGTCCAGTTCCTAGAAGCAAACAGATGTGGGGTTGAATTCTAGCTCTGGGACTGGTCAGCTGTGTGAAACTGGGCAAGTTATTTATATTCTCAAAGCTTTAGTTTCTTATCTGTAAAACTAATGATACCTACTTCACAAGGTAAATGAGATAATGCATGTAAAATTCTTCATAGTACTTGGCACTGAGCTCAATAAATATCAGCTCCTATTACTGGGCATAGATTACATATTAATCAATTTATTTCTGGATCTAATACAAGCCCTAAAGATAGAATTAGGATCTTAGAAGTATTATATGTTGTTTTTATAGATTTATCTTCTGGTACTTCCTGCACTTAAAACCTCTTAGGTTTTTCATCTAGAACTTGTTAATTTAGGTCACCAAAAAACCAGACCATAGCTGCAAAACAAATCTAGTTGAGAAAATAGTTAAAATTAGCTTCTTAGGAATACTGAGAATGTGGGAAGTAAAAAAGCAATTTACATTTACAATTTTTAGAATATTTCAAAATTTAGTGTTTGTAATAAGTCACTTAACTCACCATACTGTTGTATAAATTGCTGGATTATTTTATTTTATTTTCGTGTTAATCTTAAAAACAGAGTATGTACAATATTAAAACAACTAACATCTCCAATATACTAGATTTTCCATATTCAACATATCTATGGTGTTATAAAATAAATACAATATACTCATAAAATATATTGAAATGACAAATGAAAAGCAGATTTAGAATCCAAAAGACAGTAGATTTCCCAATGAGAGGAACTTTGCCTCATTCAACCTTTGAGGTCTTAACAATAGTTATAACATTTAGTAAGCACTTACTGAGGGTTTAAGCTGAGGAGCCTATGGAGGAAATGAAGCCTGAACTTCATTTATAATACATCAGAAAAATGATGTCTGTAGATAACTTGCTACAAATATTAGAACATATATTCGAGAACATGACACAGTTAATCAGTGAAGTGTGGATGACACAATGTGAATTCTAAATTTAAAATACTTACTACATGGTAAGAAAGAAAAATAGGACAGCTCTATACTTACACTACATTTAGTGGTAAGGTATGGCTGCATAGTCATGGCGTGTTTAACCATGAGCTGAGGTCTTATTTTGCTGAATAAGAACAAAGTGGTTATGCAAGCTACCAATCTTCCAGAATTCACACCTTTATTGTCAGAGTCTGGAAAAACAGAAATGAGATACTAAAATATAACAAGGCAGTGGAAATTATATACAGATTTCTTAAATTACTCAATATCATCCCCTGAATTGATTTAGTACATGCCTCAATAAAAGATTAGCGTTTCTTATGATACTAGACTTCCTACATTTTTTTATTATACATATTACATATATTAAGAATAAGAAATGAAGACGTTGTGCTATTGAAATAGAATTTTACACTAAGGGGTGGAGGATCAAAGTTAAAAAGTAGAATGGAAGTTAAGTTTAGGGATGGGCTTTTGGGAATAAACATGATACTGCTTACTAAAAATGGATGGAAGTAAGTATGAGAAACTCAGCAAAGGGGGACAAAAACAAGTTAGCTAGGTGATACTGTGTTTGAAAGGACTGGGAAAAAGATGCTACAGTGGTAGAAGAATGTTAAAAGACTGGAGCGATGAATTAAGAAGCTGGACCAGTACTACATCAAGAATGGTAAACAAACTGCTGTTCCAGTGGGAGGAAAATGCTGCTAGTTAGGAGACACAGTGGTTCTTAGGAGGCAAATTAATTTTTAGAAGAGATTAGCAATTTTTTCAACATTGACAACAGTATCACCCTTAAAATCTAGGATAGGCAAAAATAGGGGAACAGAACTAGGAGATAAAAAGAAAAAGAGGTACACATGGAAAATGAAAAAAAATTAAAGAAACTGCATAAAAAATATAAAGGATATCAACAACTTCTTAGGCGCCATAATGGTACCTCTGAAAGGCCCCCAATTCTGGAGGATGACCAAAACTACCTACTGTTCCTCATCAATGTACATTAGGATATGGGAAGTAATATTAGTCTTGGGTGCTTTAAGCAATAGATTATCAATTATTACTTTTACAGCTTTATGTAATTATTTACTTATATTCTGATTAATGACTTCAAATTTGTGACTGGTAAATAATGTAATAGATAATATAAAATATTAAGTAAGGAATTTGTCAATTTAAAAAATATTAACTGCTTTATCTAGCTCAAGATTAAATGCATTTTATATAACAATTATAAATGATATTAGGAATATACTACAAATCTTTTAAAAGCATTTTTATCATAGTTAAAACAATTTCATTTTGAGAGAATATTTTATATCATTTAAAAGATATCAAACAGTTTTTGGATGAGTGCAACTAGCTAAATATATATTTAGCTCCTGGACTTTTAGGTCTGTTCAACATAACATCTAGAATTATACGCTACTGAAAGATGTACAAGAGATGATGCCTATGCTTTTATTATACTACTCTAGATAATCTTAGTCAACCTAAACAATATAATCTAGGATGCAACATCAAACAAAAAAAACGCCTTCATTTAAAAGTGAAGTACTTAATTATTAGGCTAAGCAGAACCAGAAGCAAAATTGAGAAATGTGCCCAAAGTATTTTAAAATATCTTATAAAATCAACTTAACGACCAATATATAAAATGTCTTACCAGCTAGAGATTCCTCATATTTAAGAATGTGCTCAACTAGGTTATCAACAAGTTGAGTACAAGCTTTCTTCACAGGTTTATATGAGGAATCCTCTTCGGACTTCAACAACTATATATGTATATATATAAAAAAAAAAATCCCAGTATAATTATTCATTAGGCAATAATAATATAAATGCATTAAATGTGTCCATAATAAGCTTTTCAATTTGTCATTAACAATTAATATGGAAAATGCAAATAAACAAAAATATATAACAGATGTTTTAAAATCTTATAAACCAGTAATTTATAAATAGTTTCAAACAATATTAGTATGAAGTATTTAAACTGTTGTGTGTAGGACCTGAGGTAAGATATGAGAGAAATGAGAAAGGTGACCTTCCTTAATGCTCAGGGATAGTAGGATTATTCTAAAGAATTAGAATTCTATTCTTCATCATTTCAAGTCCTCTGACAGCTCAAAAAAGGTATGAGTTAATTACATTTCTAATATAATTATAACTTCATCTGAATTGTACCTTCAATCCTGTAATTATAAAACATAAGGCTAGATTTCTTTTCTGTATTATCCTTTGTCAAATTACCAATAAGCAATGTTAGAAAAGTGTTAGGAATGATGAGAGGAGGAAAAGATCATAGCCAAAAAATAAAACCAATTCAAACTTTTATAATCATAGGTCAATTATAAAGTCATCTAAAGTATAATTGTTTTGTTAATATAGACTAGCTAATACAACTCGGGAGGTATTTAAAAAGTTGAAATGTGTATTTGATTTTCATGAGAGTTCCAGTGCTGTCCAATATAACTTGCTGCAATGATGGAAATGTTCTAAGTCTGTGCTACTCAGTATGGTTGCTGCAAGACATATACAGCTACTAAATATGTGAAATGTTGCTTGTATGACTAAAGAATTAAAATTAAATAAAAATAAAAATTCAAATTAAGTTAAAAAAAAAAACCACGTGTGGCTAGTATTGGATAGCTCAAGTTTAAACTTTCACTATAAGAGGCATGAATGATTAAAACAATTGACAGCAATCAGGATAACATAACACATATGTTGCCCCCATCCTCTTTAGCTTAAAGATATACATCGAAAAGAAAATTTCAATTTTCAGTTTCAACTCTGTATAGCAAATTCTCCTTGTCCTGCTCTATAACTCAATTCCTTAAGCAGCTACTAAAATCGCATACTAGCCTTTTCTAGGCAGGAGCAGAAAGCAATCCCGTCTTTTTCTTTTTCCTCTCTAAGAGATCAAGTATATACAAAAGTATAAATCTTAGATTTTGGTTCATGATACACCATCAATACTGCTATGAGACCTTTTGTTTACTTATAAAAACATCATACTATGACTCCAACTCAAGAACAAGAATATTTTCATGAACTTTTATTTTCCCAATGTGCTCCTTCCCTTATTCCATCTTACTATGTCACTTCAAGGTAACCACTATCAGGAACTTTAAAATTTCTTTGCTTAAAAAAATTGGGTAAGCTGTATACTGTTTATAGTTTTGCTTGATTTTCAACTTTCTAAAACGTATCATACCAGATGTAGTCGTCTGGGATTTGCCTTGTTCATTCAACATTATGTCCCTAACTGTAATCCAGGTTGCTGCAAATGACAATGTTAATTTTAACTGCTATACAACAGGTGTGTCAGTATTGCAATTATTTTATCTATTCTGAAGATAGGTTAATTACACTTTTTAGTGGCATAATAAGCATTCTTTTATTTGTCTCCTGGCACACATATTCAAGATTTTCTTGGGTATATACCTTGAAGTGGAATGCTCAACTTTATGAAATAATGCTGTATTTTTTCAAACTGGTTGTAGTATTTTTTTCAATTAATAGTTTAAGAGATACTGTTTAATCCATCTCTTTTCCATCACTTGTTATCATCTGACTCAATTTCTGCCAATCAAACGAATGTAAAACACAGTTTTGATTTGTATTTTCCATATTACTAATGAGGCTGAACACCATATAGGCCATATGTGCTATTTCTTGTATGAAAAGCCTATTCAACTTTTACCTATTTTTCTACTGGGACTCTTGCCTTATGTTTGTAGAAAAGGAGTTCTTTTTTTTTTTAAAGATTTTATTTATTTATTCATGATAGTCACACAGAGAGAGACAGAGAGGCAGAAACACAGGTAGAGGGAGGAGCAGGCTCCATGCAGGGAGCCTGACGTGGGATTCGATCCCGGGTCTCCAGGATCGCGCCCCGGGCCAAAGGCAGGCGCCAAACCGCTGCGCCACCCAGGGATCCCTAGAAAAGGAGTTCTTCACAGATTCTTAATAATGACCCTTTCTTACATGTTATGTGTGTGTCAAATATCATTTCCCAGTTTGTGACTTGTGTCTTTAAGACGTCTTTTGATTAGAAAATGTATTTCATTTCAGCATAGCAAAATTTATCAATCTTTTAAGGTTAATGGTTTTGGAATTTAAGAAATCTTTCCCTACAGAAAGGTCAAAAATATATTTATATATATATTATCTTCTAAAGGTTTTAAAGAGTTCCTTTAATCTATATGGAAGTAATTATTGAGTTGAATTAGGAATCAATTCTTTTAAGATTTATTTATTTTAGAGAGAGAGAGAGAGAGAGAGGGAGAGTGCAGGTGGGAGGGAGGAAGGGTAGAGGCAAAGGGAGAGAGAATCTCAAGCAAGCTCCCGCTGGGTATGGAGCCCTGACCTGGGGCTCCTGGGCCTTGATTTCATGACCCTGAGATCATGACCTGAGTGGAAACCAAGAGTTGGATGCTTAGCTGAATAAGCCACCCAGGTGCCCTGAAGATAGGAATCAATTCATTAAAAAAAAAAAAAAAAAAAATCTTATAGATAGCCAATTGTCCCAGGCTCATCTATTGAGAACTCAATCCTTTCCCCCGTTAACTGCAGTGCCACTTTTATTTTATAATAAGTATATCCTATAAGCATAGAGGCTTATTTCTGGGCTCTCCATCTTTTTCTATTGGTCTATTTAGTACCACACTATCTTAACTACTACATCTTTAAATAGAAGTCCTTATATTTGGTAAGGTAGGTAATTTCTCCTGCATTTTCAGAAATGACAATTTAGTTCTTTGCTTTTCCATCTACATTTTACAATCACCTCAACATATCTGATGACTTTTTTTTCCTTTTTTGTTTAAGCAGGCTCCACATTCAGCATGGGGCTTGAACTCACAACCCTGAGATTAAAAGTCACATGTTCTACGACTGAGCCAGCCAGGTGCCCCATGACAATGGTTTTTTATTTTGATGAGATCTCTGAACATTTTCCCATTTTGCATGATTTTCATTTCAGGTTTGTAGTTATTTTCTGTCAGATTTTATTCCTAGTTTATTAGAAGTTATCATTCAAAGTTATCAAATTTTATCAAAATTTTTCCAGTGTTCCCTGGAATGATTATTTATTTCTTCTTTAGTATTAAATCATACATGCACACATGTGTGCGCTCATGTTAAACCAGCCTTACACTTATATATGCGTTAAGAACATGTATATACATATATACATATATATACATATATATGTATATATATATATATACACACATCTTTATCCATCTTATTTTTGATGTATTTCAAAGTAAACTGTAGACAGTATACTTTTTCCCTGAGATAACATTTACACAAAATGAAATGTACAAATCTTCAGTGCACATTTTTTTCAATTAATAGTTTAAGAGATACTGTTTAATCCATCTCTTTTCCATCACTTGTTATCATCTGACTCCTCAATTTCTGCCAATCAAACGAATGTAAAACACAGTTTTGATTTGTATTTTCCATATTACTAATGAGGCTGAACACCATATAGGCCATATGTGCTATTTCTTGTATGAAAAGCCTATTCAACTTTTACCTATTTTTCTACTGGGACTCTTGCCTTATCTTCATTTGCTCAGTTAAGTGCATTCACCATTATAATTCAAACTCCTATGAAGATACAGAAAAGTGACCTACATCTTTAATTTGTATCAGAATCATCTGGAGACAATAAAATACAGAATGATGGGCCTACCCTCAGAGTTACTGGGGTAAAGCCTTAGAATTCCTAGATCTAATAAGTTGCAGGTAATCTCAGTAACTTTTAGAACCACTGACATAGACTATTACCATCATTCTTGAAAGTTCCCTCATGTTACTTCCCAGTCAATTCCTGAACCCCTGCAACCACCCTTCTGATTTTTTCCAATACAGATTAATTTTTGCCTCTCCTAGAACTTCATATAAATGGAATCAGAATATGTACTCTTCTGTGTAAGGCTTCCTTCACTCTGTGCAACGTTTTTACTATTCACCTAAGTTGTATGTATCCAACATTTGTTCCTTTATGATGTGGAATACTATTAAATTGTGTGGATAGGTCAGTATTTTTACCCATTCTCTGGGTGTTGGAGATACAGTATTTAATTAGAAACCAAACTGTACCTTCAACACTATTACTTAGAAATCTCCTTAGCTAAATATCCACTTTCATGCTTAAAGTTCTACTGTTCACAAAACACTAGAACAAGAACACAATTCAACCAAGTTCTTTGCCACTTTATAACAAAGACTGCTTTTTCTGTTATCCAATAGCATGTTTCTCATTTCCGAGACCTCATCAGAATGGCCTTTACTGTCTGTATTTCTACCAACATTCTGTATGTGATTATATGCATTCTCTAAGAAGACAAAAGCTTTCTCTATGTAGTTTCTTTTCTGAGCCTTCACCAGAACTGCCTTTCAATATCTCTTCACAGCAATATCAGCTTTTTCTATTATGTACCTCAAAACTCTTCAAGTCTCTACTAATTATCCAGTTCCAAAGCCACTTGTACACTTGTTTCAGCTGCATCCCATGGTACCAGTTTCTTAGTCAACTTGGGCTGCTATAACCAATACCACAGACCAGGTGGCTTAAACAGAAATTTATTTCTCATAGTTTTGGAAGTTGGGAAATCTGAGATCAAGGTGCTAGCATCTTCTGGTGAAGAAGATGCTTTTCCTAGCTTGCCGATGAGGATCTTCTTGTTATATCCTTATATGGCAGAGGGGAGAGAGAGATCATCTCTTGTGTCTCTTCTTAGAAGGGTACTAACCTGATTCACAAGGGCTCCACCCTCATGACCTAATTATCTCCTAGTATCATACTAGGGGTTAGGCTTCAACATATGAATCTTGGAGACATATATTCTGTCCACAGCTTTCTTCGAGGAATCCTCTTGAGGAAGGAGTCCCATACTCTATAGAAAATATATTATTAATTTTTTCCCCAACCTTCCCCAAAGGGGCCTATGGTCTTTTACCAGGTTAACCGTACACTGGAGAAAAGAAACTGATCAGACCACACTGGAGAAAAGAAACTGATCAGACCTTCTAGATATTATTAGATTATTAGATGCTGGTTCTGAACTGGCACTAATTCTAGGAGACCCTAAAGTAGGAGTGGGGTCTAGAGGTCAGGTGTATAACTCTGGTCTGTTTCACAGTGAGTCCAGTGGGTCCCCAAATGCATCCTGTGATTATTTCCCAGTACCAAAATGCAAAATTGGAATAGATATATTCCTCAGCTGATAGAATCCCCACATTGGTTCTTTGGTTTGGGAAGTGAGGGCTATCACAGTGAGAAAGGCCAAATAGAAGGCACAAGGAATGCTTCTACCCAGGAAAACAGTATATGGAAAGCAATACTACATTCCTGGAGGGGCTGTTAAGATTAGCACTATCATCAAAGACTTGAAGGATGCAGAGATGTAATTCACACCACCTTCTCATTCAACTTGCTTATTTGGCCTGTGCAGTAGACAGATGGATCCTGGGGAATGACAGTGGACTAGCCTAAGCTTTACCAGGTGGTGACTCTAACTGCAGCTGCTGTACTAGGTAATAGTTGAGCAAATTAATACATTGCCTGGTACCCTCTGGCAGATGCCTTTTCTCTCCATCCCTGTCAAAAGCCCACCAGAATCAGTGTGCTATTGGCAGATAGCCAGCAATACACTGTACTGCCCTACCTCAGGCATTTATTAACTCTCCAGCTCTATGCTATAATTTAGCTTGCAGGATCTTGATTATGCCTTCCTTTAATAAGATTATTACATTAGTTCATTATATTGATGGTGTGATGCTGACCTAGTGAACAAAAAATAGCAACCACTCTAGACTTACTGATAAGACTTGCATGTGTCGGAGGGTGGGGAAATAAATCCAACAAAAACTCAAGGGTCTTTTACTTCAGTGAAATTGCTAGGGTCCTAGTGGTGTGGGGTATGTTGAGTTATCCCCTCTAGGTAAAGAATAAGTTGTTCCATCTGGCCTCTCCTATATATACCCCCCCACCCCCCACAAAAAAAAGGCATAATGACTAGTGGGCTTTGGATTTTAGAGGCAACAAAATCCTCTTTTGGGTGTTATTACTCTGGCTCATTTACTGAGTGACCAGACACTGCCTGCACTGAGTGGGACCCAGAAGAGAAAAAGGCTTTGCAAAAGATTGGGGCTGCTATCCAAGTTGCTCTGCAGCATGGGTCAGATGACTCGGTATATCCAATGGCGTCTGCAGTGTCAGTGGTAGAGAGGGATGCTGTTTGGAGCCTTCGGCAGGACCCTAGAGGTGGACTGCATGCAGTACAAACCCTTAGGATTTTGAAGCAAAGCTCTGCCATTCTCCGTGGGTAATTACTCTCCTTTTGAAGAACTCCTGGCCTGTGACTGGACCTTGGTAGTCACTGAATGCCTAGCTATTGGCCACCAAACTACCATGCAATTTGAGTTGCCCATCATGAGCTGGGTGTTACCTGACTCATCAAGACATAAAGTTGGGTATGTACAGCAGCACGTCATCATCAAATCTAAGTAGTATATATATGACTGGGTGAGAGCCGGCCTAAGGGGTCAAGTAAGTCACATCAAGAAGCAGCTCAATGCCTATAGTTCCCATTGTTGCTATTACTGCCCTTCTCTCTTCCAGCCTGTACTTATGGCGTCATAGGGAGTTCCCTATGATCATCCCTATGATCAACTGACAGAGTTGAGGGAAAAGACTGAGGTGTAGTTTACAAATGGGACCATTCCAAAGTGGATATTTGCCGCAGTAATGTCTGGAACATCCCTGAAGGACGGGGCTAAAGAGAAATTCCTCTACTACGCAGAACTTTTGAGCAGTGCATCTGTTCACTTTGCTTGGAAAAAGGAATGACCAAATTTGTGACTATATATAGATTCATGGTGTGTGGCCAATGGTTTGGCTGGATGGTTAGGGACTTGGAAGGAAGAAGATTAGAAAGCTGTTGACAGGAAATTTAGCGAAGAGGCATGTAGACAGACATCTCTGAATGGGCAAAAAATATGAGGATATTTATGTCCCACATAAATATTCACCAAAGGATGACCACAGCAGAGGAAGATTTAAATAATCAAATCAAGTGGATAGGACGACTCATTCTATAGGTACCTTCTCTGAGGATATCAGCCTCTTTCCCCAACTACTCGTTATTGCTCAATGGGGTCATGAACGAACTGTCCATGGTGGCAGGGATGGAGGATACTCTAGATACAGATTTGCCTTCCCTGCATGCAGTGCTTCTGCTAAAACTACCACTTGTAGATTTATAGAATGCCTTATCCACTATCATGGTATTCTACACAGCATTACTTTTGATCAGTGAAGCAGGTGGAAAGAATATGAAATGGCCTTTTGAAGAGTTAGATATAGCACCAGATAGGTGGCAATATCTTACACGGGTAGGGCAAGATTTTCCAGAAGGCTCTGTATGCTTTGAATCAGCATCCAGTATTTGGTGCTGTTTAGCCCACAACCAGGATTCACAGTCCAGGAATCTGCAAGGGGTGGAAATGGGAATGGTATCACTCACTATTACCTCTAGTGACCCACTAGTAAAATTTTGC